>NW_026850570.1:0-491729 GCF_030913465.1 Colletotrichum navitas
AAGCAACGACAGACGGATAGTATCAACGCGTAAGTTGGCTGACCATGAGAGGAATATCCTGAGCAGGCTGACGATAGCTTGCTAAGCCGCTGGTTAAGGCCGCTACCGCAGTCGTGAATGGTTGTCAGAGCCAACACCGTATAAGAAAATTTAGCAGCTCGGATGCTGTGTCTGATTCATGGATAAACTATGAGATGTTCTGATCTCGTGAGAATTTGGAGTGCTTCTATTGACGCGGTTACATATCTTCTGTAGCGCTGGAGTTGCCGTCGTCATGACCAGTAGGTGCTCGTCCGAGGTAACCCCGCACTACGCGTGACGGGCTTCTCCCCTCCGCTACACCATCAAATTTGTTGCGCTAGGGTTGCCTAAAGGTTTTATCTTTCTCTTTTTTGGGGGGTTTTCCCACTGGCCAAAGTGGTCGAGTTGGTTGTTGAGAAACTACGTTTCAATTGGCGGAACGCTTCGAGCCGCGATTTTCCGCAAGATGCAGCCTAGCTTGTGACGTGGCTAAACATTGCTAACTTTATGTACGTGCATCATCTCCGCGTGACGATGAGTACCAAGATTCAAGCTTACATGCCATTGGCACGCCGCCTGCTTGGGCTTCTGCAATACTCGATAGTGAGCTGCAATGCAACTCTGATGAAGAATCGGACCACATGCTGGGCAGGTTTTACGTCGGAGATGCTTGTTTAAATTCACTCGACGCTAAGCATTTAATATGTGCGTGAGTCACAACACGGACCTCTGTAATACACGGAATATCTTCTTCAGCATCGCCGGTGGAGGTGCGAGGACTAGGTCGCTTGTGCACTATGAGGCTGCAGACGAGCACAACGACTGCCCGGATCACGCAACGTGAAGCTACTCTTGGCGATGACGCCACAAGTGGCTGTCTAGCACGGCTGTTGGCAGAGTAAGCCGACCGTTGGAGCCGTAGCAACGGTTTCTGGTGTGGGACGTGTGTGCCGAGAACAAACAACATCCCTCCCTTTCCCCGCCAATTGGTCTCTCCACTGCGCTTATCCGGCGATAGCATGTCTTTTGGGGAGCCATCTCCGGTACCACTTGCAGGCTCGCTTCCCCGTGCCGTCATAGGGTGGCTGGCTGCTATTCGCCGTCCGTCTTTCAAGTGTGACTTTGCGTGCGCTCGCTACCAAGATCGGTTTCCCTGCAGGTCTAGTTTGCGTGACGCTCTTGTATAGCGCAATCTGTCACTTGTCACGTGGTAGCAGGGAGGGATGAGTCAGCACAGATACCACACTTGGAGAGCTTCCCACTCTGCAGTGACCCACACTTGTAGATACATACACACACACATTGAGATTCACCTGCTTGGCCCATCACGGTTGTTGACCCGTGTATCTGAGCTCTAGGCAGTATCTATTCATTCATTTCGGACGCTTCCCGACTCCTCACATCACTTGGGTACCCCTAAACCCCAAAAGTTCCGCATCGGAGCAAGCCCGCGGAGCGCGCCGGGCACTCCTGGAATGACCCGAAATCAAGGATTATGTTGGGCCCCGACTCCAACCCAAGCGGCTCCGTATGCAATTCGACTCGGGTCTGGACCTTCGCATGTGGATCTTGGTGACCTTTCATCGTCCCCGGCTTCAACTCCTCACGGCCTTTGCCTTTCACCGGTGCATCGCGGGTTTCGGCTCCCAAGTTTGCTGTTTGAAAGCAACACCCCCCATCGATACTTGCGACCAAGTGTTTCTATCCCTCGTACAGTTGCAAGGCTAGACCTGGCAAATCTTTTCTCATGAATCAGTCTGATAGCTGCCAAGTCCCCAGGGAGTGACTTAGCCTCCTAGTAGTACATGCGAGGAAAGGGCCCCTTCGGACGGCCGGTTGCTGTGATATCCTAATTTGGACGATTGCAACCCTACGGACTCTCCCATACGCTGAAGTGGAACCACAGCTTGACGCGCCATACTTTGTTCCAACAAAGTCAACTGCCAACAAGCAGAAAACGGAAAGGCGTAGGACAGGCAAGCAACCAAAAGGGGAAACAAACAATATACGCGAGAGAGAGAGAGAAAGCGGAATTCCCGTGGTTCGTCCACCAATCTTTACCTGGGACCACCCCCTTCCCACTACCCTATTCTATCGCCAACGCATGTGACGGCCGCGATGGAAAATGCCCGATTCTGTCAGCAGTTGACGCAAGCGATCATTTGGCCGAGCCATGGTTTGTAAAGATAGGGTACGGCGACCGGCGACCGGCGAGTGGGGCAGCTGGGGTTCGGTTCTGCCGAAGCTAAATCTACGGTAACCAACTTCAAATACCTATGTCGCATTTCTCCCCCATTGACGTGAGTCTGAAGCATGAACCGTCGAATGATTCGGCGGCTCGGAGGTCAGTCAAACCAAAGAGTTCAGACGATGGGACGGCAACCAGGGATAGGTGCATGAGTGGACCGCACTGCGGGCGCCTGCCAAAATGATACGTAGCAGTGCCTCTTGGGTGCTGATGACAACCAAGGAGTTCGTCCACCTGAACAAGAGACGGTTCCATTTCTGGAATATACTACTATGGAGTCCGCTTCGGGGAACTCGGTTGGTATCACGTTGGGCTTTACGTGGCCACACGGGATCGAGCAACGAGCCCGAGGACGGGGGAAAACTCTCACCCAAACATAATTGGAGGAAGTTGTCAGACCCTCCCTAACCGGGGTGGACAAGGCCAGAATGCAACTCAAGGTGGGAATAATACGCCACAATGACCCTGTCCCCGAGATCGCGTCCAGGCCCATCCCTGCAAATGATATCGCCATACCGGGGATTTCAAGCAAACATTGCGTGCATTTGGGACCACCAACCAACAAGAAGATGCCACTGGATGGAAGGCGGCAGGTGCGGTGGTGTGCTCGCCATCGGGAGCATCACAAATACATCCGGACAACAAGCGACAAGCGCAAAAGCCAATGACATTCGTCTCTTGGGAGGCAGCACCGGGGTGGACTGTGGACACGAGCGACGATCTGCCGGGATGCAGAGGTCGGCGGTGGAGTGTGTAAAAAGCGAGCTGCTAGAAGGGGTGGATGGGTGGGTGGATGGGTGGATGTCTCATCTAAATCTAATCCTTCCGACACGAGTTCGATGGGCCGCTTCCGGGACTCCCCAGCCATGGAAGCGGGGGATTGGTTTGGATCACTGAGACTACTACTACCTAATAGTGGTAGACCCATCTGTGTGGCGCCAAGTTGAAGGGCAATCACCCACCGAGACTCACCCTCCCCAAAGCTGCACAGTCTTTTTACGGAAACCCATTGGTATGGTCCAACCCAGCTCGAGAAGGGGAAGATGCAGATCACTGGCAGGGTCGCACCGAGTTCTCGGAGAAACTCCTCCAACACATACTGTACATCCTTCCTTGCACAGCCCGTCTAGTTCGGTTCTACTATGTAGCTTAGGGGGGGACTTTGACTCGGTGAGGCCACGGTGGCTCACCTAGTCCTGACTTTCGACCTAAGAACGAAGAGAGAAAAAAAAAAATCCAGAGAAGAAAGCCGCTATTTATCCACGTGGTAGCGCGGTTTCAGTGAGGCATGATCCCCTCGGCATGATATCGTCGATACTTTCTTTTTGGTAGCGGTCATGACTGGCACCCGACGGCCTGTCCTCCATCTTCCAGGCTGTTTGCACGGCATCCCGTCCTTCCCGCAAGCCCACCCGCCCCGTCTGACCGCTCGCCGTCTGAAGCAGTGCACGTAGTAGTAGTTTTACAGGCCGTGTGGGCTGGACTACAGGGTGGCAGGGGCAAATGAAATGCCCCAGTTATGTAATATCGACACACAGCCCAGCTGGCTAGGCTAGTAAACAGCACTGTAATGCCCGCTACTGAAATAAGGAGGGGGTGGGCGTTGGGGTACTGGGTATGTAAGATACCTGACAGGGGAATTTTTATTTCGGCCTCATACTATAGTCATTGTACATCAGCCGTCTTGGCATAAAAGGCCACCCACCAATGCCATGTACCTTTGGCATGGGTTTTGGCGTGCCTTATACATTATCAAGAAGCGCCTCACTCGTATGACGAATCGGCCGACGCTGCTTGTGTGTGTTGGTGGGGCAGAGTTGCACTGCAATGCTCACGACCCCGGTCGTTCATATAACTCTAGGAGTTGCCGGCTCGCGCGTTGGGGGAAGCGCACGCGACGCTTCCCTTTGCTTCGTTGGGCCCCCTGCCCCCCTGTTGTTTGTTGCATGTCTCTCTCTGTCTGTGTGTGTGTGTGTGTGTGTGTGTGTGTGTGTGTGTCTGGGGGTGTTCCCTGCATCGCTTGTGCTGCTTGGATGGATATTGCCTGGTCACTGTATCCTGTGCCGCACTCCCACTTCCCTCCTCATCTCTCTAACTCCTGCAAGCTGCCTTTCTTTGACTAGCCAGGTTGGCCAATACACTCGTTTACCCTTTTCTTTGGACTACCTGTTTCTACTTCATCTTCGGCACTCGCCCTCCCAGTCTAGTTTTCCTACACCGTCCGTGCCTCGTGTCCGCCGTCTGCCGTCCGACTCCATCCCACAACTCCTGCTTGAATCTCCCCATTCCAAGGTTTGCGGCTCTCACGCCCGGCCTAGAATGTGACAATGATGATCGAACCACGGAAAAAACACGACGAAGAGGCGGTTCGTTTTGTGAACCCTTATTTCCAGCTGAACGTTGGATTGTGGTCTCTGTTTGCCGGTGCAACCATCTTTCTCGCGCTGCGACTCTGGTGTAAGACCACGAGGCGACATGGCCTGTGGTACGATGACTATATTCTTTTGGTATCCTGGGTGAGTCGCATCTTCGCCATCACTTCCTCCTGTCTTCCACAAACATGATGCACGTTCCCTGCAGGCTTTCATGTTTGTTTGGTTGGCGGCCTGGGACAGGTAACACAACCTTTTTCCCCCCGACTTGCAAGCTGACGACCGCATGTCTAGTCGGTCTTGCTCGCAAACAACAGCCTCATCATCTACGAATTCGCGACCGGCTACGTGCTCGAAGACTCGTCCAAGGCGTGGGACGACCGCATGCACATCCTCATCAACATATCATCCTGCGGCACGTTGATAGGTCAGGCATGGACGAAGACGGCCTTTGGAGTGACGCTTATCCGGATGAGCAATAAATGGCAGCGATGGGTCTTGTACTTCTGCATCGCCACGATGAACATCTACATGATCGCCAAGGTCTTCATCCAGTGGGGCAAGGTCTGCGGCAGCAAATCTTACGACAACGACTATCGGCTCCAGTTCTGCCTCGACAAGAAAACCCGTAACAGCGTCAAGGAGGGCGGAAACGGTACGCCCGCCCTTGACAAGACACTGTCCTCAGGCTTGGTTCGACAGCTGACTTTTTTTGGTGCCCAGTTTACAACATCATCATGGATTTCGTTTTCGCGTCTTTCCCATGGCTGATTACTCGCTCACTGGAGATGAAGCGCGCAGAGAAAATCGGCCTCTGCATCACAATGAGTTTGGGAATGGTGTGAGTCGCACCCGAGCCAGCTGCTCAGCCCCGTTCGGGTAAGATGCTAAACCCTTCACAGCGTTGCTATTGTCTCGGCTATCAGAGTCAGCTGGAAAGATAACGGTAATGACCGCGACCCTTGGTACATCTGTGAGTTAACGTAACCACCTGCACGGGTCCTACGTCCGCTAACATCGTCGATCAGATCGCAACGGCATGTCCCAGGTTTGGTAAGATTTGCTTTTTTTTTTACTTCCTTTTTCAGGAGAGACAACCCCACGTCGACTCCATTCAATCCCACCCGGGGAGAGGGATATATTGGCTAAGACTGCGTAGGTATTCGTCCGAGATTACTGGCACCATCATCGTGCAGTGCATACCTATCCTTCGTCCGATCATCCGCGAAATCCACACGTCCTTGACGTCCAAGAGACTCGGCTCCTCCACGGCGGACGGCCGCAGCACGACGTTCGGAAGCAAGACCAGCAGCAGAAAGAGGGTTTCGGGCGGCGTCCAGGCCAACGACAAGCACGCGGGCGAGAGAATCGCGCTGCAGGAGATCCCCGAGGAGTACAGCGACGACAAGACCGGCTGGGGCTCCAGCCCTCGCACGCCCTCCTCGGCGACGCCGTTCCAGACCGATTTCAGGCCGCGGCCGCCCACGGCGCCGCTCCCCGGTCGGGGACCATCATCGGGGGGCAGCGATACAGGACCATCAACGTTATCGCCATACGAGGCGGAACTGACACCGCGGCCGCCCACGTCGCCGCCGCCTAGTTGGGGGTCATCGAGGGGTGGCAATGCGGGGTTACCGACATTATCGCCATACGAGACTGAGTTCAAGCCGCGGCGGCCTACGTCGCCGCTCCCTAACAAGCGGCCATTATTGAGCAGCGATGGACGGCCGACATCGTCCCCGCACGACACGGAAATCGGGCCTCGCACGCCTACATCGCCGCGCCGGCCTACGTCGCCGCCCCCCAAAACGTGGCCGTTGTCGGGTAGGGAGGGCCCTGACCTGACGGTCGGCTCCTACAGCCTTGGCAAGAGCCTGGAGTCCGAGTTCGACCGGTCAAAAGCTTTCTTAGACGTTGAACTAGGAGACGTTCAACAAGGATTATCGCCGCCACCGCCTCGCAGGACATCCCCTAGCCACAGCTAAGAAACAGCAGTGCGAAAGATTACAATACCCTCGACAGAACGACGCAGAACCAGAACCTGCCCGTCCGGATGTGCGGTTTAGGCCCGTACCTCGGCGGGTGACTCACTTGGAACCACAAGAAGAACAGGGCGCGCGTGAACGAAGCATGACAATCATTATTAAGCAGCATATTTACGCATTAATCACCACTTTACCTTACTTTGCGCCAATAAAAGGAAGTTACATTCGACTTGGCTTCGATAGCCCGACACTTGGTCGGGCGACACGCTCTCTTATTACCCCCCCAAAATATACACTTCCCAACGAGTGTCGAGATCGGCATGGTCTCAAACAGACGCATGCAATACGTTCGGGGTCATCTAGACGAAACCCATTATGGAAACGGACCCTGGCTGAGATGGGAGATACTAGAGTTCTTGGATGGACCGGATGGGACGGGGATCGGATGGGATGGGGCGCGAGGGATTTCGCGTGTGGGATTTCGCGTGTGGGGAAACGCCACCCGCCATATATAGAAAATAATAACCCTTGTAAATATTGCGCTTCTAGCTTTTTTTTCCAGCTGCAACGCACGACTCGACAGAAGAAAAACCTCAGCTGTACACACATCTTCCAGTCTCCAAGCACACACTAGGGTTTCGCCTTCAGCCGCTCCCATCCTACCCCCGTATGTGAACTTACTTTCCCCTCGTCCTTCGTCCGCCCAGTCCGAACAGGGTAATGCATCAAGTGGGCGGGCCGGGGCGACGATCGGCGGGCGCGGGCGTATCGTCGAAAGACCGACAACAGCCCCCATCCTGGTCGAGGAGGCGGTTCAGGGCCAGGTGGTTGCGTGTGTTGTTGACTCGTGCCCGAACGGAAGACGGGGGGCAAAAGCACAGCAACACGAGCAAATCATGGGATGAACATACCCGTCGCTTCCCATTCGTCGGGACGTGCCGGCCGGTTATGACCGACTATGTTATTTCAATGCAAACGAGGCACTGTTTTGTTTTAATTGCATTTTCACTTCCTACTCTTAACAAACCCCCCCCCCCCCCTTTTGCCCTCCTCGTATGTGTTTTTGCGACGCGAACGAGGGCATGTATCGACGGGTGGCATGCCGCTCCCTCAATAGGGTTCGGCATTCATTCGATGTTGCAGAGACATTGGTTGGTAGATATGCAGCTTCGACTCCTCAACGCACCTCGCCAACTCTTGAGAGAAACCCCCCCCTCCCCCCCCAAAAAGAGCCCAATTGGACCGCTGAATTGGATGTGCGACCAGAAACTAGGAACACGAAGAATTGGAGGACCCTCCCCCGGGTGCACAGGCTTCCGCCCCCACAGGTTGATATCGATAATACCGGTATGCCCTTCGATCACCAAGAGTCGTGCAACGTCAATGCAACTGCTTTGGCCCACCCACGTGCTCGGTCGTCTGCATTAGCCTGTCGGGACACCTTGCGCTCGCTCATATGCGGCACGCTTATGGCCTCGGGGCGATCAAGGGTGCCGCAACTGCGGAGGTGTGTCGCCAATCTTAGCAAGCTGCGAGAGTGCACGATCCCGTCCGGGCTGCCACGCGCGTATGTAGTAGTAGGTCTTGCCAGCAAACCCTGGGAACCTCACGAGGGCGGAGCTGGTGAGGTATGACAAGTGTTATTCCATGCAAGCACCCACTAAGAAAACGCCCAACGTGGGGTAGGAACTCGGCTGACGACTTGGTGTACCTTGTGAGGACTGTCGTTCAGGAAGCCTAGCGACGGCTATGTGTTTGCGTTGATGGCCCGGTATGTCATGTACGCCGGCGCCGATAGGCCCTATGCTCCGTTCAAATTGATTGTCGCAGCCCGACCTCAATGCATACATGTTTTAGTATCGCAACCAGCTTAATCAACCATGGTTCCGGCTGAATCAAGCTCAACGGTGCTCGGAGACATTTCCTGTATTCGATGAACTCGAGCAGGTTCCGACCAGCCCAAACGACGCCTGCATCGACGGATTTTTTGGACCGTCCCCGGTCTTGGCACGCTGACGATTGGCAAACCGTTCGATGCAGTGCAACCAGGGGCCGCGCGCGGGGGCGCCGATTACCGATCCACCGGGCCAAGCTAATGCGGGCACTCCCAGCTCCGAGCCAGCCCACAGACACCATGTGTAGCCAGCCCCCCCCCCCCCCCGGAGACATCCAAGATGCCGGGCCCACCTAACACTGAGATGAACAGCTGGCAGCACTTTGGCGTAAATAAACGAAAAAAAAAAAAAAAAAAAAAAAAAACCCCATCTTTTGCCGGACCTGCTTTGATTGACCTCCTGAACTGCCCTTACAAAGCTACTTGTAGTCAGCGGACCAAGACAATGGCGCTACTGACGCTTCTGTAGAGTTTTTTTTTGGCATAATAAGCTTATAGTTTGTGTGGTTCGTCCGACGCTAAATCATAATCCGACCTACCGACTCGGAGGTAAAATGAAGCTACTTGTGATACGTAGCGTTTTTTTTTTTTTTTTGTCTCGCTGTTTCGATCCAAAGCAAAATGGAAAATGCCCAAGGGCGAGTTTTTTTCTGGCGTTTGCAACGCCTTCTGACGCAGCTCCTCCGCCATTGCATGCATGAGACCCCGGTATAGCGGAAGGCGCAATGTATCGTATGCATTGCGTCCCACTCGGAGTTTCTCATCGTCACCGACCAGGCTACCTGATATAAGCTCGTCAAACGCCGGTTCATGACACACACGACCATACCCACTGGAGAACTCGGGATCCCGTCAGCTCTCCCATAGATAAGCCAGTGAGGGCTGGATTAGTAGTTGAGTCGGTGACGATCAGCGAATACCTGGTGTTGTATGTTTTTGCTCCTTTTAAAGAAACATGTCTCTCACAATATAATCATCTTACCAACTGGAACCACCACATACGACCATACCTACTGGAAAACTCGGGATCCCGTCCGCTCTCCCATAGATAAGCCAGTAAGGGCCGGATTAGTAGTTGAGTCGGTGACGATCAGCGAATACCCGGTGTTGTATGTTTTTTGGCCTCTGGGGAGGGAGGGTAGTAGCATCTTAACTTACCCGTATACAAAGTAGTGCCTGCCGCTCTGTTGTATTACAGTTTGGACAAGGACAACAAGAAGATCGAGACAACTCTTTCCTACCTAAGCCGCACATCACGCATCTGAAGTTATGCTCAAACTGTCACGAGTTAGAGCACACAGCAGGGCATATGGGAATTGAGGTCTAAAAGGCTTAGATTCTAAGTGAGGAGAAGTAACGAAAGTAGGTCCCTATATATAGGTAAGTGAATGTAAAATGTCACGTGCAGCAGCACCTTACAGAGCTGTTACAGACAGTGGAAATACACAAGGTTATCGTGACACAAACCGCGGGGGGTAGCTTTTTACTACGGATGTCTCGCTAATCCTATACACATCTGTCACGCAGGATATTGCTGACCGACACCGCTTTCCGGAACGACGTCGCTTATTAATCCGACCCTCGCTCCTGAATATGGATACTCGCGGCGGAATCCACCAAGCGAGGCAATAAATTAAGGAACGTGGATTATAGTACTATAGATAGAAGAAAACAAGCCACCTTCAACTACATGAATTGCCCCCTAAACGCACTGCTTGATGATAACATCTAACTGAACCTAACAGTTAGGTAATCAATATAATACGCTGCTCCCTTACCGGTATTCCAAGTGTGAGTCAGCACCTCAAATTGGTTGACAAGATTACCACCTTCATTTGCCATCCTCCTCGCGACCTTTCCGAAAGGGGTTTCAAACAATTCGTTCCAGCTTTGGGTACGTTTTCTTAATTCGCTTCTGCCCAGTCTCTTTGCTGCAACACTTCCCATTGCTGGTGGTTCCGTAATTATAAAGCTCGCCCCCCTTGCTAAGCCAAGGCGTTCCTTGGCCTGGTTAATCGCAAGTGAGGTTTTGAAATTGACGACTGAGTCAAACTCTATAGATTCGAGGTTGTGGAGCTGTCCGCCCTCGGTCTGCCATAAGCTCTTCAGCATAACGTCAAGGTGTAGTCGGTTTGGAGTTTTGTCTCTGGCGTTATATGCCATTGCGACTGAAATTTTACGGCCCTTGACATCCATCCTGGTTACAAGGACAGCCTCGCGCCCATTTTCATAGCCAGAAGTGAACACAGATATTGTGTCTCCGCCGAATCTACTAGGTTCTTTTGTAACCCTATAGGCGTTGTTCCCCTAAGTTAGGTAGAAGAGTAAGAATTAAGTACGCATCCAAGTTCTAGGTGGGGGCATCCTACTGCAACCTATCAAGATGTTAGTATGCTGATATCTATATAGGGGTCAAGGGGAGACATACTGCACATAGCACAGAATCTAGGAAGAACGCAGTTATTAAAAGAATAGTGTTAAAAAGTAACTTCATTGTAAAAGAGATAAAAAATTAAGAAATAAATAAAAAACCAGAGATACTTAAGTAAGTTATCAGTTGTTTTTCTAATTAGTAGCGTTTGTAAAGAACGTTGCACTTTCTGAGCCTGCACTTGATGGCTGTGATCTGGCATTTATATAGTGTAGTGTAGTGTCTCTTGAAAATAAGGTTACTAGCCTAGTTATGTGGCTGTGCACTAGTAGTACTATCAAAACCTCATTTCGTTGGCCAACAGATAAAGAGAAACTTTGATTAAGGATGCCGCAGTGCTATAGCCTTCCCGGCACGTATAAGAAAAGGCGTTGTGTCACCCCCACACACTCTATTGTGTTAAGTATTCTGCATAATATTAATGCTGTGCTTTTAAATTGAGGTGTTGGTTGGCACCTAGGTTAAACAGTCGCAGACGGGCTTCCCCGCTGTCCCACTCGTGGCTCGAGTCAGGCCGCGCCGTTATCGTCCGTCTATCCGAACGTCCGTCCGAGCCCGGGACCGCTGCCTAGGCCCCCTGTTCCAACATATGGTAATTGAATCCCCACCATGACTGTAGAGGTGGGTCTCGGCGACTGGTCGCACCTAATTGCGTGCCTACTAGTATGCGCCCTTAATTAGGGCGGCCTTGTAAACGGTGAAGCCGAAAGAATAACGTCTAGTAAGGACCAACTTTATGCTGCAGAGGGGGTTTCAAATAGGAGCCTTGCCTTCTCATAATGGAAGTATTAGGCTTTGTGTGATGACAAAAGCGGATCCGTAATTGCCACTGCGCAATTACGGCTTATATCACGACACTTTGAAAATAGGAGAAAAAGGCTCTTACAGCTAAGGCTTCATAAGGGCCGGATTAGTAATAGTTGAGTCGGCGACAATCAGCGAATACCTGGTGTTGTATGTTCTTTCCATGTTCTTTTTGGGGGAGGAGCCGAAGGGACCTTTTGAGGTCAATTCACTGTCTAAGTCTAGGCTAGGCCACGACAGCCAAAGAGTGGGAGACGTCCATGGCCCAATGTTACGCTTTCGTGTTGTTCGATCAAGGAAAATAGATGCGAGTTGCACTTTGCCAGCTTTCTGCTTTGGCAGTGCTCGTCGTTGGATGCGTCTAGGGTGCTGTATCAATATGCATTCCTTCCGTTGCATCATCTCCGATCTGGCCATACAATTCCACGGGATGAGCTGGAGCGATTGACGAAGAGCGTTTGCTGTCCCTGAATATGCAATTAGCCTGGAATGAGCGGGTCGGGTGACTGGGTCGAGCAGAATTACCGATGATGCAAGTCCGGTTTGCCCATCCCATGCCATGCTCCGGCCAAGTCGTTGCAGGCCTGCTGCCTTCTGATACTTCCGTGAACAGGAAGCAAGTGACATGTAGAATGCAACTGCCCAACTGCTTTGAGTGTTGGAAACCTCGTGCTGCTTCGGTTTTGATGCTGTCCGGGCGTGTCCATTGTATGGCAGCAAGACCAGAGCCCGTGTAGTATGAGCAAGGAAAGCTTTGAACTGGGAGACTAACCAACGGACTTCAGCCGGTAAAGATGAAAGACTTTTTTTTTTCTTGCCTGGCTCGGTATGTATGTATGTATATGCCTAGGTAGTGAAATCTTTGAGCCGGTCTGTCCGCCTCACCGTTTGCTGGCTGGCGTGCCTTCCACTTGGATGCACTTTCCCGTTCTGCCGTAGGTGCCTTCCCTTTGATCTTTGGTGCACCTTCCTTCCAGGCCAGACTCCAGACCAGACTCAAGACCAGACTCAAAACCAGACTCAAGACCAGACTCCAGGTCAGAGATCGGATCAACCCACTTCACCCTGAGATTCTGATAACTGACTTTTCAACATTCGACCTCTTCAACACTCACCACTCATCAACCATCAATCCAATTACGACCAAAGATGAAGCTGTGTTACCTTATTGCTCTTGTCATGGCCGTCGCGGCCTCCTTGATGAGGGGTGCTCACTGTAGTTCCCCCATGAAAGGCCCATTCGGCCCGGGTCGCTCAAACCCCAATGCCATTGAATATATGGCGGGCGACCCTGCATCAAGCGAGGCAATGGGCATCTGCCATCCCGACGGGTGAGAAACTAAGCGGCAAACTTTTGGATCATTTGCTAACCTCTATTGCCTGCTTTCAGCTACTTCGAAGCCGGCACCGCGACGCTATACATCCACGACGAGCTGAACAAACTCTCTGCCATGGTCGAGACACTCTCGTCCAAGCTTGACCACCCCGATCCAACCGCCTACCCCCAACCGAGAAGTATTCTCGACCGCAGCAACAGCCAGGACGACACAATCGGTCCCCAGCTGCTCAGCTTGCTTGAACGCCTCGTCAAGGCCCAAGAGAAAGCGAGTCAATCTGGAAAGCCCACGTGGATTTTTGAACTCATCGTCCTCGCTATCAACTTCGTAATCGCGTTGTTGAGCTTTTTGAAGAACAGGATCGTGAAATCCGGCTGGCTTCAGTGGATTGCAATCCCCCTCGCCTGGAAGGATGCCGATAAAGACATCAAGGACCTGCAAGACCGGGTCCGAGACTTGGAAGTCAATATCATCGCCAACATACGACAAGACCTCAGCAACGTAGTGAGCCAGGCTAACGCAATTGACAACAGAGTCAATAACCTCAACAACACAGTCACAGGCCTCGATAACACAGTCCGAGGGTTTGGTGACATACGAAAAGACCTCAACAACGTAGTGAGCCAGGCTACCGCAATTGACAACAGAGTCAATAACCTCGATAACACAGTCCAAGGACTTGGTACCATGCGACAAAACCTCAACAACGTCACCAAACAAGCCGCGACAACTGTTACCACAGTCCGAGGGCTCAAAAAAAGGGTTCAAGGGCTCGACGGCAGGGCTACCACACTCGAACAAGGTCTCGAGGACAAGGGTGCAGAGTTCGAGGCTTTACAAAATGAGCTCAAGGGTTTAAAAGCTGAACTCGAGCTTCACAAGGACGAGTCAGGCCTTACGGCCCACCAGGGATTGACAAGATAGGAATGTGGTGTATTCATGAAGAGGTATTTGATATCCCCATCCCCGTTACATTTTCTCTATCTCTTCTCTCCAAAAGCAGCACATCATCTAGATATCGTTCAAGGTATTATCCGAACTTTCGTCTAGGGTATTACCTGGAATTCCATCTGGAATTTTGTCTGCTGAATCGACCCAGTATCTCGGGATAGAGCCCTTGGCAAGAGTCTGGAAACAATTTACTAACTGGATACAGAGATACTAGTGAAGTCCGAGTGAACTTGAGATTTGGTGGCGGTCGTTCAGTTCTGCGAGGAGGCAATTGGGATACGGAATCATCGATAATCCAGCATGGAAAATTGTGTTGCTCATTCTATGTTCTCTTGATTTCCCATCTGCGAGAGAAAAGCTTGTCTACCTGTGATACGGAATCATCGATATTCCAGCATGGAAAATTGTGTTGCTCATTCTATGTTCTCTTGATTTCCCATCTGCGAGGGAAAAGCTTGTCTACCGCATCAAAGCGTTACCATACTCGATCCAGTCCCTACCGTTCCTGCACCGAGAGTTTTCACACCAAAATAGATATTGTGTTTCGTGATCTGACCTTGCAGCGTATGACTCGGGATCGAGCCAAGTGTAGAAACAAGGTGTACCATGCCAAAGTTTGTGGTCAGTTGTCGAAGAGAGACTGGCAGCAGAATGCCGCATCAAACACACTTCTCCGTTCTGTCTCTTAATCCATAGGTACGTGGTCCAACAGGTCGGACACCTTAAACCATGTCCGCCGTGTTCTATGCGCCATCCACCATAAGAAGCATTTATGCCCCACCCCTCTTGCTCGCGGGAAACCAAAACACCAATCCGACTATCCCCGCCCAGACAATGGCATTTTCGAGGATCAAAGGCTCTGAGGACCTGGCTATGACCAGATCCAAAATGAGGACAGAATACTTCGCCATACCTGTTCCTGAATTCTTCTTGTTTCTGAAGCAGGAACGCGGCTGTCAGAGAACCTCCTTCAGGGATTTTGCAGAATGGTAAGGTCCATTCTAATGCAGTGTAAAATCTCGCCTCGCCCTTCGAACACAGGTATTTGGTAAGACGCAACGTTGGAGGGTGGAAACACCAGGGTTTGTTGTACCCGACCAAGTCCTGAAGCGCTGAATCCTTGCACTGGGAGCAGCTTGCAAGGACGATGTTTTCTTGTCCAGGAGATGGCCGCTCGCAGTGGTTGGCGTACACTTCCCCGGCCTTCTTCAAGACGGAGTACGCTGGAACCATCAGGTGAGGACAAAGCCGATAGAACGAATACGAGGCGATGCACCGACGGACTTCTGGAGGCAAATGGCGCTGGTGGGCGGAGAAGGCCATCCTCGTATGGCTGTCCTTACAATGAGAGCAGTACATCTTTTGCCGGAATGGCAAGGTGAGCTCTCTGTATTCTGATGGTAACCTCCTCTGTAAACAAGGGTCGCAGAATGCCTGCAGCTTGGCGCGTTGAGCGACCGTCTCATCGGCTCTGTAACCTGGCCGTGTATCGCCGTTGAAATTGCCGAAATCTCTGCCTTGGTAGATGCGCCAGAAGGTGAAGGATACCTGGCGAAGCATATACAGATCGGGCAATTCTGTAACCTTCATAATTTGTAGCAGGATCTCGTCGGGTAGGCTGATGATGCGACTCTGGCGGCGGTTCCGGTCGAAATTAATCTCCCACGGCGATGACCCGCAGCGTGCAGGTAACGGTTGCTGAGCTTGACAGGGCTGGCGCAAGTCGTTGGCTTCCTTGGTTACAGGCTCTACAGTATCAGATGTGATTATAAGTTGTTGAAGGGGCAAGCTGCTTGACTCCAAAGCCTTCGGCGTGCTCTCCTGGCTAGAATGAGGTGCTTCTGGATTGCCAGGCCGATCCAGGCCGGTTTCTTCGGCCGCAGCGTCGCCCGTGTTGTTGCGCGTGGAAGCGTCCGCCGCCGTCCTGCTTCCGAACAGGGCAAAAAGCCCGCACATGCGGACACCCGGCTTTCTTCTCATGTTAGAAGTTTTCTCGATTGTGTGTCTTCTCCCGGCTGAAGGATAACTGTTGTGTGGACTTTGGCTGCAGGATGAGAAGGATGTTATCTAGAAAGCCAGGAGGATGTTGAAAGCAATGCGTATGTTATGGGGGTTTAAGTACTTTACGTTTCTCGCAGTCTCCGATTGGGTGATTCGAACAACAGGAGGATCTAGAGAGAGCCGCATCCTCAACAGCGTTCATCAGAACCAGCGGATCGTTGAAGCTTAACAACCATGGGCGAGGCACCTGACCCGAGAGACGGCCGCAGCAATGGCTGGGGCACCCTCCATCCGGGTTATTGTCACTGCCTCATCAGTGAACCGCGGTCGGTCTTGCATGAAAGCTGAGGCAGTGTCTGATGCCCTTCTTTGGGGTTGTATGAATCATGGAAACTGGAAAGTCGCCAACTCTAAGCCACGAGAACATCGGTCTGGCCGAATAGCGGGTCGAAGCAAGCATCGGAGATAGGGGGGGATAGCACTCCGGGAACTGTTACTCTGCTTGTATTACTGCTACTGTAGGGACATTGCTCCTGGCTTTGAGCGTTGGGCATCTTGGGTTTCTAGGCGGAGGTTGGGATTCGGGAATCGAGAGCGCGGAAATGGCGAATGAACACGGCCAAAGACTATGCCCGAGAGTGGTTTTGATAAAGAAGGTAATAATAGCAAATAACAGTTATTGAGTCGAGGAGACAGTTTGTTCTTGTTTCTTTGATGAACTCGTCGCTTGCCCTACTCGACCTACTCGTAGCGTTGGACGTTGGTCGTGTGCAGTTCAGCCACACGGCATAACGCTGTTTTGTATATCCGTTGAGACCAATATTGAAACCATCACCGTCAACACTGGTCCCCCCAAATCAACGTCGGCCCTTTGGGTGAACGCTGTCTTCAGCAGGACTTTGGACCATTGGCATTTGGTCCATTACCGTCTTCCACGGCCAGCTGCCCCTTGGTGCATGTGACTTTTCCCAGTCCCTTCACCCCCTCTTCCCCGCCTTCGGGCCGTCTTGCCGGCTTCCGTCACATGTACCAAATCATCCAACATGAACTCAGTAAACACCATCCGTCTGAGATGACAACCCCCGGCTGAACCTCCCTCTCGCCAAAGAGTTCCGGCATCTCCCCCGTTTGAGGCCGTCGAAGTCGCACCCGAACCATGCCGAAAGCCCAAGGACGTCCACCTCTTCACCGTTCCCCCAGCCTCTCGCCGCAACCTTTCCCTGGACAGCATCGAATGATGGAGGGCAGCAAACGTAATCAGATTGGATTTTTTTTCCCCTGCCCGTTAGCACAACTATTCTCGAAGAGGAGACCAAAGCCGAGATCCCCGTAAATCAACCCGGGCCCTGATGATGTACCCCAACTGGACCCGTCGGCCTTGTTCGCCCCTCACATGCGCCAAGGCCTGGCCAAGCTCTTGGGAGTGGGGGGAGAGCCTCAACGCTCATCTCGTCTCGGCCTCTATTTTTCCACGTCTCGTTCCTCGCCGTTGTCGAGTCTTGGCCGTTGGTGCCCTCCCCACCGCCCTGCCCGGGCCGCCCCCGATAGGCAACCAAACGCCCGGGGAAAGGAATGAACAATCAGAGAGAGAGAAAAAAAAGGGGACATCCTGTACCCCGACATGGTGCATATGCAAACGCCCGCTTCCAATTCCAAGAAAAGAAGAGAGGAAAATGAAGGAAAAAAGTCGGCCGGGCCAAGAAAGACGAACTCATCAGACATCCCACTGCGCATGCGGGAAATCAATATTGGAGAGCTACCCCCTTCCCCCCCTGGGCATACGCGACTGCAGCTTCCCAGTCACCATGCCAATGATTCCTCCATGGCACGGGTCAGGTTGGACGTCATGATCTGATGCTCTCTGCTGTTGCCGTTGCCGCTGTACCGCTTGTATAAAGACGGACGAGCGTACGCCCCGGCGAGAGGTGAACCCATGCAGTCGTTGTCTGATCCCGCCTCTTGATCCGCATCAGCCTCGACCCCCCCACGCTCGTCCGTCATGAAGCCCGTCTCCGCCCTTCTGTTCCTCGCCTCGGCCGCCGCCGCCGTCAGCGTCGACGAGCCCCTCGCCGGCCGCACCATCGACTCGTGGATCCGCAACAACAACGAGGCCCAGCGCGCGAGCTGGTACGGCCGCGCGGCGCTCTACACGGGCGTCGAGGCCGTCTACGAGCTCACGCGCAACGAGACCCTGCTCGCCTGGTACCGCTCCGTCATCGACGGCCCCGTCGTCGCCGAGGACGGCTCCATCCCCGGCTTCGACCCGGGCCACTACTCGCTCGACGACTACCGCATCGGCCGCAACATCCTCTACTGGCACCAGCGCACCGGAGGCGGCGGCGGCGCCGCCGAGACCAAGTACCGCGCCGCCGCCGACGCCATCCGCGGCATGCTCGACCGCCACCCGCGCACCCCCTCCGGCGGCTTCTGGCACCGCGACCCCGCCTACAGGAACCAGATGTGGCTCGACGGCATCTACATGGCCGACACCTTCTACGCCCACTACACCTCGCTCTTCGACGCCGCCAACGCCACCGCCTGGGACGACATCGTCCTGCAGTGGGACCTCATCGAGGACGCCGTGCGCGACCCCGAGACCGGCCTGCTCTTCCACGGCTTCGACGAGGGCCGCGAAGCCGTCTGGGCCGACGCCGAGACGGGCGCCTCCCCGCTCGTCTGGAGCCGCGCAGTCGGCTGGTACTTCATGTCCCTGGTCGAGGTCCTCGGCCTCTTCCCCCGCGACCACCCGGGCTACGCGCGCCTCCTCGGCTACTACACCGCCCTCGCCGCCGCCCTCCGGCGCGCCCAGGACCCCGAGTCCCACGGCTGGTGGCTCGTCATGAACGAGCCCTACCCCGGCCGCGAGGGCAACTACTTTGAGAGCTCCGCCGCCGCCATGTTCACCTGGGGCTGGCTCGCCGGCCTGCGCCTCGGCTACCTCGACGAGGCCACCTACCTCGAGCCCGCCACCAAGGCCTACACCCACCTCGTCACCGACTTCATCACAGAGAACGACAACGGCACCGTCACCTTCACCGACACCGTCCAGGTCGGGTCACTGAACAGCGACGCTTCGTTCGAGGTAAGAGAGAGCCTCCCCAATGCACTCAACAGATTCCCCCCCTCGTTGAGCACGATGCTGACCTGCAACCCCATTAGTACTACGTCGGCATCCCTGTCGTTGATGATGACACGCGTGGCGTCGGCCCTTTCCTGCTTGCCGCCTACGAGTGGGAGCTCCGCAACAACATCTCTGCATGAGCATATTTTCGTCGCACTAGGGGGGGACAGGGAAAAAAAAAACAAAAAAGGGAATGGCTTGGCATGTAGTCGTCTATTTTGAGTAGTTGGGGGGGACAAGAAATGCCATGGTGATGATGCAAGGCGCTCGAGAGCGTACCGGACCGGCCCCGTCTCACTTTTTTCTTCTTCACTTGATGTACAAAAGTTCCCGTACCAGGCGATGCAGGCACCAAAAAAGGCGGCGACGAGCGGCGAGCAAAGGTAGAAAAAGAAGCTTCAAATTCCATGAGGTATCACGTATTCTATGTCATGTCCAATATGTACAAGTGGAAGTGAAGACGTCCTCGTAGACAATTCGGGTTAATGAAGGAAGGAGGGGGCTGAAGCAATGGGAAGTCCCAGTTGCGCGCAGTACCCGTCGTACGAGTCTCCAGGTGCCAGGTTCGTGCCCGTCTGGTTCATGAACGAGATTCGGTTGAGAGTGGCGTCATTGGTCTGATACATGGGCCACTGGCCGTTGTAATTGAGGAGGCCGGATTGAGTGTCCTTTGCAAAGGCCGCCCACGCACCGCGCATGTACTCGCCGACGGCGATCTCCTGTTCCGTGCTCTTGACGGCCGTCTGAGGTGCCGTGTCAAATAGGACAGGGAGCTAAGCGATGTCAGTTGACGTGTTCCCAAGCACAAGAAAAGTCTGCCGGTGACGCAAAAGAGAGAGAAAGCCGAGGATGGAACGGGTTGCAAAAAGAAACAAAACAGCTCGACTAACCTCTGATGCATGCCAAGCTCCGCTTGGCGGGTTCGTTGTAACGGCCATATTGGGGAAGTCGCCGAAGTAACGGTACCGCCAGGTCGGTTGACCGGCAGACACCGCTCGTGCAGCCCTTATGGCAGCAGGGCAGGTATAGGCCACGAGGTTAAAGCCGAACCAGTAGGTTTCGTTGACGTTAGGGGCTCCAATCTTAAAAAGACCGGCCTCGTTCTCAGTGTTACCGATGAGGTACCCCGCCTGGGCCGAGTCACGGATAGCGTAATCAGCAAAGATGAGATGGTCATCTACCACGGGCGCAAACGTGAGCCCGGCCGATACAGGGCTGGTGGTGTCGGTCAGGGTGGCAATGAGCTCGGCCGCGTTCTTTTTCGACATGCAGTCCGAGACATTCTTGGGGTTGGTCGAGGCACTACCGCAACCGACCATCGAGGAGATTTGGAACCATTTCTGATTGACTGTCTCGTTGGTGAAGAGGCCGAATCCATTGGCGACGCCGCTCATGGGGATGAAGCCGTTGGCGATAGGGTCGGACGCGTATGCATACGAGTAGTAGTCGACCATAGATCCCCCGGCAGACTGGCCAAACATGGTGATCCTCTTGGCGTCGCCGCCAAATTGTTCCACGTTATCGCGAATCCATTGCATGGCCATGCGGATATCGAGAAGCCCGAGGTTGGGGGCGGAGATGGGGTTGCCCGGAAAGCCGAAGATGTTGAGGCGGTAGCTTCAAGGTTAAGCTGCGTCAGCATAATCGCTTTTTTATTTTTAATTCCTCAAAAAGAAGAGAAAGAGCAGTCTGGCGGAAACTCACTTCATGGACACCACCACGACGTCCTCTTGATCCGCGATGAACTTTCCATTGTATGCTGGGATTCGGGAGCTTCCTACACCCCGAGTCAGCACGCTGAAGATAGGCTTTCCGACTTTTGTTCGGACGGTTGCATAGCATCTTACCTGTGACAAAAGCGCCGCCGTGGACCCAGACCAGCACAGCCTTTTGCGTATCCCCCGTCTGTGGCTTGGTCCACACGTTCAGCGTTAGACAATCCTCGCTCTGGGAGCCCGTGTCCTCGAGCACTTTGGTCACGGCAGCGGCAGAGGCCGGGATTCCCAGTTGCATGATGGTCTCAAGACTGATGGGTGGGCTAGATGTGGGTTGCATGCACTGGTGTCCCTGATGAAATGTTTGTTAGTTTCCACACAGAAAATGATTCATGAAGTGGAGGGAAAACTATGGAGAGATTACTTACGAATGCTGACCCATTGATCGGGGCGGAGGAGGAGACGTCATAAGTGGCTGAGGGTTGGAAGCGCAACGCTCCAACAGGCGGCTGAGCATACGGAATGCCCAAATATTCTGACACCTGACAACAAGAATGGTTAGCAAACCCCGTCATCGCGGCTATAATATTCCCAGTGCGTACCTGATCTGCGCCGGAGGCGGCGTGCCCGTCGACTCGGCCGCTCGTGGTCATGACCGGCTGGCCGACAGTCCAGTAACGTGGGCTGGAGGGGCCGGCGGCAACGACACACGAGGCAGTAACCACGACCCTCAGGACGTTGGGGAAGCTGCCGTGGACTCTCATGACGATGAGGATGCCGCTCAACTGGTAATACCAAAGACCTGGGATAGGGTGGGTGAGACGACAGAAGACCGGAAACGGGATCGGAAACGGGACCGGTTGGTCTTAAGGCTGCGGGTAGATGGGATATAAGAGGAACGCCGTGATGTGGTAGGCCTCGCAACCTCGAAGGTGGCCTTGACCCCGTCCTTTATGTCTGCCAACGAACTTTGCTGATACCATAGTAGCTCAAGCTCGGGGAGGGGCTGATCCATGAGTCCATGACTTCCCGGACGGTTCCTGTAATACGCGATGTCTCCAGCCATCATCCCATCGGCATGGCGGGGGTCTCGGATAGCTAGCCCGCGTCGGGACAGGCTCTGCTGAAGGCTAGGCTGGTCTTGCGCGACCCATCCACCGGGATGGCGCAGGGGACCCTGCTCCCATGTTGCCGGACAGAGGAGCAAGTGGCAGGCTTGCTCATGAAATCACCCTACCCAAAGCTGCTGTGCACTGGGTATGGAGAAGAGCCTCATCATTTGGCAATCATAACGGCCGGTGGATCACCTCGCAAGCGTGTCCGAATCGGGGACGCGATTTTGGGTCTAAATTAGCTCATAGCAATGACTTACAACGAGTCCACATGCGGGGCCTTTCTTATTTTCTTTTCCCGCTCCTTGCTTTTCGCTAAACTGCAGCTATCGATTGATTGCAGCTTGGGTGACAGCGGAATATGCATCTAGAAAGCAACATAGGTAGTGCTCAACAGCTTAATCGGCAGTGTGCAATGCAGTGCGACGCTTGAGGGCGCACTTGGAATGTGCGCAACAACGGTGAACCCAGCACGCAACCAAGAATAAATATCGAGCAGGGTCGCTGACTGGATAAACGCGGGCGGGGTCATCACTTGCTGTGGTGTAATTAAGGTATGATGCTTGCAGTCTTGGACCCTCCTCTGGCGTCTTGGAGAACCACCTCTTGCAGTCCATCGAGAAGGAAGTGGCGTATCGGTACCATTCCACGGACGGGGTGCGTCGCGAATGAGGAGAAGAACCGGCCTTCTTTGACAGCAGGTGCGTTCAGGCGAAAGAGATGATCGCCGCGGCTATTGTCCAGAAGTGCCGATGGTGGTCTGGGGTACGAGGCCCAAAGAGTTGACGCCTCTTGGTTTTGCTGGGAAAGCTAGAACAGGTAGCATGAGGCCGTTTTGACCTTTTCCCCCTTGTCTTTCGAGTGTCAATGCACCGGCACGGCACACTTGGAAGCACTGTAATAACCGCACATGTGCGTTGACAGCGAGAAGGAGGGTAAAATACTTTGCTTCAGCACCACCGAGATCTTCGGTCCTTGCCTCGGTGTCGTTGCAATGGCCCAGCCCAAGCTGTCCTGTTGAATCGAACTTAGCCCTGGATCGGACGAGGTTTTGCGCAGCACAGCGTATGCACCGAGGTTCGTCATAGTCAACACGTAGTCTAGAGATTGATGTTGCGCTGGCTAGCACAACTTGTCGAAGCTTCGGCAGCTCCCGCATACATAGAAGCAGCCAAAGGCAAGGTGCCCCAGGTCAGCCTAACCGCTAGGTGCAGAAAGCTCCCTCCGCCAATCTCTCGGACGCCGTCGAAGCCAGGGAGAGCCTCGATCGAGAACGGGAGCCCACCCACCCCACTTGGTATGGACGCTTGGACGGTGTAGGCAGCGCGCGAAGTCCTTCGGATGCATGACGGCAGAGACCCGTAGACTTTGGACAGTAATAGTAGCTTCCGCAGTATTTGAGGGGATTCAGCATAGGGTGGGAAAAGATGTATGGCTGGCCGTATACGTGGCGCGCCGTTGAGATCAGAAGATAAGTCGTTTAGGCTAGTTAGGGGCCGTGAGTTGTACGCATCCCGTTGACGGCGCCTTGACCCGCGGTCACATTTAATTGGAACGGGTGCCAACCAACATATCTGAGTTGTTGTCGTCGTCGTTGTCGCCGCCGCCGACAAGCAATAGGAGCGACGGTGCAACAAGGCGCGCCTTGGCCATCGGCAATTGGTCTCAATGGGTGGGTGCTCGGGTGACGACAGCGGACCATCAACCATGGTATTGGGAAGCTGCGCAAGGGATATTCGAGCTTGAGGACCAGGTCATTGAATTGTGGCTTGCGTGAATCATTGATTAGGAGATTGAAAGAGGGAGAAAGGGAAAAAAAAAGAAGGAACCCCCCCCCCCCCCCCGCGTAGAGGAACGTTGATTGAACGCCCCCCAGCAACCAAACGAGATAGAGAGATACACTGCATCGGTGCATCCCGGGGGAGGAGGCATTTTACCCCAGTCGGACGCGGCCCATCGGCCGTTGGCAGATTCGCAACTTTGTCTTGGAAAGGGTTAGCACGATTGCGGGGCGATGGGACATCGACGTTGGCGTGGCTTACCACGTATATCCGCATCTGTCTGTACCCGTACAGTACTACAGGTACATCGTACGTACATCTGAGTTACTTCAAGGGTCGAGGGAGAGAGTCAAGACGCGACTGCTGCATCGACGCCGATCAATTAAAGTGGCAGAAGGGAGAATCGTCCGTTTCGCTGCTGACGCCGTCCACGTATCACAAGTGGGCCTTAGGTCTCCTGCTTCTTCCGCTAAGCGAGAGCGTCACGGGGTTTAGGTGCCTGGTGTCACGGCTCGGCGTGGCAGGCGCGGCAAGCAGCACTTTCCACGTCTAGATCTTATCAAATCCCTCTTGTTTTGCCTAACCGTGCGGTTCTGTCCCGTTCCATTTCATTCATCCCCCTCACGAGGCTGACTCTTTGGGGGATCAACTTGAGCACAGCTGCGCTGTACATTTCACGCGGGAACAGCGCAGGCTAGGTACGCAACGAGTGCCTGGTTTTGATCACGGCTCGTTGTCGCCACAAGAACTCATGGCTGGGAGCACAAAAAACGTCATTCTCGTGGCCATCAACATGGATTAACATTAACCATAACCGTGATCCCTGACTAATTCTTCAGCAGCCCAGCGACATGGTTTAGATTGGTGCAAATCCATTGCTTCTTCCGCTTCGGCTCTCTCTTCCTTAGCTATTGGCCGGGTGGCCCAATTTCCCCTATCTCTCGTCATCGAAAGAAGCCTCGGCTTTCGAGGCTTCACGAAGTCGATGACCAAGCGGCCTGACATCTTGTCCGATGCCGACAATCCTGAGAACAGACCCAAAGCGAATATGAAGGATAACAGGATTGGAGACGCTGCCCAGGCCGTGTCCAGTCGTGCGTAGCTGGCTGGCAGCGTCTCAACCCGACGTGGCCTCTGCGTGGAGAAAGGTGGTTGAGGAGATGGTCCCTCGCCGTCAAGGAGAGCCCTCTGTCGGCACTTGGGTCTCCTCGCACCGTAAGCGTCTAGTGGCTCTTCTTGTCGTTCTCCTTCTCCTTCTTCAGGGCGGCGACAATGCTGTCGAACCTCCTGAAGCCGCACACGCCCTCGAAGAACAGACTCCCGATCCACGTCCACCAGAGACCCGTGCCGAACTCGATCCCGTGCCTCGAGAGCCTCGTCCTGTGGAACCAGAAGCACTCGGTCAGGTGAATGGCCAACACGAACGGGAAGATGGCCTTGACCAGCCACCGGTAAAACATGGGCCCGCCCGGGAAGACGGCCTGGAGGAAGGACCAGATGGGCGCTCCCGGCAGAACAAACCCGAGCGTGAGCCAGCAGACAAAGTAAAACGAAACGGCCCCAAACACGACGACATCAAAGCCCTGCGGCGGCGCAAAGTACCCAACGACGATGTCGCTGTCCCCCAGCGCCTGCCGCGCTACGCGCTCCAGCTCGACGACGGCGGGGCGCACATCGGACCACGACTGGAGAGCGGGCTGGAAGGCGACGTGGAACTCCTGGCCGCCGAGCCCGCCCGCTGCAATCGTCATGCCCTCGAGCGTGACATCCTTGAGCCACGGCGCCGTCGCGGCGGAGCGGCTGAGGCCGGCGTAGTGGCGTAGGTAGAGGGAGAGCTCCCGCTTGTGGTCGCGGTTCATGTGCGCCATAATGCGCTCGCGGGGCGGCAGGGCCGTGGCGTCAGGAGCTGCCCCAGTAGGAGCGGCTGCGGCAACGTCGACCTGTCGTGTCATTGTTTGCGTTTCTGATTGGGGGTCCAGTTTGAGGAACGGAATAAGGCGCGATGGGCGGGGTGAGAGGGAATGCGAATTCTCCCGACTGGATGCCACCGGGTTCCTAGATTCTGCGTCGCCCCGACGGTAAGATCAAAGAAATGTTTCGAGAAAAGCTGAAGAGCGGTGCGATTCGATGTGCGCGCGTGATTGTGTGCGGACGTGTGGGCGTGCGGGAGAGGACGGAGAGAAGAGAAGTGAAGATTTGGTAGGAAAGGGGGGTTTGAAGTGAGAGAGGGTCAGTGAGGTTGGTTTGGTTTGGTTGGTTGAAGCGGTAAGTAAAGACCTTTCTTTGAGAAGCAGCACATTGAAACATGGGAACCAACGAGTGGCCCGTGCGACCCTTGCCCTTCTTTCTATTCCAGCCTGGATCCCGTTTCGTGTTTGACTTGTGCCAGAAAAGCGCATCGGCTTCCCCCACGGACGATGCAGCGCGTTTTCGTTTTCGGCTCATCGAGAGATCTTGCATATCTCTCTGCATACCTAGGTCGATCAAGGGCCGGCGATTGAACGAACAGCTCCAGAGGTCCGACGGCCTGGAGAGAACGATACACTCTCGTTGCGGTGCTGATGCGAGAAAGCGCGAGGTCCGTTCCGCCATGAACCTCCCCAAACATTAACTCACCTGCTATAGACCGTTTCGTCTGAACGACTGCTCTCTGGTTGCAAGACGCATCAACAAAGACGTGTGTAACAGATGCTATGACACGTCGTGGCGCCCCGAGCTTACCGCGGGCCGTATGCCCTATGGGAATCCAACGTGCGACAGGCTGCTCGCGGCCGGTGCTTTGAGCAGCCTAAGAACGGTGCCCGAGCGGCATCAGCCGCGCCTCGGGGACCACAGCCGACCCGGACCTAGGGCACCTCGACGACCGGCCCGGGCTTTTCGGGCAGCGTTTGGGTGGGGCCAGGATGGCGGGGCACCGCGGGGTAAACCGTGTGTCAAGCGCCGGCCCGGTTCCGGCGCCAGTCTCGACACTTAGTTTTCACGCATAATAGCCACGCTGCCAGCCCACCAGACTCGGTCTCTCGGTCTGGATTGTTGACTTTCAAGGCTGCCTTGGCTTCAAACCACCTACGATACGACCACGCGCATCATCCCTTCCCTGAAAGTCATGACGGACAAGCGGCGGGTGCTCCTCGTTGGCGCCGGCGGCATCGGCGCAATAGCCGCCCTCAATCTCGAGCGCGGGGGCTCGGCCGAGGTGGCCGCCGTGCTCCGTTCCAACTACGACGTTGTGGGTCGCAAAGGCTTCTCGATAACGTCCTGCGACCACGGCAGCTTGGAGAACTGGCGGCCCAGTCAAGGTCAGTCTGCTGCCCCTGCCCGCAACGTCAATTCGAGTCGCCCGAAGCTGACACGCCTGCAAAGTCCTGAACGCCGTCCCGACCATCTCGGACTCGAGCCCCGCTGGACGATACGACTACGTCGTCTGCTGCACCAAGAACATCCCCGATGCCGGCCCGAGCCTTCCCGACATCATTGCCCCAGCCGTGTCTCCCGGCCACACCGTCATCGTCTTGATCCAAAACGGCCTCAACATCCAGCGACCCTTCTTCAGCCGGTTCCCCTCAAACATTGTCCTCTCGGGCGTGAGCCGCATCGACGCCCACGAAGTCTCTCCGGGCGTCGTCGAACAAAAGCAGCACGACCTGCTGCACATCGGCGCCTTCCGAAGCCCCGGGCTCGACGAAGAGCAGCAACACGAAGCCGCGCGGCAGTTTGTCAACATCTACAGCGCGGCAGGGGTGGCCACGTGCCTGCACAGGCCGGACGTCGACTTTGATCGATGGAGCAAGCTGGTCTACAACGCCTCCTTCAACCCGATCTGCGCCCTGACGGGCTTGAATGCCAGCGAGCTGCAGATGACGGGCAGGGCGATGGGCTCGATGGTCGTCCCGGCCATGAGGGAGGTTCTCGCAGTGGCGGCAGCTGCAGGCCACGACATTTCTGAAGACGTCATAGAGAAGACCATCAGCCTCAACCCCGTCGAGGACAACATCAAGCCCAGTATGCAAGTCGACTTTGAGAAGGTGGGTCTTGCCTCGGCCCGTGTTCAATGGTCTATGTGACTGGGGAGCGGTGCTGACACGTTGCAGGGGAACTTGATTGAGCACGAGAACATTCTCGGTGAAGTCGTCCGCGAAGCCCAGAAACACGGGATAGCCACGCCAATCTTGGGCGTTCTGTACGAGATCTGTTGTGCCCACCAGTGGAGATTCAAGAAGGCCAAGGGCTTGGTATGATGAGTCTCGTTGCTGTCCTATAGGAGACTCGACATCCCATGCAGATACGACGGATACTATCGCTGTCCGAGTTTGCTACCTGCTGATGATAGATTCCCTCTTGCGCTTCCATAAAGACACAGGATGCTTACTTATCTTGCTTCGACTAACGGATTCGTTCGGTGTTGAGTAGCCATCACCGCGGTACTCCTGGTAGCAAGTGGTAGACGTTAAAGCGTAAGGTCAACTGCGAGTCATACTCATATCTTTGGGTTGACCTACTGCCGATTACCGAGATATAAGACCTTGCCTCGCGAGTATATTACTCATCTATTCAATATCCTAGGCTTGGTGTTCTCTAGATACACGTACGGGGCAAGTCGAGAGGTATCTAGATGTGGAAGCGGTGACGGGATGAATGTGCAATGCTATTAGGTATACAATTCTCTTCACCCAAGGAAATTCGTCTGTAGTCACATCGTTGACACCAGCCACTGAAATGTCCCGCGTCTTTTTCGCCTCCCCCGTAGGAACGGCAAGATCATGTTGATCCACCCTTTTGTCTAAAATTCATTCGGAAATCCTCCTCCCAAACGTCGTTGCCCACATCTCGGCGACACTTTGGACCGATAATCCACAAGACTTCGTCCGAACCTCGTTCCCCAAGACCTAAGATCTACGATCACACATCTCGACAGACGCAGACGGGATGGTTCAACAGTTTCAGAAGCGTTTACCAGAGACGTCAAGTCCTCCCGAGTCAACAATAAGGCTTCGATAGGGGGAAACATCAGATACCCGTTCGGCATTGGCCCTCGCCCGAGCTCCGACACGATGGCTGGGTTGGCAATGAGGTCTACGAGGCGGCCTTATTACGCGACGGCTCGGACTCTCTGCGTTCTCGTGAAAGGAAATGACGAGCTTTCATGATTCGCAAAAGAGCCGCCTAGGTGTGCTCCGGGCGGCCGGAAGACTATCACTTGGGAAGACTATCACTTGGGAAGACTATCACTTGAGAAAACAAGCAATCGGGCGGCTATTCAGCGCAATACCTCCGGCAAACGGCTAGCCAACGAGCGTAAGATGATCATTCCTCGCCCTTGATGATAATCCAACTTTTATATCCAGATCTAGCGCCAACCTGACGGTAGTTATCAACACACGGGGCGAGCTGCGTCAGATGCCAGCAAGCTTCAGATGAGACACCAAATAAGCCTCCTGGAGGCAAATGTGGACGTTGGTCCCCTGCCATGCATTCTTCCCCGCGTGCCTGTCTTGTCTCCGCTTTCGGGCCGGGAAGCATTGTACCATTGGACTGGGGTGGCGGTGACGGCAGCAAGAATGGTCTCTACCTTTCCGATGCAACAACCCAAGGGTGTGTGCTGCGCTCCCCGCCAGGCACAGGCTGGCTACCTGCGCTACGGGGACTTGAAGAAATTAGCCTGCATTTCGGACAGGCTTTTGCCGGCTCCGTAACCTCACGGCCGCGCCACCTCAGAAGACATCAGATGGATATGTGCAATGGCAAGCCCGCTTGGAACTGATCGGCGATGCGACCTCGCCCATCCGGAATTCAGACGGCGGGCAACCCTGGCGGACCTCTTGCGACCAAGCAGGATACGACCTCGTCCCTACCTGCTGTTTAAAAAGCCCCGAGCACGACGAGGCCGGACCCTCGTTTGACAGGTGCGTGCGGACGGTGTGCTGATTGATTGGGTCAGACTTGCGACCTGGAAATCGACGATAGAGTCGCTTCTTGAGGCGGTGTCGATCTTCATCCTGCATCTTACCGGCCAGGCTTTTGCTTGATGCAAAGACTTGAATTAGATCCTTCGAGGTAAGATGCGGTGGTGCTCCAATGCGGAAGAAAAGAAAAAAATAAGATTGCTCCGGCAATGCCACGGTTGTTTCTTATCACAGATGTAAGCCCAACGCCGCCCAATGCAGTGGTATCACCGTTCCTTTCCCCAACGCCCATTTCCTGTCCCCCCCCCCCTTTTGATCCAAGTGTCCCGCAATGCGCCCATCTTCATCCGATTCTCAGCTTGGCCCTCAGTCCAGCTTCCTCTGGCTCTCGGTATCGCGGGGACGGTCTGATGGCACCGAGTCATGCGTCCTCGAAAGAGGCTTTACGTCGACCTCGCCCGTGTCTCCAAACGTAGTGGTGGTGCGCACATGAATGCCCAACTCCATCGAGCCCCTGCGCCGCGATGACTCCACATCCCCAAACCTTATTTGTGTGCGCACCTCGCCAAACATCTTGTCACCCAGCTCCAGGTCGCTTTCGTTCGGCTTCGGGCTGGTCGCCCGTTGCGAGAAGAACCTGCTGCTCCTCTTCCCAATCCCGGTGGCCGCGGCCGTGTGGTCGAAGGGCCCCTTGTTCCGGTGGCCGCGGCTGCCGATGGACTTGACGCGCTGCCCAAGGCGGGACGAGGCGTTGGACGGCTTCTTGGGTGCCGAGACCCCCAGGGAGGCTATGGTGGTGAACAACCTCGGCATGGTGCGTTTGAGGAGGATCCGCATGGTGGGAAGACACACAACGATCATTGACACGGACACCTCGACGCCCGACCATATGAGAGGGTCTGTGAAGTCCCACGTCGGGTTCAACGACCGCGTGAACAAAGTGATGTACCTCAACCGCACGCACGATGTGACGAGGATAAAAATCCCCAAGCTGAACATGATGAAAATGCCGATTTTGGAGCGCAGACCCATGTTGAGATGCCACAGCAGCGGGATCGGGAGGAAGAGGATGATAACGTCGTGGCTGATGCTAAGCCCGCCCGCCACGAACGCCAGCACGTTGATGTTGAGGCAGTGGTGCGGGCCGAAGTCGCCTTTCCAACCGTCCCAGTTGTACGAGAACGGTATGCATTGAAATATCTGCAAGAAGAGAAGGATCGTGGTGGATAAGCCGATGTAGGACATGGTCGCGTAAGTGGCGTATCGGAACGACTTGTTCGGGAATATTCGTAGGTAGAAGAAGAGAACTGAAATCTTGGTGAGACCCAGGCAGGTAAGGTATAAGCTCTCGTCGATGAAGAAGATCTAGACATCCATTCAGCATGAAAGGACCAGCACGACAACCGTGTCGTTTCTCACCTTGAGCCCGAATGTGAGCTTGTCCGGCTTGACCATCCAGATATCTTCTCCAAATGCAACCCAGCCGGCTTGAGTTCTTGTCAGTGACCAAACGAGATGAAGCAGAGCGACGGTTCAACATACCCAGCTGACCAAAAAAGACAAATACAATGAAAACGAGCTATCGCCTGTCAGATTGCGAGTCCGTACTCCCATGCACGTCTCACGTACCGCGCAAAAGGTGACGATCCAGTCGTCGGTCTCGATTCGATGCACAGTGGTCCAGCGAGCATATAACCGAAGCGGTACCATGAGCAGTCCGATGACTTGTATAACGATGGGTGCCAGTATTTCGACCTTTCGGTTGCGGATTGGTCGTTTGCATGCGTCGGCCTCTAACCTTGCCACATCTAGAAAGCCGTTGGTCTATCAGTCACCACAGTGGCCTGTCGACTATTGGCGTACCTATTGCATCCATCCTCTCGCACCGCTCAAAAAGGCACGTTTCCACGCTCGCTCTCAGTTTTTCGTCGCTACATATGCATGTATCGTTCGTCACGACTTTGCACGCCGAAAGTGGTATATGTTCCAGAGTACATGTAAGCTAGGTGAATGCAACCGAGTTAGCAAAGTGTTCTGTGATGTTCTTACGCGTCTCCTCGATGGAAGCAACTCACTCCGCACTCAGGTAGCTTGCCTGCGTAATCTAAGAGAGAACCATATGAAGCCCCGAAAAACGCGACCATGAGGCCGATCAGTCGCAGCCGCCTCATACTGCCAAGATAGCGTCAGCCGATATAGATGATATCCGAAGGGTTGGCAAGATGAGGAAATAAGTGAAAAGGCAGATTGAGGTTCGCCGCCGCCGAGACGAATGTCATGTTTAAACGTTTTACACAGACGCTTCCCATGCTTCCTCCAAGCGTGGGAAACCATCTGAAATATAAGGAACAAGCTTCAATCCGGATCAAAGTCTCCAAGGGGACCGCGCGAGTGCAAGCTCTAGTTAGTCATCTAGTATAACGTGGGGGGCCTCGCTGCGAACCGCTGACTAGTAGCAAGCACCCAACCCTGACAGCTTCGACCTAGGACCAGATGGCTCAAGAGCGTACAGCGGGTAACGGGATTCATCAACAGCGGCCCGGAGTACGAAACCGGAGTTACCCAGGTCTGCCTCTGCATGTAGGAGCTAAGGCGTGTGTCATTCTGGGATCAGGGGTCTTTGCCGTCAAGGCTGCGAAGACGTCCATGATTTTAACAGGTTCAACTGATCAACCATAAACCTGGCGATGGGCTTCTGTCGATAGAACAGACAACTGAACCCTCAGGGCAGAGCGGATTCTGTGTCGGGGTTCCACGAGCCCATGAGGCTTTCTGGTCAGAACGGTTTCCTGCATATCCTGTGGCACCGGAGCGAGGGGGGGTTAATCGGCTTCCTGGACTCATCGTCGCCCATTTCGTGTGCCTCCATGAGGCACTGACGAGCTATATTGCACAAAATTGAAGAGCGCTTGGCAAGTATGCGGATAGCCCCATCACCACTCCGATCGCCACACCATCCGTCGATGCTTTATGAGGGTTAATTGGCTGCGCTTTGGAGATTGGCCAAGATTTCGTTTGCCTTTGACGGGGCGCGCGAAATTTCTTGCGTAGTTTCATCCGATTTACGGGCGACACAAGTAAGACACAGGCAGTATAGCGAGCTGATGTGTGTGGATGATGTCAATCTTGCCCGGCTTCCCTCGCATCTACATGCGTATTAGCTACCGATCTCCGAATTTCGTGCATCTTGGCGTGGTGATGACCGAGGACCGTGCCGGGTCTTGGACGAAAATGCTCTCGCTATACAGAGCCGATCCATGCAAGACATTCGTCTCTTACTCAGGGAAACTTTGGGGCCGAGGCGAGCGCTACTAGCAGTTGAGATCGATTCTAATAGCCATCAGGAATACCAAGTAGCACTTATAGGCTCACTAGACTATCCGCGTGTGTGTGACGAGAGGCCTGGTATCACGATGGGATGTTGGACATGAAACAGTGGTACAATACCCGTTTTTGACTGACTCAAAAAGACAACATAGCCTGTCAAACTGGAGTGCGTCAGCGTTCCCTGGATGCTCAAAGGTTTCCCTCTTGGGGAGGGGACGGCTGTCCTCCAAAGCCCTCCCGTTCCGTACCTGGCGGTTACCTACATGTTCTCTCCGTTCGCTAGAATCCGGTGTTGCGGAGAAACCCAATCCCACGTGCTCGTCGCACCCGGTTGTGAACTTGTGACGTGGATTGTCCTACGCTGGAGGTTCATCAGGCGGCAGCGACGGCGAAGACTGAAGAGCGAGGTGGCTAGGAGGGGGACATTGCCTACAGACAGATGCCTTGAAGCCTGTAGTTCAGGGCCAAAACATCAATGTCAAAGAAGATTCATGTCAGAGAAGAAGGGCCTTCTGGAAGGGCTTGTGTGCTTTTAGAGAATGGAACCTGGGATATTCCGTGGCGCTAATATGCGGGCGCGTCAAATGTTTTGTTCTAGTCGCCTTGATGTCGGACGAAACGAAGTTCTCGAGCACGGTTTCCAGTGAGTCCACTCGCGACAACCATTCAAGCCAGCGGATCTCAAGCGTGATCATAAGATCAGTGGTTCAAAATTTTGGTCCGATTCGTTAGGCTATGCTTTGCTGGGGTCGGCGATGGCGGTATGTCACTCTTTAGGTAAAGAGCCATGTTTCCCTCCACACGCTGACTGCGTTGAATCGTCGAAAGCCTCTGTTTCGACGCCGCTTGGATATCTAATGATCTGTATTTCGGGTGAAACCATGGCATATAGCTCGTCGTGGATCGAGTAGATGGGAGTTGCCGTCATGTGCATTCCTGGTTAGCTGATGCCATATACACTTCATATCTCTCCAGATCCGAACAAATCGACCAGCTTGTTCTACGAAAGGCCGTTCCCTCTCTATTGATCTATTATTTTGCCAGGGCACGCTAGTGCTCATAACATGGCAGGCGCGGCTTGGGAGCCAGAAGAAACCCTGTTATTTAGAGCCTCAAGGCGGATGTTGCGATGAAGTCCGCGGTAAAGGCTTCAATGCTGCGGCCCATGTCTAAGCTCCCGAAGAGACCCAATTGGCCCGTTGAGCCTTATCCAAGTTAGGACAAAAGTTTCAAGCCTGGGCTGGTTCCTGCTTCTGCCTGGGCCAGTGTGAACCGAGCAATCCGAGAAGAAAATCTGCCTGAGTCTGCCTGGGCATCCGCTCGAGGGGGCAACTTAATTATGACCAAGCCAGGCGAGTTTTCCGGCCATAGATATTGATCCAGTCACAGGAGTCTAAGTTGGCTCGCTATGACAAAGTTGATGGAGCCCAGGCACAAGTAGACGCCGAGAATGGGCGAAATATGGATCCCGAGTCTTTCAGAATTACTTGTGCCGTTATGGATCCGCTGCTGATCTAGGCAGATCACCCGTAGCGCCAAGAAATAAACTCTCTATGAGGGACGTTTTGTTGTCAGGAGAACCGGCAATTGAGGTCAGAGGTCTGGAGGTCCTCCACAAGTAGCTTAGTGGGTTTATGTTGGAGGGAAAAGCCTAATGAGGCAGCCATATTTATCGAATGCATGTCTGACCACACTGAGGAGAGGCCGGGCCGTCATGATGCTGCGAGTGAGCGAGAATCCTGGCCAACGGAACCCTCGGGGGTCGTCGTGGTGCCCTCGTCGAGCTCACCTGTCTAATCAATCCTTCTAGACAGGCTTTGGAATGTACCGAGGCTGGAAGTTGGCGTCGTAGAGAGTACCGCTTCCATCGTAGGGTGTCGGCTCTTCATGATAAACCCATTGTAGGCGGACGTGGTCCAAAATTGGAAATCCGCTGGATCCGTTGAGGGCAAGGTTGGGGGGCGGGTAAGGGCGGAATCGGCTCGTATCGTTGTTGAGCGCCCCAAAATAAGATTCCGAGTTGTTCACAGAAGCCATGTTGGGCGGATCTCTATTCGGGGCGATGATTTGGCTGCCAAGATCCTGTACGAATTTGAAAATGTTGGCACCCACGTCGTATCGGCCCAGATTCGGCAACTCCCAGTTGTACTCGACTGTCGATAGCATCGAATAATGGGTGTAGAACGTCTTGTCCTCTGTCCCCTTCAACGAATTGGGTATCGCACTGCCGAGTAATAATGACACAATCTGGTTTGGCTTCTCGTGGTCTTCAGATTCGTCGTACGTCAGGTGGATTAGCGTGCGCTCTTTAAAGACGCCTTGCGGCAGCATGGGCATCAGAAAGTCGTGCGCCCACTTCGTGGCATACTCCAGGGATGTATTGTGGCCATCGTTCATCATGTTGGGGGACATGAATGCCCACTGGGGCACTTGCTTCTTCTCGAAGTCGGCCTTCCAATCATCGAAACCCACGATTTTCAGCAGCCGGCTACCGTTAAGATTTATGGAGTCGAACGATACGAATGGACTGCTCGATCGTTAGCATCCGCAGACCCAGCAACGCCCACGGGGCAACGAACTTGTGTTGTCGAACGTAGTCCCACTTGCCATCACCAGTCTGACCGTCGCTGGCCGCGGCCATGTATCCCGGGCCAGGTATGTCCTCCATGTATGCTTTCCATGGCAGTCCACGCCAGTCGAGAAGATCCACGATGGTGGACACGTTGAGTGGCAATCGCACCCGGTCGTTGTGGTTCATGCCAAAGTAATCTCCGGCGAGTGCCGCGATGTAGTTGGCCTGACTTGGGTGGGTATGCGCATAGTAGTTGGAGAGCAAAATCCCCTCCTTCTTCAGATCGGCAATTGAGGAATCCTTGACGGCTTTGACAAAGTCCTGTTTGAACAAGCAATGCCAGTCAGTGAGGAGAGTTGCTCACTGGGCGATGTGTGCTCACATACCTGATTTTCCAGCCAGATGGAGATGTAGCGATCGAAAGCTCTGCCGCCAATGTGAGTGGCTCCGACAATCGCCAGCGATCCGGCCAGAGAAATGAAAGAAAGACGCATTGCAGCCGGACGAGCACGTTATGGCGCTGCAGTCGTCAAGTGACGATCTCGAGAAGCAAGAGTGTGGTGAAGTGTTTGTTTATCCCGGCGTAAAAGCCACGGTTTCTCGCGACGGAAATGCTCCAAGACATTCTAGCCCCACGGACTCGCAGCTACCCCGGGTGCGTCTCAGCATGCTACAGCACACTGGGGGTCCTTGGTGGCCCTGTGCCGCGTAGCTTGTAATCATCCCGTGCGGTGTTTGATGTCGATCTCCTTGAAACGCCGCGACGCCTCATTGTGGCACAGTAACTCGCGTCGGCCCGCCCATGCACACACACCACTTTTCGGAGAGATGATCAACGGTGGCAGGGATGTCTAGATCTGATAAAGACTCTGGTGGGTTGAAGAAAACTTGACAAGGCGATGATCGGAAGCCTCTGTGGCGTCCTCAAGAAACCTTCTGTGACTGGTGTGGGGGGAGGGGTTCGCGTCATTGGAGCTGGGAAGTGGATCCATTCTGCAAGGAAAGATGAATGGCCTCGAATTGATGCTCCTGGCCCGAATGAATGGCTGAAGCCTTTGTCCTATGTCTTGGGCTGAAGAGGTTGGGGCTGTAAGCTCGAGTGGACATAAAACCACTCACCCTACTCCTCGTGGCCTGTTGGGAGCGTGGCATTTCGGAGTTGATCAGCTCATCCGCCGTGTCAATTGTCCAGAAACGGTGTCGACGCAAGTCAAGAAAGAGGGATAAACAATATGCATTGACGGAGACGGACCCATTTCGAAGTGGCCTGCTCGGTCGGCAGAGCTAGTCTCAGTCAGCGTGGCACAGCTCTTGACGAATTGCGTGGCCTGCCAGGACGGATCGAGCAAGCAATCCTGGACTAGAGTAACGGCTTTTGGAGATGTCACGAGTATGACTCCAATAGCAGCTCGTGCAGCATTGACGAGTCGACTACCACTCAGTGGCCGTACACTAGTAATGTGCTTGCATGCTTTAAAGAGAGCCATCCACCGGTGCCGGACTGGATTGCTCTGTCCAGCCCAACGAGGCGCATTCTCGTCGTGTCGTCGCGTGCTCATGGTCGGACCCTTTATGATAGTAGGGTCCTTCTTCAAGGCTGACGACGGGAATGGTTGTGGGTGGTCGTAGATGATGGTAGACAGAGGGCTTGCTCGTCATAGTGGAGCTGACTGGAACCGCGAGTCCCGCATCGGCGTATCCCATGCATGCATTTCCTGACCTTTTGTGGGAGTCAGGCTTGTGGGCTATACGGATAAAGCGACTGAAAAAAATTATCTGATCTAAATCCCTGTAGTGTGTGAGTCAAGAATGGGAACATTTGGGAGGGGAAGACCCGATCTAATCTTATCAGATGCCCCACAATACTTACCTCTACCTATTCCAAGAGACTTAAAGTGGATCGCCACCACTCGGGATAGCTCGGCGATGACACCTCGGCGCTCGGATTTACCATGATTAAATAATCCACTTCCCTGTGTCTTAACGCATGCAGCGCGATCCGTGCATAGTCATCTGTTAATGCATCAACAGCACAGCCCTCGGCCCTCGGCGGTAAGTGGCAACGACTGACAGGGACAAGTTTCTTCCCTTGATTTTCGAGGCACATGTTGACAGCAAACAACGGTAGGCAGCAAAAGTACCCTCTCCGGTCCGGAGTCAGACCGTTGTGATATAACCATGCCCTTGGCCGGCCCCTGCGCGAGCCATATTTCTCCCTCGTTTTCGATCAATTTTTTCGCCTTGCGTGCCGTACCGTTCTGACAGTACACCATACCCGGACCGCCTTTCGAAAATGAATCCAGCCAGCAACAGGGCAATGTCTCCCTCAGTGGATGAAGCAGGGAGTCTGTCGCCCACCAACTCTCGCGATGACGACGAGAACTCGCAGCATCCCCGCAAGCGTCAGCGGGTCCGCCTGAGCTGCCTCGAGTGTCGTCGGAGGAAGCTGTCCTGCGACAGAGGCTACCCGTGCCAGCGGTGTCTGAAGAGCGGCACCCCCGACCGCTGCACCTACGAGACCAAGTCGGGAGTCGTCTTGAACGCGAGCTCCGGTGTGCCGCCTGCCTTTGCCCAGCTCGACTCGCGGAGGAACGGCGAATTGGCCATGCCCGGCAAGGAGGCCGACATGTCCGTCATTCGCGAGGCAGCCAAGGACCATGACCGCATCCGCCGCCTGGAGCTCGAGGTTTCTCAGCTCAAAACCCAGCTCACACGACAAGTCATGTCTTCATTCGACGGAAGCACCGTAGCCGGTACAAACTCACCACACACCCAGAAGGATGAGATCGGCGAAACTCCCCAGGACCCCTGCGCCAACAACTCGGAACTGCAGTCCTGCTGGCATCAGTACAGCGATGGGGACAAGTCGGAGATCCGATTCTTCAGAGGAAAGGAATTCAGGACGCGGTATTTTGGCCCTCACAACGCCACGATGGCCTTCATCGAGGTAAGCCTCTCGAACCCGAGAGCCTCTTTCTGCCCATGTTGAGCATTCGTCTGATCATTTTATTAGTTGACTGGCCTGTGTCCCTTTATGAAGGAGACGGCCGATGAGTGGCTGAAGCCGGTCAAGGCACATGACCGCAAAGACCGCAAGAAGCGCAAGGAGGATCGGGACAAGTTTTACCTTCAGCCCGACCCCCATCTTGAGTCTCTGCTGCCGCCCAAGGACCACTGCGACGCGCTGGTGGAGGTCTATATTGACCAGTTTGAGCAGATGCACCGCATCATTCACATACCTACGTTCCGTCGGGAATACTCACAGTTCTGGGAGAACCCGACCGAGTCACGCTGCGCCGCCCTCACTGCTCTCGTCTTGGCAATCTGCGCCGTAACGAACTGCATCCACACTCATGAGTCTCTGAGATTCACGGGCATGATTTCCAACGCGCATGCCGCTGCCGAGAAGTGGGTCAAGGCCGTCGAGGAGTGGCAGAGCCGTCAGAGCATGAAGCACCGCAAGCTCATCCACTACCAAATCGCCTGCCTGTTGTATCTCAGCAAGCGCGTCAACACGCTGAAGAAGAAGCGCTTCTGGACAAACTCGGGCGCCCTCATTCAAGACGGAATCTCGGTCGGCTTGCACAGGGAGCCCAGCCACATGTCGGGCAGGATCTCGGTGTACAACCAGGAGATGAGGCGGAGGATCTGGGCGACGGTCCAGGAGTTTGACATGCAGGCGTCCTTCGACCACGGCCTGCCCACGCTGGTGAGCCAGCTGCACTACGACGTGCAACCGCCGAGGAATCTGGACGACGAGGACTTTGACGAGGACACGACACAGCTACCCCCGTCCAAGCACGGGAAGGAATACACGTATTCTTCGTACCAGAACCTGGCCCGTCAGAGCCTGCCCCTGCGTATGGAGCTGAGCCGGCTTCTCTGCGGATCGCCGGGGGAGATTGACTACGACCAAGTCATCCGCTACACGAACGACATCACGCACGAAATCGACTCTCTGCCCTCTTGGGAACACAACAACAACAACACGCACGGCGGCAAGCGGCCGCTTCTCGCCTATACCCTGCTGCACATCCAGCTCCGCCAGTACATCATCCCCCTGCACCAACCCTTCCTCAAGCTGCGCAAGTCCAACGCCAAGTACCAGTACTCGGAAATCATCTACTACAACGCCGCGCGAGACATTGTCCTTTTGCACGACAAGCTCTACGAGCAAGGCATCCGGTGCCTCAACTTCCTCCGCGAAGATGCCCTCACGACGGCCGTCAACCTCTGCAGCGTCACCATGCTGCAGCCGCGCGGCTCGACCAACATGATCATGATCAACTCCCAGCACACTGTCAAGCTTCTCGAGAAGTGCCTCTCGATGAAGGAAGACAGGCTCCTCCGGTGCGGCAACACCGAGCCGTGGGGCTACTCCATCATGTGCTCGGCGCTCGGCCTGCTCGAGGCGCATCTGGGCACGAAGACCACCGAGCAGGCCAAGGCCTCGTCCGCCGAGCGGTTCGTCAACCTACACTACAAGCTGCTGGCGAACCAGGAGCCCCCAGTATCGAGCCAGCCGTCGGAACTCTCCAAGATTCCCGGCTTGGAGGTCCCAGAGAGACCAAAGGTGAGCATCCCAGACTTTTTGTCGTCGTCTTCGTCGTCGAATATCGGGCAGTTGCTGACTCTTCCATCAAAGTCGGTCACGCCCTTCTCTTTCCAGGGCTACCCGCCGTCGCAGAACACCGTCGACGGGCTCCTCCCTCAGCCGCTTCCGTGGATGTCCGCGTCCATCGACCCGCAGGTGAGTTTCCACAGCGACTTCTCCCCAGCACTCGTCGCTGACAGTGTGTTGGCAAAGGCGCAGTCGTTCAATCCCGACTTTAGTCTTGAAGCTTTGGGATTGAACTTGAACGAGTTGTGGGGAGAATCGTGGGACTTTAGCTGAGGCGTCTTTTTTCCCATCACGGTGGTTCGACGGCCCTCTTGATATGGCAACAACGGGGTGTTGTGCAAGGCGCCCCAAGGGGGGTATGGTATCCCTGGGTTATGGAGGACGAAAATCCGTCCCGGGTTACGGTTAAGATGTTCGGAAAGCTTGTGATACCCATCTCAGTACCTCTCTCTGCAGATCTATGTATTAATGATGTACAAACGTATCGGTCTTGACTCGCGGAGGACACAGCCACGGCGCCATATTCCGCATTCTCACAGCGCTACGGCAATAAGACGACAAACATTTCAACTGGTTCTTTATTTTACCTTATCGATGGTCCCTCCTGGCTATCGTTACCTTCCCATCTCATGTGTGCGTAAGCACCGATATCCGGCGTAATTTAAATCTGTCCGTACGAGCACCCCCTAGACCCATCGAAGGGGGGGTTCGTTATGGCCACAGCGCCGGTTGGTACCGAAACCTGACTCGTGTATATTGCAATATTGAGTTTCCGGCGCCTTGACCACATCTAACTTTCTGCCAGGGTCCTTAAAGTGTTCTGGGATGAGTTTACTCCAGATAACGTTTACAAGCTTGCAACCACTGACTTCATTCCTCGAAAGAAGTGCCATGTAATGCGTTGGTTCTCACCATGGCGCTCTTCTTCGCGTGTGTTCCTCGCGTCAAGGGTCGTCGGAACCGTTAATCTCCAAAGCCGGGAGACGCAAGAACCCCTGTTTGCCCTTCCACGCCGACCACGATTGCAAAAGCATGAGCAACGCCTGCGAAGGCCTCTTGAGGAGGAATGAGTGGGGCAATCTTGATACCACGCGTCTTGATCGATATGCAACGGGAATTGTCCGAATATCCGATTGGTACCCCCACTTGACCAAACCCAAGTGGCACAGCGAAAAGAAACGTGGATAGATTCCGACGTCAACTGGCCAAGCTCGTCCAGATTCGTCCGAGCTCACCCCAGCTCTTGACACCCGCGAGCGGGGAGGCGGCCGGGGTCGAGGTTGCATAGCCTCTTCCTGGCGGCGGACGACCTGCCAGATGCAGGAACCACGACAGGGGTCGGCTCGGCACCCAAACCCGATGACATTCAATATTGCAGTCCCCTCCCATGTTCCTAGCGGGAACCCAACTCCCAGCTCCCAGCTCCCACCAACCGCCTTCTGTTTCTGGTCTGATCACCAGACGGCAACCTGATACGGCATGCAACTCTACGACGTGGGCGGAAATCGAGGGGGGTCACGTTCTAAGCTGCTCTTGGTCGGCAGGCAGAGAGAGTGGGCGTTGGCGATACTACTGGCACATGTCACAAAGCGTTGAGAGCCCGGCTCTGGCTGTCCCAATTACGTGGCCATGTCGTGCCACGAGCGGAGTATAGGGGGCCAAAGAAGGAGCTCTAGTGATCACATTCCTAGCTCCGAGATGATGGCGTCATGGGGCATTTGCTTCTTGGGCTACCCGTTTGGACCATGGCCGGCACCCCTTCATCTCCGCCTCGTGTACAGATCGTGTGCCGCGACGAGAGAAGGAACAGGGCGAGGTACCAGGCTATAAGACTAGGACGACGCTTTCGAACGTAGGAACGAATCTGATCAGCCGTCCCTCACGCTCATCTTCGCCGCTCCGAGTCCATCGTATCACTAGAGACAACTGCCAAGCCACGCATCCTCCGTTCCCGATACCCTGATCGTGTTCTCTCAATCCACAATGGCGCCCTCCGTCTTCCGCCTCGCCTCATGGCTCGCCGCCGCCGCCGGCACTGTCATGGCCTCCCCTATAGAGCGCCGCGCCGTCATCGGCCACGATCAAGTTGTCGGCTTCCCGGAGACCGTCCCCGCAGGCCTTGTCGGCGACCTGTACCTCAAGTACAAGCCCTACCTCAAGGTCTTCAACGGCTGCGTGCCCTTCCCTGCCGTCGACGCCGCAGGTAACACTGGGTATGCTCCTCTTGTTCCTCTACTCAAGGACCCCCTCCCTCCCCTGCTTCACTCGCACGTTTGACTAACACGACTCAGCGGTGGCCTCAAAACCAGCGGCTCCTCGAGCGGCGACTGCAGCAAAAGCACCGGCCAGGTCTACGCGCGCGCCGGCACCTACAACGGCCTCTACGCCATCATGTACGCGTACTACATGCCCAAGGACTCGCCCTCGTCCGGCCTGGGCCACCGCCACGACTGGGAGAACGCCGTCGTCTGGCTGTCCGACATGAGCGAGTCCGCCACCATCGTGGGTGTCTCCGCCTCGGCCCACGGCAACTACGACGCGAAGAGTTCCGGCTTCGACCTGACCAGCGACACCCACCCGCGCCTCGGCTACGAAAGCTTCTGGCCCCTCAACCACCAGATGGTCTTCACCAGCGACACCGGCGGCCAGCAGCCCCTCATCGCGTGGGAGTCCCTGACCGACGCCGCCCGCACCGCTCTCCAGAACACCGACTTTGGCAGCGCCAACGTGCCCATGAAGGACGGCAGCTTCACCAACAATCTCGCCGAGGCTGCGGTGTAGGGGCAACCGTGGGGGTAACGAGGGGCGGTGAGGATGTGGGGAGTATCGCTTTAATGCTTTAATAATTGGGAGGCAGCCCAGTCGGCTCGCTTCATAACGACTTCATGCACATACGTTATACTTAGCAGGGGGGGCGAGATGCTTGATTCTCTCTCATGATGACTCTGTAGTACATAAAAAAAAAGAGTTCGTGGTTCGATTGATGCGTCAGAAGTGCCTATGTGCTCACGGTCAAAGTAGGGGTGACTATTGAGAGCGGTCTGAGATGAATCTTGTAAATGACAACAGAGTGACGACAAGTTCCACTCCACTGGGCATCTCAATTTGCATTTCAACCAGTGGAGCCGGTCAAACCACAAACTAACTCATCGCTTCTCTCGCCCATTGAAAGTGGCCAAGTCGCGCGTGTGGCCGCCAGCTACCAGAAGCACAAATGACGACAACGGCCACAACGGCCGCAACAAGGCGGACGCTGATTACCGTGCGTGTGACCAAAGTGTATCTTGTCGCCTGCCGAAAACGGCAATGAATCTCCGATGCAGGCAACCGGAAACCAACGGGCCGCCGAGCACACCCCAATCAACCGGCAACGAGCTAGCCGCCGGTATCACAAGTTGACTGCACTGCACGCCAATCGTCCGCTTGCATCAAATTGTCGAACGGGTTGCGGTATTGCACGGGACGAAGTTGGACTTGCTTGATGGGCATCTCCGTGAGCACGGCATATGGGTTGGTTAGCAAGAGTCTGACCACTTTTTAGGTCCCTGACGAACGAAACTGTGGTGACGCGGATAATACAACGAAACCGACCTCGGAGATTCCATTGTAAGCTCGTTGCTTAGCAGATTCGTTGTGAGTTCCGCTAGAGGGGTCTATGCAGCTTTGGTGTCTCACCCACGTGGTGGTTAAGGTTCACCGCGTCTGGTGGTCCCGATGGGGTCGACCCCGCACATGGGGGCATCCAAGTGGGGTTCTGAGGGCTGCCGCACAGTAATTGTGCGAAGAAATTTCACCCGGGCCGCGTAGCTTTTATATGCGGCATTTTCACATCGTTTTTCAACAAGGAACAGCCTCAAACGGTCCTCTGGCGCAACGGTAGCGCGTTCGACTCCAGATCGAAAGGTTATCCGTTCAAATCGGGTGGGGATCAACCTTTTTGGCCGTCCTAACGTTGGTGTAGGAACCGTTGACGATAGTTGATAATGGTTGATGAAGGTTGGTGAAGGTTGTGGTGAGATGTGTGCGACTTTTGGGGAGAGCGCAACAGCGGACGCGAACTGTGGGGAAACGAAACTTCCTGCATGTTTTGTAGACCCTTCTCGATAGTGGGAAAGAGTTGAACGACCAGTGTCGGGCTTTTGGACGGTGGTTCGGGTGGCACCCGACTGGCTTTGTTGTGAGATGGTCAGTTTCAAACCTCTCACCGAGGGAACTCTCGGTGAGGTGTACGTGGCTTTTCTCTAACGTAACCATTGAACCTGAATGGCTCCACACTAGCGCGGGTTCATTCTTGTCTGAGAAAACGAGAACAAAGCAACAGTAGACGACGAGACCACCAGAACCAAGAGCATAGTCATTGATCGTTTCTATGCTAATGTTGTTTCTCTTGCTATCTCTGATCTTCTTCATGATCGATAGATTAAGCATTTGAACCAGGATATCGAGCCTGCTTGGCCGCATAAGCTAAGTTATAGGTTTTCAATCCCGTCCATACCTAGTATATATGTAAGAACGAACAACTTATTCCATCGCTAGCACTACCACGCTCTTTAGATTAAATAAACTCCGGCCCTATACGACCAATTCACATTCGTAAGTCGTGTTCCAGAAACATAACAACCTACTCATATGCCAGTTGCCCGGAGAGGAGCACCGGCGGATACCGGAGCTGGACCGGCGGTAGAGCTGGAAGGGGTTGACGCAGGCCGAAGGGCACAAAAGATGTTTTGTCCGCAAGAGATCTAGCAAACAAGGGAAAGCAAATTAGAACAATCGTCGCAATTGGCTCCTTCATACATCTCTTGTTGCCTCCTTTCCTCCGTACCATCGCAGCCTCTAACATCATAGACCCCCTGTCTGAAGCCACCAATCCGTGCATGGTGCGTTGTCGACTAGTGTCTGCTGATTGGATACCGACGCCTGCATATGACTCTCGGCGTTCAGCTTCTTCCATACGTTGGACGAGTCCCGGACTAGGTTGGCCGTTGCCCAAAGAAGTGCAAATGCCACCTCAAGAATGTGACATTTCGCCACCATGTGTTCATTCTGGAGCATTGCAACCCGAATCGCATACCCGAAAATCATCCCAAACTTTATTACGCGTTTCAATGTCATTGTGCACCATTCCTCTTCATCCCTGTAGCAATGTCCAGTATCATTGCGAATCTAGCCTCGAGCATCATCGAGTCCATCGAACGCTTCTATGTTGCAAGCAAAGACTTTTCTGACGAGTCTGTTCGATTCCTACTCCGTCTCAAGCTTCCTGACGTGCTTGATCGCCTTAGAGTGTGGTCAGGTGAGACTAGCGCTCTTAGAACGGTCCAGGCCTCCTTGAATCCAAGACTCGGCAACGCATGGCACGTTCGCACTCGAATTTTACAGCTTTCGAGAAGCTGCATCAGGTTCTACTAAGCGAATACAATGCCGTAATTATGTTCGACAGATTACATAATGATGATAATAAGGGGAGACGTTTAGGTCTAACAAAATGGCGAAATGAGATTGAGCAGGCCGCAGCTGACAGCAGATATCACGCATGTGATTGATAGAGTTTGAAGACTCATCACTTCAATGTAAGACCCGGCACCTCATAATCACACAATGGCTTCAGGAGTGGAGAACATCGTCGACTTGAAACTGTTGGATATGCAAAACGTATTTGATAGGTTTATAGTAGCTGAAGAGTATCTGTCTTATCCTAGCAAGAGCTATACTGTCACGATATATAAGCTACTATTACTGCCCACGTAACTAACGGCGTCGTCTTTTGCGTGACATATACCATGAATATGGAAGTAATTTCAGGGTCGAAAGGCTTCTGGATTGGCTTTTAGCACTCATTGGGACAAACGTCAACGTGTGTCTGCACCAAGTGATACGGTTCCCTCAAAAGCTGAGAAGCATGATAACACGTCGGGTGATGGTGTGACTCCTATTCGGAGCGCCGGGAATCACATACACCTCATAAGAACTTGGTCATAGCATCAGGGAAAGAACCTATACGACAGACACAGAGGAGAACCAGATATATGAATTTATCAGCTACCAGAGGACGGGCTCAACGAACACGTGAAATGTCCCTACTGCCACTCAGAAGTTTTCGCGGTTACTGCAGCTTTGTGGAAGTAAGTCCAGACATATGGGCAGCCCTTAAGATTCTCACTAATTCACAACCATCAGAAAACACGTGCTGATAGATCCCAGACCCTACAGGTGTCTCGCCAGAGTTTCCCTAGTTTCTGACAATACCCTCCCGAGCCTTGACGAATGGATGTGAAACATGTCGAACATCATCTTCGCACATATCAATGTCCACTAGGCTGCGCGAAGACCTTCGCAACGAGCTCTGAGTCCGCGAGCCACTTGGCACATGTTCCTCCTGGGGCGGTACCGGGACGTCACGTCACACTGAGACGTTGATCAGACTGGACTCACAACCCTCGAGTAGGGATGCAGCCGTCACTGGCCCTCTTTGTCGTCAAAGCTAATCAACTCAGGAGAATTACAGACACCGCGTAGGCAATCATTATATGAAGCTGATTTTTAACAGTTCTGCCCAAGATTAGTAGTACAGAAGATCGCTACCAGGCCCAAATCCCAACTGAGATGGCTGCTATGGACGGAAACCCCGAAGGCCCTCCATTTCTCCCGGCAGTAAATTGCATATAGATATTTCCGTCATCAATCACCTGGAGGCGTCATCAGTGTCCTGGTGCGTCCCATCAACATTGAATGCTCTTTATCAAGGAATGCAAATCTTATGTCAGACTCATTGCCCGCGTACACGAATGACACCGTCGAGCCGATATATAACTCATCATGTATATACATTACTGTTCTTTTAACCTTTGTAATTCAAGGCACTAAGCTTTAAGACTAGAAATACTATTGTTTAACCTAATAATACCATGCTTGGGTTAGGTTTTGGCCCGCTGTTTGTGCTGGCAAATCTGAACGCGCCAGAGTCTGAAAGCGATCATCTGGCTCGCATCAAGTTTTAACCTGAAGAGGGAGTGGCTGGCGAAGCGAATTCAGACTGAGGTGTTAACTATTGTCTCTGTCTTAGATTTTCAACTGGAAAGTAAGCAACCGTAGCATCCAATTCTTGCCACCCGGCCCAGCTTCGTTCTCCATTGCGGTCAAGACGGCTCTCGTCTCGTCATACAAGCTCCGGATTACCACCCTCGTATATTCTAGGCTGCCTGCTTCCTCTAGAATCTCGCGAATCAGAAGTTTCGTCTCGACCGACAACTTTCCCTCACTATTCCAAGATGTCGAGGCTGAGCGCGCTGCCCGTGCGGATTGAAGAATGCTGTGCAGCTGGACGTCGCCCTCTTTGTTCTCGCGCTGAAGGGCGTGGATCAGCGGCAGGGTGAAGCTCCCCTCATCCAGGTCGTCGTATGTCGAGAGGGACTCCGATGTGATATCCTGATAGTCGTCGCGTAGCTGATAGAGCCTGCCGAGGAGGCTCATCAGTTTGCAGGCGTCGAGATGCTTGTTCTGGGTCGCCGAGGCCCGCATCATGCGGGAGGCCATGCGGAAGAGCCCGCCGGTCTTTTGCTCGAGATGGCTGTAGTACTCGGGCATTGAGGGCGCCCTGCAATGGAAGGTCCATGCCAAGTCGTGGCTCTGGCCGAGGTGCAGCTGGCCGAGTTCGGACAAGAGGCACGACAAGGTGTCATTGCCCAGCCGCTGTGCCAGGTCCACGCACTTGATCATGAGATAGCTCGCCGAGTTTGTGGTCTGGGCCGTGCCGAAGACGACGTGGGCGCTCGGACTGCCCCTCCTCACAGGCGAATTATCTTGGACGTCGTCGAGCATCAGACTGGCGTTGTGCATGATTCGAACGATGGTGCGGATTGTGGCTAGGGCGTCGGGAGGAACGCGGTACCAGTTGTCGAGCGCGTCCATCAGCTTGTCACGAGCGCCACTTGCAGGTCTTGCCGCCGTGTAAAGGTAGGGCGCCAGAATGTCCTTCTCGTCCGGCTCGGCAGGCCAAGCGCAGGGCGAGACGGTCAGCAGATCCGCCCGTGTCTCGTGTGATGCCTTGGCCTTCTTCTTGTGGTCGGAACTAGTCTCAGCGGGTGTCATGGTGGTATACTCGGTTCGCTGGTTATTCCAGAATGGTCTGAGTCTTTTCGTGCCGAGACAGCTCGAGGGCGGAGTGAGAATGCCTTCCGACTCTGAGCCGTCCACAGGCTTGCTGGCCCCGGAAACATCAAGCGGGACTTGGTTCACCTTACCGATGTCCTCTCGTCTGGGAAGCGGAGCTGCCGGGTCGTATCGACGCGAGGACAGGTGCCACAGCGTGTTCCCGGCCATACACAATTCAATCAGACCGATGTAGTGTGTGATGTGTTGTGCGGGCGAGCACTCGGCCATGTAGACCGCCTTCCTCTCGCAGTATTCGTCCTCTATCCTCCCGATCTCAGACAGCAAAAAGTCCTTGGCGGCATGCTGGTCGAGGTCGTACATGGCCATATAGACCTGCACGGCGCTCATGTTGGATCCGCCTTCTTCGCGCTCCAGGTATGTGGCTGCTTCTTTATCCCACGAACAGTAATCATGCCACAGAATCATCTGCGTGAAGGCCAGCCAGGTAAGAGGCTCCAGACTTGAGAGCTCCTCGTCGGTGAGGCTAATGTCGCAGCAAAATAGGATTTGCGACCAAACCGAGTAGGCGCCGGCATCGTAATGCCGCACGTGCATGTACGAGTCCAATGTCTTGTGCTCCATGAAGGCGTCCTGCCCGCGAACACTCACGATGCCCTTCCACTTCTCGATTACGAGCTTGCCCAGCCGTTCGTCCTGTTCGAGCGCCTCGATGGCGACGCGTGCCTGCATCGTGTTCATTGCGTTGTGCTTGGTAGTGTGATCGCTTTGCTTCGACTCAGAACCGAGGAATCGCGCCAGTGGTCCGTGAACCTCATCGAACTGGAATAAACACACATATATTTAGCATTCGAACCACCAAGAAGGGATCCAAGGAGTCTTGATTCGCGGCGTACCTGCTCTGGTGTTATGGCATCGTCGGTAAGATCTGCATGCAGCATTGTCCAGGTCAAGTTAGCGGACCTCAGAAGCAAGTCGAGAGAAGATTGGACCATTCAAGATCATAAAGACTAACCGTCGTGTCGGAAGAGAAGTTCGGATAGGTAGGAAATGATGTGGAGTCTCTCTGGTATAGCTTCTGGAAACCACAATGCGTTGACATTGCCGCCAATGGGGTTGATGCATCCGACGCTGTCGGCCTTCAACTTCAACCCAGTCGCGTTTTCAAAGTCGTCACACGCTTCCCAGCACGCTTCGTCGGCCACATTCACGTGTTTGCTAATTCTCGGGCGGAACCTGGAGGGATAGGCAGTGTTCTCGTACAAAGATGCGGGCACCGGTACGGAGGACTTGTACCGCATGGGCCCGCAGTCTTGGTAGTTCTCGATTGTCGAAGCCATGGTAAGGGAATTGGGGACAGACAAAATGTGGTGAGGCTCATACCACGGGAAATGTCAAGGACGACAGGCGGGGGAGGAGGCATGGTGATATCTCAGTCTCTTGGAAGCAAATCGGTTTTGGTTGACAGACCCCAGGAGTTCATGCTTCAGACATGAGGAAGCCCTCACCAAAGCGTACCAAGCTCGAGTCATTGAATGGTCCAGGGGTTAGGCTTCAATTGCGGGCATGGAGATGGTTGAGATTCTGGAGGCATGATTCGCCCGATTGCTGACATGTGGCTCAGCCTGCAATCGCAATTGCTTGATTGGATAATGGGCCATGGCCAAAGTACTCTGATGTTGTGTGAAGGGTCCGCCGAAGCGTATTGATATGGTTGCAGTGCTTCGGGACGCGCGAGATTGTGCATCTCCATCGACTGTTGTGTTTGACTGGGCGTGCCGGGCAGTCCTTGTGACCGGCCCGGCAGGGTTCCGCACACGGAGGGACCGCCGCGATGGTCCTCGCGCTCACCGCCGCAAAATAGCGAAGGAAGCGGTCCCAACGTGCCAGGGGTCGTATCATATGATCGACTTTTTCCGGGCTTGTTGGGCTTTGCTTCGACCAGGGGTACCGTGGCAGAATGCCGTCGTGACTCGTATACCGTGGGGACCGGTTCCGCGAGTTTTAGGAGGCCGGAATGCGGCTTTTTGGAAGGGAAGGGAGCAATAATACTAGTTGCAGGCCACATGGTTTAAACAGTGGCTTCTACTCTGTATCCGTGGGTTCTAACCAGGTCGACGGGCATCCTGAAGTTTGTGTAGACATCGACAACACAACTCACCATGACAGTCCTCGGGCCTCTGAGCGAGCGGCTGGCGTCGCTGCCCATGCCAGTTTGGACAGCGGCACTCATTGTTCTCGCCGTGGTACTCAAGGCGACATACAACCTCTTCTTCCACCCGCTTCGCTCGTACCCAGGACCTCTTCTTTGGCGAGCCTCGAGACTTCCCTACGTCATCCGCTTCTTCAAGGGCCAAATTCCCTACGACCTGAAGCGCTTGCACGCCAAGTACGGGCCCGTGGTTCGAATTGCCCCCGATGAGTTGACATACAACTGCGCCCAGGCCTGGGTGGACATCTACGGGCGCAACAAGCAGGCCAACGGCGAGACCACGCTCTTCAACAAGGACCCCATCTTGTACTCGGCCGTCTTTGCCGAACACAAGGCGCTGATAGATTCGGACGGCGACGAGCACAGGCCGCAGAAGCGGACGCTTGCCTATGCCTTCTCGCACCAGACCTTGGTTGAACGGGGCCACATCATCACAGGATGCATTGACAGGATGATCGAGGGCCTGAACGCCTATATCGTATCGCCCTCGGTCTCGATTGATGGAAGTTCTGCTGTGGTTGACATTGGCGCGTGGACCGAGAATGCGCTCTTCGATCTCGGCGGACAACTCACGGTGGGACGTGACCTCAACGCCATCATGTCGCAGGGCACCGTAGAGCCCTCGTTGGCGCTCTTCAAGAGGCTTTTTGACTGGGTGCAGTGCTATTACCTGCAGTTCCGCCGAAGCCCCAAGATCCTGGTCAACGCCATCGAGAGCATGCCGGGATTCACAGGTTACGACTGCGTGTTGCCGGTCAAGGGAGTCCACGACATGATCCTCAAGCGAATGGCCGATGAGAAGCATGCAGTCGAGGATAACTCAAGTGACTTTGCTTCTTACCTGATGAGCAGAGCAAAGAGCGAGGGCTTGGAAGACGACAAGGTCTGGATCAACTGTGTGCACCTGATCCTCGGAACCCCAGAGGCCATGCCGTCTTCTATCATCAGCACCGTCTACCACTTGTTGACGACTCCCTACGCGTATGCTGCAGCCGTGAAAGAGATCCGTGAGGCCTTCAAGTCGTCGGATGAAATCACGGCTCAGGATGTTCAGAATCTGCCCTACCTGCTCGCTTGTTTCCGGGAGACGCTGCGCAGACGTCCAACCATCCCCGGAACTCTCACTCGCCAGGTCCCTCCAGCTGGGGCCCATATTGTAGGCCTCTTTCCCCCACAACTTTCTCTTTCTGTTCATCTGTGTGTCTAACCAAAATCCCCCAGTGCGGCAAGTTCGTCCAAGGAGGCACCGTCGTCGGCGTCAACCAGTTCGCAACCTCTCGATCGACCTCCAACTTCTACGATGCCGACTCTTATCGGCCCGAGCGCTGGCTCGATCCAAGACCAGCCGAGTTCGAGAACGACGACCGCAATGCTTTCAACCCGTTTGGCTACGGCCCCAGGAAGTGCATTGCGAGAAATCTAGCCCATCTCACCACCCAGACCTTTCTCGCCAAGCTGCTCTGGGAGTTCGACATGGAGCTTGACGAGTCGTGTCGGAACTGGGACGACCAGGGCCTTTATGTTCTCGCACTGCGGGGTCCGTTGCTGGTGAAGTTGAGGAGGGCGGCCCATTGATTGCTGGTGAATGGGGTGTTGGGCAGGTTGAAAAGTCACTTGTTGGATAGAAATGGCATGTCTAAACAGGTGAAGGCGGTGATTGACGAAGGTATTGGGTGTGACTGTTGGCAGGGCACTTCTGTCCTGGGCTTAATGTGTGGTCTATCTTCATACGGTTGAAAGAGAACAGATAAGTTAGAAATTGGGAAACGGGAAGCACAAAATAGAGAAGAAAGCCATGTGTGTTACGTACTGTTATACCAGAGTAGTAATACATGTAGTAATTAAACACCATAGGTTCAATTCCTATAGGGTCTCCTAGTGGGATCTGTAATACCTAGCCTATAGGATAGTGTGTAGGCTACCCTACCTATATCCAGTTCCTACCACAAAATCGTGTTAGATTAAACGTACGCCAAATCTGGGGGGTATATCACCTAGGATATAAGGCGTTAATTAATGCCACGTAACTAACGGTATTGTTTCGTTACGTGACGGCAAGCATGCTTACATTTCTGTAAACGGTAGCTAGGACTCGAGGGAGCACACACAAGATGCATATGGGAAGCAGAATTATTTTGTGAGACTGTATGACTAGTAAATATTATCACAAGGGCAAATTCTTGACTTTGATCTAGTGTTCTGTCACGATGCACTTATTCGGTCATGGAATGTCATAAGAAGACGGCTTAACTATCTACGTTCTAGACTGCCTGTTGGGGCGCGTAGATATACGTGTCGGTATAGTGGATCCGGGCGGTGTGTCCGGATTAATAGATGTTCCGGCACCGGTCGGATCCCTCAAAGGCTGCGCGATGTCGTGAAGGCATCGCGACATGTTCGTAATTGTCTAGTAATGAAGTGGTAGCAAACATTGAGTACAGGTAGTGTTAACTCTAGCTGACTAAACCAGCTTGTGGTTGGCTTCCTGCTCAAGGCACACAACAAACTCCTGCAACTTGGCTAGAACTTGATATCGTTGTAGTGGCCTATAATGGCGACCAACCTTACGCTCGTTTGGAAGTTTTCCCTCAAGTACTCTCCTTAACACCAAGGGGACTCGCTGCATATTGTGGCGCTTGTGCGTCTGCGAGCATGCATTGCTGTTTCCAGGCTCCCAAGTTTGACTCATGGCTTCCAGTACATTAAGCCTGAGCTTCCACCGCTGCGTTTCCGCCTTCTTGAGCACGAGATATCGATCGAATTCAAAATTCTTTTCTCGCTATGTCGACTCGCTCCGGGCTTTGATAGAAACGCCGTAGGGTACAGATAAGCCCCGAAACATTATAACCTAATCTAACAGTAATTTTGCGTTTTAAGTTAATCTCGATTAGTGTTGAATAGACTTTCTCTTGCCGAGAGTTTGTGTATAATCCTAGTAAGCTGATTAGTAGGGGTATTGTGGCGTGTAGTAAACATGTGTGTCACAGCACGTGTGGTGGGAAGCGTAGAGAATCAGACACGTTATTATACATGAAGATATTGCATAAGACAAGTTGGCAAAAAAGCTCACCTATAAATATAATTATGTAGCAGGCTCTACTACTACTAGCTTTTACTACATACGGCTATTATTACAAATATTAACAAAAATATGGGGTAGGATTATTAAGCCTTATTAAACTGGTCCTTAGAGCGATGAATCTACAGATAGATTACGTTGGCTATATTATCAAGCTACGACGTCACGTGTTTGACCTAGTACACCTCTTCTCTTTCCGCTTATATCTGCTATACAACGGAAGCAGGACGAAGCTGTAGCCCGGTATTGTTGCTGTGCCGTACACTGCAAAACACGTTCACAGCTTGTCTGTACGTTTCCATGTCCGGGATCCGCATTTTCCATGCCCCATTGTGACTTGGTTGCCGGATTGAGGAAAGACATACAGCCGGAACGGTATCAGAGACGAGTTCGATGGCCGTAACAGAAAAGGCGCACGAGAGAAAGCGATAAGCGGGTTATTCGGAATTTGCGACATGCGTGCCTTAAAATGGATGATCTAGCAGTCTTCCTTCCCATCCTCATAATATTCATCTCTAGTCCTATCTGTGAGCGGCACGGAACTCGACCGCCATCTCCTCTTCTCAAGATCCCACAACTAAAGAGAGCACATGCCACCCCGGAGACTATTAATCGTGTCGAGGTTGGGCTTGATGTTACCGAGACTGTTATACTCGGTGGAGCTCATGCCGCGCCTCGACCTGGCGGCGTCCCTGAACCCGCCGCGGCTGAAACCGGCGCCCATGAGGGTGCTGAAAACGGTCATGAAGGCGTTGTCTGGGTCGTTGACGACGCTGTAGACGGCCAGACCGACTTCGGCGCCGACTTCGACCAGTCGAAGGAGGGTGCGCACGCCGACCGCGACGGCGCTGCCGCCGGTGGGGCCGAGGAAGGGGATGAAGAAGAGGAAGCCCATGATCATGTTGAGGATAAACTCCTCGCGGCGCTTCTTCTCAATCTCATTGGCTTCTTTGACGATCTTTTCCATCTCCCCGACCGCCTGCTCGACGGCGAAGGCGGGCAGCGAGCCCGAGTCGGTAAGATCGGACATTTCGAGGTCGTCTTCGAACTCGGCAAACGTCTTCATGTCGCGGTACCGGTCGAGCAGCCCCTTGGCGTCGGGGAGAGCCTTGACGATGATGTCCTTGGGGTTGTGGACCTTTGTCTTGCCGCTGTCCATGGTGGGGAAGTCGTGGAAGAAGATGCTGTTCCAGGCGATGCAGTCATTGACATCCTTACCGGCGTACTGGCAGCCGTTGGCGAGGGACATTTGGCGCTTGCTGAACGTGATCCAGTCCTCCTCGATGCCCCACGTCTCAAGGATGTCCTTGAAGAAGCCTTCCCGGTCGGTCAGGGTGAACGTGCTGTTGGGTTGACCACCGCCAAAGCCTGTGGGGTCAAACTCGGCCTTGGGACACTTGTCTCTGGGCACCATCTGTTTGCCATTCTTACAGCCCTCAAATCTTTCGCAACCAACACCACACCTGAAGAGAAGTGTTGTCAGCTATTCGTGTACCTCGCAGAGAATTACATAATGCACGTGTCTCAAGTCAGACTTACCAAGCGTTCTGGCACGTATTGCAGCAAGTCACGGTCTTCGTCTCGCCGCACTTGAAGTACTTGTCGACCTTGTCGGTGGCCATGAAATTCTTGATCTGACCGGGTATCTGTTCCTTGATGTAGCCCTCCCAGGTGGAGAACTTGCTGTCGTAACCGTCCTCGATGAGTTTGTTGTATTTCTTGAGTGCGTCGTCAAAAACGGCGATCTGTACATCGACAATATACTGCTCCAAGCAGTGCGACGGGATCGATCCTTTGCGTTCCTCGAGCTGCTTAAGCGTCGAGAAGGAGGCAGTGCAAGCGGACAGCTCCTCGTAGACAAACTCGTCCGTGTTGTCATCGCTGATGCTGCCCGAGCCGTCTGACCATTCCTGCAGGTCGATCGCCCAATCGGTCGTGCCCAGGAAGTTATACGAATCGTAGAACTCGGCTCGTTTTGCCTTCATGTCGTCATCCATCCAGGCCACCCATTCTGTATTATCATACACCATGATGTTTGAGCCTTCTTTCGTCCAGACCTTGTTGGCCCTGTCGGTGGCCTTGATTTCATCGATTTCGGCGTTGGAGATGTAGCCGGCGGTTCCCGTGCAACGGCCCTTGGCAGCCCCTGAATTGCGGTTGTCGCCCGTGAACAGGCAACTCTCGCCATCGCAGCCGGCCTGGGCCATCTTGAAGGACCGTCCGTAGCTGGACACACCGACAAGGACCTTGTTGGAGGCGGCTCCTGCCTTGGTGATCATGGAGAGTGCATCCTTGGTCTCGGTCTCGTTCACGTGTGATCGCAGGCAGTTGCCGGTTGGGCAGCCCGGTGAGGTCCACTTGTTACCAGCGTCCCACTGGCCGTGCAGATCATATGTCATGAACACAATGTAATCGAGGGCTGCGGCCATTTGCTTGATGGGAAATGAACGGAGGTACCAGTACGACGCGGGGGCTGCGAACGAGACCGACTTGGAGCTGCCGACCTCGGCCTTGATGCTGGCCAGAAGTCGGTAGTAATTGACACCGTTGACCGGATCGTCTGAGGGGATGTCAGGAATGTCAGGAGCTCCTGGGTATTCCCAGTCAAGATCGATACCATCCAGGTTATGCTCGTTGATAAAAGAGATGATGTTGCGCTTGAAGACGTCGCGGTTGGCCGGCTGGGCTGCCTCTCGAAGAATCATGAAAGTCCCCGGGAGAGCACTAAAGTCCCAGCCGCCCAAGGAAACAATCTTCTTGACACCCTCGAGCTTCTTGAAATAATCAAACTGCTCCTTCACCTGCGGATCAGTGATCTCGATGCGAAAATCGCCACGCGTGACGTTGGGGAAGGCGAAATGCACGTGGGTGTAAGCGTCTGTGTTGATTTGGCTCGCATCCATGGTCAGACACTCGCGGTTCAGGTTCCAGCCCTCAAAGTAGCCAAGCTTGACCTTCTTTGCCGGCGCGGAGCCCTTGATGATGTCTCTGCCGCAGTTGCTGATGCAGCCGTTCTTGCCGGGAGCCGAGGTGCCCGGAGCACCCGTCTCGGATTTGGAAACGATACAGAAGTCGTCGGTCATGCCGCATTGTCCCCAAATGTTGCAGCAGACATTGAGAGGGCAGGGGTTCAACTCGCTGATGTTAGTACCCGCGGGGGGTCGGATGGTGCCGTTCATCGTCGGTCCGCAAACCGCGTTCTGGGTCAGAGATACGATATCAGTACACATTTGATATCAGAATGGGCTCAAATAACAGTAAAACGAGGCGTTGTTTGCTTACAGGAACAATTGCAGGCATGGGCGCCGCTCCTTTACTGACGCACATGTTGAACTTGGGGTAGAGCACTTTGCACCCGTTCCAGCCCCATGTATTCTTGTTAAAAGACTCCAGCTCTTCTACAGTAAGCATGAGGCTTGCAGCGATCTTGGAGCAGTAGTCGTCATCTTTGGTGGTGTAGACGGCGCAGTAGCCATCGGCGTCCTCTTTGGGCCTCAGGTCAGGCAACTTGCCCTGACTGCAGCAGACATGTTGACCCTCTGCCAAACTGGAGCAGAGACTCGTCTTGGAATTCGCTTTCATGAAGTCATCTCCAGAAATTCCCTGTTGTTTGGCCCCTGTCAGTCTTGATTGATCAGTGGCGCCGCGCAGTTTAAACTTACACACTTGTTGGCCAATGAGCCACAGTCGTCGCCTGGAATAACCTGACGTGTCTTGCACGTGCCATCCGAGTTTCCGGGAGGCAGAGTGCTGGGAAGAGTGCCGCTGCTGCAGCAGACACGCTCGTCGCGAACAAGCGAGTTGCAAAGGTTGGCGCGATTGAAGTTTTGCAGTTGAGTTTGCGAGATTCCACATCGTTCTGCTACGGCATAGCAACCATCATTCGCCTGCACGGTGGTAAACCTGCAGTCGGCCCGAGGAAGTAGTCTGGAGACGCTGGCCGAGACATCAATATCCCGAGGAGTGAACTGATGAGAGCTGGCGGTGCCGTTGCCGGTAGAGTTGTTGGAAGGCTGCAGCTCATCCACGGGAACAGGAATGCGTAGGGTGACAGTCATCCAGTTTTCGCCCGCATCTGCCTGGGAGACACACTTGCCGTCGGCCCACGTCTTGACCGCCTGCTGGACAAAGTCAAGGTTATTGGTACTGCTGGCCACGATACCGATGCTGTAGTCGGCACCTCTGTGCTCGGCTCCGCACAGTTGCACCACGGTGCTGCTGGAGATGGACTTGTCCTGTGCATACTCGAGGAACTTCTCCAGAACTTCGGCTGTCACACCGTGTTGGTGCACCTCGGCGCCAGCGAAGAGACCGATGACTGCGGATCGCGAGTAGCCAAAGGCCATGGCGTTATTGGTGCATGACGGCACTTGAGACGCAAGATGGCTTTTGACCTGTTGGCCAGCAGACATGAGATGCCCGACCAAGAACTCGCTACCCTGGCTGGGCTGGTGCATGTATATCGAGCCTTGGTCCAGCACCTTGTTGGCCGTGAGGCAGAGGGATGCCTTGGTTGAATCAGGCACGAATGCGACCCTCATAGACTTGGAGGTGTCGTAGTCTGCTGTGCATGCCCTGAGGACGGTTGGCATGTCATTGTTCTCATTCCCCTCAGCTGCCTGAACGGCGATGTTGAGTAGCATCGTCTCGTTGCAGGAGGCCAAATGGGACGCATCCGGGAACAGAAACCATGGGTCGTCACCAGCGGTGCTGCATGAGACGGGGCATGACTTGAGGGCATCGAGAGGCTGGGCCTGCACCGCTGAAAGCCATTGGTCAAGTTCATCCTCAGTTTGCCGAGCGTCGAGGTCAGAGGACGCAAAAGCCCTGGCTGCCACGGCCACGAGGGCACAAAGAGAAGAAGTCCTCATGGACGAAGGCAAGGCTAAGTTTCGAGGAGTAGATTTTACGGAGATGGAGGAAAAGATGAAGCAGTATTCTGAAAGAGTGTCTTAATCCATCCAGGGGATGGATGTTGATGAAAGATTGTGAGTATGAAAAAGGGTTTTAGAGGAACAATAGGAAGAGGAGGTAGAAGGAGGACTGTAACGGAAGGATAGCGGACAGAGAGATAGACTTAGAAGCAGTCAGGAAATAACATTATCAAGGCAAATCACAGCAGGCACCTATCGTCAAGAGCAAAGGAATCGGACCCTTGAAAGCCGAAAGGTGCCCCGCGCGGATACAATGTAGTGGTGTTGCCCCTAGGGTTCGCATAAGCTCACTCTGTAATTGCCATCTAGAGGGGTGGCGAGAAAAACATGTCTTGATACACCCATGATTGTGCGTAGGATCAATATCATGGGCTTGGCTGCGTGGTATAAGTCTGCTGCCTATTGTTTAAATTAGACAAACCTCAGCCCTTTCCTAAACATCCCTGTCAGGAAAGATCTGGAACCCGGGGTCTTGGCATAGACCGGACGTCGCAGCAAGGGCAAGATAATGTGCGTTAGTTGCCTATGCAGATCGCCACAGCTCGTTTTACCCGTTTGGGAAATAAGATAGTCGAGAATTGAACACTATTCGCTGGGCAACCCCGGGTTTCCAGACCCGATTATCTAGAAGCCGCACAGCCAGCCAGCCAGTCAACATTTGTACATCGTACATCGTACAGAATTGTTCGTCTTGTACATGGTACAAAGGGAAAGTTCGGGCGTAGACTTTGGGTATGTTGCCAAGAGGAAGGATTCGCGGTGCCAAGATGTAATTAAATAAGTGTAGAGGCGATTTTCCGAATACGGTGTTGATTTGGCTTACTGGCTAGACGATGCTCAACCCCCATCTAGCCGGGCACATGGACACATATGTGTCGGGTTCCTGAGAACTCCCCATCAACCTGTTTCCATCTTGTAGACCCTCATCCAGTCATCTGTCCTTTGGTCTTCTTCAACTTCTTTCTGCATTGGCTCGTGGACCGTTCGTTGCCCACCATATGTCCGCATCATGAAGCTTTCCCTCGTCTTTACCCTTTCCTACCTCATCACGGCCACCTGGGCCGGAGGGTACCAGAACTGCCTCGAGAGAGTTTGGCTCTTCGAGTCCTTCCTCATCGATCAGCGGAACCCCGAGGCAGATCGGCAGATCGGCTACCAGTGCAACAACTGGAGGCAGAACAGGTGCATCGGCTCCTGGATTCCCTGCCGAGGAAGACAGGGCCGCGCGCAATGCAGCTTTGAAGACTTCCAGCAATTCCTGGGCAACACGCCGCCGAATTTGGCGACTCAGGCGGCCTACAGGACCGACGGCTCTCTGGACAACCAGCGGACGGCCGTGAATTGCATCTGGGCCTGGAGAGACAGGAACGTGGCGCCTTATAACTTCAAGGGGTACAAGGGGGTCAAGTACGGGCGCAACAACCACAACGACTTCATCTACCGCATCGGCCAGATCAACAACGACAACTACAACAAGCCGGCCGTGAGAGCGGCCGCCGGTGACGCCGCCTTCAGCCGGGTGGACGACACGCTCACCAAGATCTCCCAGGCCCGCGTCGCAGACCACGGCCGCCACCTGATCCCGGCGGCCCGGAACGGCCTAAACGGCGTCACTATTGTCGAGAAGGACATGGGCGCAAGCCCCTTCTACCGCCCCACCTGGACGCCGCCGCCGGGAGTCGACCCGGACACGCCGCAGTGGAGAACGGTCGACTGGGAGGCCACCATCAGAAACTCGGCCGACCCGGCAGCGACCCGCACTCGGGTACGCGGCTGGCTGGACACCTACTATCGCGGGAACACGGCCAATCGCAACGCTAGAGATCACTGGCAGGTGCTTAGGTCATACAAGACCATCAAAGACCGGACGAACCGTTGCCGGAAGCACTGATCAACCAACGGTCACTTTCCTTGATGTTTAAGGATAGTCCAACGGATTTACCAAGAGATTTACCAAGAGGAAAGATGGGTGGAGGGGGGGCAGGAGACATTTTATCTTTTCTAGAGGTGGTCACAATTTATATGCTTTCCTACGACCGCCCCATGGAAGTCATCGTTCAGAGGGATTTACAAGTGATTTCTTCAGTACCTACCCAGGTAACTTGGAACCATGCTTTTGATTTATCTATATTTACCACATCTTTTCAAATCGATGTCTTCAAGCTTATGAAGCTGCTTGTATAGCGAGGATGGATGCCAAGGGATTTCGTGAGGGTACAGGCAGTCGGGTTGAATGTGTCGACAACATTTTAATCGGGCAAAGGGCGAGCGTGTCGATCAAGCACAATACGATCTCAATCTTATTCATCGCATTAAACATATGATTTTCTGTATATGGGCAAACTTATTACTTTATTGCTTTGAATAATAAACCGATTACTTGAATATCCTTCCTCTCGTAGCAGATCTACCTCAAGACCGATCCCATCTATTACAACACGGCAACGCAAACATAGGCATTGGCCCACATGCCAGTGCAATCGCTCTTAACAGCGGGGTTCCAACGGAAAAAGTTGGCCCTGGTGATGCCGTACCTCGCGGTGATGACGTCGCAGGTCTGGCCGGAGGTGACGAAGTGGAAGGTCTTGCAGGAGGTGGTCATGCCGCTCTGGATGGGCGTGGGCGTCTGGACGCCATTGCCCGGCGTCGTGGGCGTGTGTCCGACAACAGAGGTGCAGATGTAGTAGTCGAGCCACAGCGCAGTGCAGTCGGACTTGACTGACGGGTTCCACGTCGTAATCTGCTGCACCGTGACCCCGTTCGAGGAGGCGATGGCGGCGCACGTATCTCCGGACTTGACCTTATAGAAGCGGTCACAGTTGCTCGCCATGTTGGGCTGTATGGGCGTCGGAGTGGCGATACCGTTGCCAGCGGTGGTCGTCGTGGCAGGGGGCCTGCTCGGGGTGTGGCCGACGATGGAGACGCAGGCGTAGGCGTTGGCCCAGAGCCCAGTGCAGGTCGCGCCCGCGCTTGGGTTCCAGCTTTGGAACTGGGCTACAGTAATACCGTGCTTGGACGCAATCGTCTCGCAACTGTCGCCGGCGACGACCAAGTAGAAAGCGTCGCAGTTGTTCACGATCGTGGCCTGGGTCGGTGTGGGAGTGGCGATGCCGTTACCGGTAGTAGTGGGCGACGGCGTATGACCAATAATCGAGACGCAAGCATATGCATCGGCCCAGAGTCCGGTGCAGGTCGCGCCGACGCTGGGATTCCAGCTTTGGAATTGAGCCACGGTGATGCCGTGCTTGGCTGCAATAGCGTCGCAACTATCGCCGGCAACAACGAAGTAGAAGGCATCACAGTTGTTCACGATGGTAGCTTGGGTGGGCGTTGGGGTGGTGATGCCGTTTCCCGGGGTTGTCGTCGTCGTAGTCGATGACGACGGCTTAATGGTGGTAGTTGGTGGCCGAGTGGAAGTAACTGAAGTGGAGGTGGAAGTCCTGATCGACAAAGTGGTCGACGTGGGAACAGACGTCGTAGAGGGACTCGGCGCAGGTTCGCCAAAGGCCTCGACGCAGTATGACTTTCCGACCTCTACGGCACAGGTGGCGGCGAGGGAAGGGTTCTGTTGAACAGGTCAGTCTATCCCGGATATAGGGTAGCAAATCGAGACTCGAATAAGACGTCCCAATGCTGCATAACACAGTGGCAGACTTACCCAACGCTTAAACTGCTCCAGGGTGATGAAGTTTTCGCTGACAATGGCGTCGCAGGTGGTCCCTGCTCTGACATCCACCCACCAAGTGCAGTAGGTCGACGTGTCAGGAGCATAGGGCAGAGCCGGCGAAGGCCCATCACGAGCTTGCAGCATGCGGGCAGATCTGCCAGCCGCTACGGGTGAGAGGAGGCCGATGGCCAGAGATAGAGTGAATGCGGAGGAAGAAAGCATGGTGAAAGAGTGACTCTGGGCTGGACTCAGGATAGAGGGTTGAAGGTAATAGGTCTGGATGCTGGGAGTCAAATCAAACCACCAGGAAACTCGGTCACATTATATGGACCATGATGCTTCAAAGTTGTCCCTGGGAAGAATATCCGCACTTCTTCCCCACGCGTTGTTCTATTGAGATCAAGGAGTGTACACTCTGGTATCCCCGCTAGAATCTAGAATTGGCCAAAGCTCGTATCAATAATGTCTGCTGCCTGGTTGGAGCCTGACCATTGATTGTGTTGAACCAGCATAAGGCCGTATCAGGGCGAGTCTACTACAAACAAGTTGATATCACACTCCACTCCAGCTTGACTTGTAAATGAATCCTCAAAGGTACATACCGAGTTTCGCACCTTGTCTGAAAGAATCCGCACAGGTGAGCGTAAGCTCCTAGTAGTGTTAAAATGTGGGGCTCATTTAGGGTTGACTGTAGGGGTTGAGGGTTATAATATCAACTAGCATGGATCATTCTGACTCGGACCTCGTTCATCCATTTCTGAATATGGCCAAGTTTGGCAATACTAAATGCAGCCAAGGCTCGTGCCTAACACTAGATACATCCTTGCGTCGGAAGAACTTTGAGGCTTTTCGGCAACATGCTGTTCTCTTGGTGCTGCGCCGCTGTTCCTCGTAAAAGAGCCTATCAAGGCCCTAGACTCTTAAGCAACGGAACCTCGTGACATCCTTTCAGACCTCGCCGATCAGAGAGATATGCAAGGCGACAAGGGGCTCGATGCTCCTGTATTGGTAATAGTAAACATGATGATGTGCCAGCGTAGATAGCGATTCCAGGAGCGAGCAGAGAACATGTCGCGATTGCTACGAGTGAATCTGGGACTTATACGGTCTTGCGTGGATGATATTATTTCAAACACAGGTTTAAAGAAAACACGGATCGAGTTTTAACCTCTCTACCGCGATCTTACGAGTTGAACGTGGAACTTTTGAATGATCAAGGCACCAAACACGCGTGACATTCATTACAATATATCCACCATGCCAGAGTAGACCAGATATCCGAATCCAAAGAGCCATGCCATGGACAAGCGACCGTCTAAGCAACCACTAAATCAGCCTCAAAGACCCATTCGTCGCTCTGCGTTCCGCCCAAGCTAGTCCAGCGGGCTCCAAAACATACCGGGGTTCTTGACCGCCCCGGCGTCACGCCTTGCTTCAGAAGCGGCGGTGGTGGTCGCACCGGCAGCGCCGGTAGTGGTGGTGGCCATGGGAGGCGCGTTCTCCTCGGCCTTGTAGATTTGGAGAAGGGCCGGGCCGCCACAGAAGGTGCTGGGACTGCCGGTGCAAGGCGAACTGCAATCTGTCTGGTTCACTGCCCACTCGCCGCCGACGTAAGAGCCGCACCAGCACTGGTTGCCGTTCTGGAGACCAGCGTACTTGTAGAAGCGGCGGTAGCATGTTTGCCAGCACTTGGGGACGCTCAGAGACGGGTCGCCGTTGGGGTTGAAGTTGATGTCGAGGAGCGGCATGTCGGGGTCCTCGACGTAGCAGCCCATGTTAGTCCAGGCGGTTGGGGAAGGACCAAGGGTGGGCGCGGTGGAGGTGGACGAGGCGGTGGCAGTCTTGGATGAAGTCGTCGGCTGGGATTCGTTGAACTTGGTCCATGTAATGACGCAGTATGAGTTCCAATTGTACCAAGGCTGGCAGTCGAGACCGACAGATGGGTTCCAACGGCTGAACTCTTCTGGGGTAGCCCTGAAGTAATCGCGTACCCATTCGCAAGTCCTGTCATCCTCGTTATTGAACCAGTCGGCGCAGTCCGAGGTTGTCTCCGGGTCGTAGGGGAGCAAAGGGGTGTTGGTGCAGTTGGCCTTGCGCGCAAGAAGCGCCAGCTCAACAAGAAACAGCAACCAAGAGGTCTTCATGATGAAGCAAGCAAGCAAGCAAGCTGCAGGACTGGCTGGCTCAGCAGGCGATGCGGAGTGGTGCAAGTGCAAGGGAAGAAACCACAAGAATGAAGACGATCAGAGGGCGAAGGTCTGAAAAAGAAGAAGGAGACTTCGGTTCTATCAAAAGAGGTTGGGAAAAGGTCTACCATGACCACGTATTGGCATGGGAGGTAGCATGTGGCCAATCTTACAGTTGTGCATCGGCCAGGCCGGATCCGCTTCAGACGCGAGTGATCTATCTCATGATGGATGCTGAGTGTACCAGTGACATGTAATTTGACATGTAGTTTGACTCGAGGTACGGATATTGCATAACGCTGAGCCTGTCCTTGAAAGGGTTTGGTTGAAGAGTCTAGTGCTTACAATTCAGTCAAGACACGAGCTGCGCCAAGCCGTCGCCAAGAGTATAATGTTCACGGGACACCGAAAGCCAAGAGGCAACTCCCTTTCTTATCAGATCCTTCGGCTGGAAAGAAGAAAAAGGATCCGACTTCGACTGCAAATCCACAAATGCATGCAAGAGGGCTGTTCCTGCAGGACCCTAGGCAAGCGGCGCAGGTACACTACCTAGTACATCCATCCCATCAAGTGTAAATTAACTCTATTCTAGACCGAGCCAATCTTGGCCATTTCGAGCCGGGCCGATATTTGTTTGTTTCTAGGCAGTCGCAGGCAACAAGATTAATTTGATTTGCCCCCCCGCCCTTGGCGAAAATCCCTAGAGCTCGCGGGGCCGACATTTGATGTCAGACGTTCCCGCTCTCTGGTTCTGGCCAATAATCGCGCTTCTCTGTCTGTAAGGGAACTGCTCTCATCTCACCTCGCCTCGTCTCGTCTCACCATCTCCATCTCATCTTGGTGTTTTTTTTTTCTTTCATTCCCTTTGCCACTCTGCACCTCCCAGCCAGCCCGCCAGCAAAGCACTTCGCGCCGCTCGAGAGACCATGGCCACCACCGCTGCTACCACGGCGACGTTCCACCCGTTTCCGGACCTTCCCGCCGAGCTCCGAACTCGAATCTGGGAGCTGACCGTCGAGCCCCGCGTCGTCGACGTGCGCGTGGTCTGGCACCAGCCAAATCCCACCAACGTGGAGGGATCCGAGCCAGGACTGCGTACGACGGACTGGACCGTCAAGCGTCCGCCGCCGCTACGCCACCTGCGCTCGTCTACCCCGACCCCGGCCCAGCTGCGGACTTGCCGCGAGGCCCGCGAGCACCTGACTACATGCCCTGATACCAAATACCGGTACGACAAGGCCTTTTCAGACATCACCACGACACCCTACGACGGGTTCGACCCCGTGCCCGAGGGTGACCCGGAGCGGGAGCGCTACGTCTGGTTCAACTTCGATCGCGACATGCTCTCCGTCGGAGACACGGACCTGAGTGACTTCCGGGCTGTTGCCCGCCATATCCGCCGGCTGCGGCTTAGGCGAGCCCTCTCGGACGAGTACTTTTCCCGCACCGAATCGCTGTTGATCGGCAGACTATTTAAGAACGTTGCCGAGCTTCATTTCATCTGTTTAGACGGCATCAGGTCCGGCTACTCGGTGACTGAAGATATGGATCTTCCCTGCGGGCCCGAGAGCGTGTATTTTATTGACCTGGAAGAAATTGGCGGGACCATGATGAACAGCGTCGATCTGGATACTATGTACATCAAGGAGTGTGAGGAGCTTTATGGGTCGGAAGAAGAAGACTGAGAGGGAGAGGGGGGCTACACGGTCGTCGCCGGGGCCAAGAGTGGTGGGTCATAGTCGCGAGATGTCCACCCACCCTACCTCACTCAACCTTTACCTTGAAAAGAATGAAATCTTGGCCAGAGTCACAAGCACCAGCAGGTGGCTGCGCCCCTAATCTTCTATTCATCCACAGGCGTAGCCCTGTTAACCAACGCAGCACCGGCCGTGGCTTCGTTCTACGCCAGGGCAACGCCAGAAACGGAGCACTCACCCCCTCGACGGCGGAGGCACCGCCGGACACCCCTGAGCGTCATAGAAATCGAGGTGCCGCCGACGCTAGCCACTCACCGTACGCATCGTTTCCTGTCTTCCATATACACGTTGATATGGTGATTGATTGATTGATTTTTGTCTTTGTCCTTGACGTCGAGCAACTCTCCTGTGCCGCTTACAAGCAACAGACCGGGAAAAGGTACAACTATCCCAGGTGTAGTAGCTACACTGCTCATGGCAGCTGCTTTTTCTCTATATAGGACAGAAGGCATTTAAGTTTCTTAACGTCTACCTAGGCAAAATTGCACTCCTTACTGACGCTTGCTTCTTCTTTGGCTCATATGTGGCGTACAAGGTCTAGAAGGGTGCGCTTTGCGCGCCTGCGCCTCGCTGTGGGGCGCGCGAACCCCCCGCCACGGCCGACGGCGAGGATATGCTTAATCTGCACCCCACACAACGAGCGCAGCACCAACTGACCGTACTTACCTACGTAGTACGACGCTCGCCAAAGGGATGACGGGGCCACGAGACATCGTCAGTTGGCTCCGGTCACAAGAGCAAACCATGATCACTGCCCGAGACGCCGAGGATACACGGGAGGGCCTGCGCCACGACGCGTCCAGCCGACCGACCTCCATCCAGCTTTTCATCGACGTGCTTACCGAATGCGAAGACATTCCGTATTTCGCTTGTAACCGCGACAAGGACGGCAGCGTAACAGGGGTCTTCTGGACCTATCGCAAGGGCTTGGAACTCTGGCGAAGGTACCCTGGGGTGTTAACCATAGGTATTACCTATAAGGTAGGCCGTTGCTAATAGTGCGAGATTAGTCTTCTGCCGTTCTTGCTGACCCTCTTCTGCTCGGGTAGACTAACCGTTTCCACATGCCGCTTCTGCAAGTTGTCGGGACTACTGCCGTGCAGACCACCTTCAGCGCGTGTTTTTGCCTTGTGTCGGGCAAGGACACACGTGCCTTGGAACAGGCCCTTTCGCAGATGAAGACGCTGCTTGAGACGGAGAGAATACCACAGCCCTCCGTCGTTATCACAGACCTCGACCAGCGTCTAATAAAAGCGGTCAAGTCAGTGCTCCCGGCTACAACGCATCGTCAGCTCTGTGTTCAGCAATTACTCAAGAAGGCGGCCTCACACATCAAGAACTTGTGGCGCGGGCCTGTCGAGGATGCGCCTGTCGCTCCGGTCGACGATGCCGGGGTTTGGCCCGAAGCCCGTGGCGGCAATACCGTGTCCGGGGTGGATCGGCAGGCCGGCACAACAAACGCCACCGCATCCACATCCACTACCGCCACCCCTACGACGGCAGACGACGAGGTGGTCTACACCCGCAACCCCGACGGGCTTCTTGCCGCCTGGAGGGCAGTTGTTGACGCGCCAACCGAGGCGGCGTTTTGGAATACCTGGACGTCGCTCAAACGCCGCTTTGAAGATCAGGAGGGTGCGTCACCTGGTTCTCTCTCCCCTTCACAAACTTGGCTAATTAAACCCAGAAATTGTCGCCCATTTCGAGGCGCGCTACCTGCCATGCTACCCACAGTTTGCCGCCTTCAAGATCAACAGGGTACGCAACTACGGGATCAAGACGGCGTTGCTCACGCAGGGCGGCCGCAGAGGGCTAGCGTCCCACCTCGTCCGCGACGTCTCCGACCTCCAAAGCCTACACACAAAGATCCTACACATGGTCAGCGACGGGCACCAAGATTACTATATTAGGTTAGGCTCCGAGCAGCGCCGTCAGCGGCCGAGGGCACAGCACTCTCGAATGCTTCAGGGCCTTACCTTCCGGCTATCTTTTCAGGCACTTGACTTGCTATACGAAGAGTATATGCCTGCCCACAACGCCTTTGCGCAGCGCGGCGACCTACCTCCATGTACAGGAAACTTCCAAAGACAGTGGGGGTTGCCCTGCCGTCACGAGCTCCTCCGCCGCCTCCATGGAGGCGGGGATGGCGGGGAGCTCACGCTGGATGATGTTGACTCCTACTGGTGGCTGAACCATACTCCTGTGAGTATTCTTCTAGTCTTCTAGTCTTCTTCTTCTTCTTCTTTCTTTTTTCTTTTCTTTTTTAACAGCTAACTTTGGCCTTGTCCACAGCTCAACCTTACCGCCCTCCACGACCGGACCTTGGACAGCGGCGTCTAATCTATTAGTGCGGATATACACACACATGATATAGCCTGTGACGGAGCTGAGGCTAAGTGGCACTGTATGAAGGTCAAGCTATTATGATAATGAACATTGGTTGCGAATGATTCGGAGAGAGAAAAAAAAACCGAATATCATGACTTCCGCGTGCAAAGCGTTTGCTTTCGATGCCATTATACTCTCTAAAGACGGCGGGATTAGGGCCTCACCAGTGGCACTGTCTTGCCACTCCCGGAGCCTACCTCTACATTGGCCAAGAGGGGACCCAAAGATAGACGCAAGAGCATCACCGCCGGAATGGAACGCGATCAGGTCTTCGAAACCTGACCTACTTTTATCGTTACGCCCTCCAATAAATGACGCTCACCTCTCGTTTTGCTACCTTTGGAGAATGAGTGCCACCGCGATACCACCAGAGACGCCCATGCCCAGTATTTTGCCATGCATAAAACACATTGACATCGACGACAACAGCCACGGGCAAGGGACGAGAAAACAACACCGGGGCGTGGGTATGCCATTAAGAAAGTAATCGTGTGCATTATAACAGAACGGTGCTGCGCTATGTAACCATGACATTGCTAAATGCGTCCGATATGTCAGCCGGGGTCGGCGCTTGGAACTTTTCCGGCGTGTAACCGGCGGCGAGGCGCTCCTGCATGATCTTCAGAAGAACGGCGGGGACGCTATCGTCAGTGGCGCGGACGGTGAGGCGAATCATCTGAGAATGATTGTTAGCAAAGGAACGCCGTTTGATGAAATAGATAGGATGTGGAATTACCTTCGTGCCGTAGTTCGGCTCAAGGCGCATCAAGCAACCAAACTTGCCCGCCTCAGATGTGTGAAGAACGCTCGCTCCAACAAAGTTCTTGGCGTTCGGGTCAACGCCGTCAAGGACACGCCACCTGAAGCCCTCAACCGTTTGCCGAACAAAGAACTCAGTCAACTCCCTATCCGCCTTGCCAGGGGTCAGACCGAAGATCTGCTGCGCTTCGCGGGGGGCTCCGCCAATCTGCTTCCAACGTCTGAAGAAGTCTTCTGCGGAGAGGTCTGCAGGGTCCATAAACTTATGGGCGGTGATGGGCAGCTTCAGGGTGACAGCCTGGAGAGCACCAGCGAGGTAGCTGATGCGTATCGTCGGGCTCTTGTCAAATACTCTCTTGCACTCGAACATAACGACCTGCTGGGACTGCCCGCCCTGGTAGACCGTGCTCTCTGGCAGGTTCTTCACGTCCCACGTGAGCTTGCCCTTCTCGTTTTCGTCAAGGTCCAGTGTTGTGGTAAAAGAGCTCAACGCGGTGGGCGTCTTGTTCTTGAAGTACAGAATCAAACATGCCATTTGGCCTCTGTACTCGGACCGCACACCGACTTGAATCTGGCCATCCTCGTACAAAATGCCTTCTGCCTTAAGCAGCAGTTTGTTGTATCCGATCTCCCAGTTGGGGGATAAGTGAGCGGCACTTGCCAAGTTGGGTGCCTTCGTCTTGGGCTCAGCGGGTCCAATGTTGCTCATGTCCAGACCAGCCAAGTCGTTGACGCCGTTGCCGTTTGTTCCGTTGGGGCCTCCGTTGCTGGCGTTAGGGTTGCCGTTTGTGCTGAAGGTTCGCTTAAGGCCACCCTCCTTGGCTATCTTCAGCTCTGCCGCGTCTGCGTTGGCATCCTTACCACCAACAATCCAGGTTCTCTTATCACTGGTATTGGCGTGCTTCTGATGCACTCTGGCGAGCAGGGCAGACTGTCGTTCCGAGAAAGGGGGCATCTCATCGCAGACGGTTCGCAGGAGATCGTCTGTTGGCATGGTTGCCAGCGTCAGGTACTCGCATGCTCTCTGCTGAAGCTCGGAGTCGAGTGTGTGACTGAAGACTTGGAAGGCCTTCAGGAGCTGGGGCTTGATTTCGGGGAAAAGATTGACGAATTTGACATAACAAGAAAGGATCATAGCCCTTGTACCTGACGAACAAGCGGCAATCTTGCTCTGGAGAGCCAGGAACTGTTCAATGGGACTGCACTTGGGCTGATCGGCGATGAGATGACCGAATTCGCCCAAGATGTACGCTCCGATTTTAACCAGCGTCTCGTGGCAGTGGTCTGACTTGACATACTGCAGGGAGTGCTGGGACGCATAAACCTGCAACTCCTCGTTGTTCGTCACGATCTGAATGACACGCTGCCACACCTCGTCACTGACGTGATCACCGGCCATGGCAATCAGGCGCAACGATATGTCGACGTACCACTGTACATCAGTGGCGTATCGTTCGGTCAGAATAGCAATCTTCAGCACCATCTCCTCGCGGATCGCAAAGTCAGCGTTCTGGAGGTAATGAAGAAGCTCGCCGACAATGACCTGAGCATTCGACGAGTCGCACATGCTGTAAAGGAGGTCGAGACCCTTCCTCCGCACACTGATATCCCTGTCCTTGAGAGACCCAAGGATAACGTCCTGGTGCTGCTTGATCGGCTCCAGAGTGTCGATACGAGCTGCGAGATGCGTCATGGCCTCCAATCCCAAGTAGCGGACGTTGGTTTCCCTAGAAGTCAAGAACCGTCCCAAACGAGACGAAATCTGCTTCAGTAACGCATTCTCGTTGTCGAGGTGAATAATGAGGTTGATGGCTTCGAAGAGAACGGCGTTCTGGGCGTTATTCTGCTGCACGTTCTTCGTCTGCTCCATCGCGAGGTTCAAAATCTTTTGCAGGGACTCTCGGATCATATCACGGATGTAGGTATCGTCTGAAGTAATTTAGTTCTCCGTCACTCAATCCGGGGCCTCATTCACAACTCACCCGAAGGGGGGAAGTACTGCAGTAGGCGCAGAAGCTTGACCTGGAGCCAGGGACACGGAACCTTGTAATAAAGATAGTCCGGAGTGTACTCGCCATCGATGACTATTCTCTTCATCCTTGCGGCGGCCTTGGCGTATGCCCCCTTGTACGCGTCCAGGTTATCCTGGGCAAGGGCCATGACGAGTGATGTGACGGACACAGCTACGCCGACATCCACGTCGTCCATCAGCGAGATGATGCGTTCGGCCCACTGCGGTTGAACGATGTCGGGGTTTTTGCGGTACAAGCGGAGGAGTGTGAGGGATGCCTTCTTCTTGACGAACGCCTTGGAAGTCCTGTGTACCTGTCAGCCTACCATTCGCGAACCATTTTAGGCCGTTACATACGGCGAGATCAAAAGCCTGTGGACCTCTCCGCTAAGGGCCTCTCCCATTTCCCTGCCACCAACGTTGGCGATCGCGTGGAGAGCTAGACAATTGAACAGCTCGTTGTGGTCCAACAAGTCCTTTCGTATACTGTTGACGACTAGGTGCAGGAGCTCGTGCTTCTCGTGCAGGAAGAGGGTCATGGCAAGGTAGCCAATCTGCTTCTCCGAGTACTTGTTCGCCGAAATGAGGTTGACGGCTTCGAGGTGGCCAAAATCGACGTTCCATCCGAGGATGTAGATGTAGAGGAGCTTCGCGGATCGTCAGCCCACTGCCTCAAACCCATGCTGCAGCAGAGCTTCCTTACCTTGCACACATATTTCTTCTTGTGGTAGCCACTGAGGTTTCCGTCTATACAAAGGTTAGCACGACCTCACTCCGCCTTCGAAAGATCAAAGTCGATCCTCACCCTTGAACTTTTGTCTGCACGCAGGGGGATTCGTCAGTATGCCATGGTGGAATATTGCGGGTCAGCATGCCCGGTGAAGGGTGCTTTGCTTACCGAATGTTGGCCAACTCCTTGTTGATTCGCTTCTCCTCCAGCTCCCTAGCTCTGGCGTTTCTCAGGTCGGCAATGAACTGTACCAGTCCTCGCATGTTCGAGTTGTTGCTCGTCGAACGGCCAAGGAAGCCGGACGCTGCGGACGACATGTTTGCGGTGGTTCTCGAGTCGGACAAGGGGATTTCTCGGTCGGGTCTTGTCTATCTCCAACGGCTCTTCCCCCCTCCTCTTCGCGGGACGGGACGGACGGAGTCGACGGACGGGCGGACGTCGGTGGACCTCAGCCACAGGTATTTCGCACACGTGGCGCGATTGCGGCCTCGATTCGATGTTGGGATACGGGGAATCGGTGGGAGTGGTGTTGTCTGCTCTGGGCGAGCGTCGGGCTTTCACTCCATTCGCGCGAGGGGTATTGGTTGGAATTGCCGCTCGCTTACCCCAGCAGCCGGTTCGCTAGCTAGATTGCTGATGCGTGGGGTTTGGGGGATGGATCAACGGTCGGCTCGGTGAACAGTGAACGGCGGACTCGGCGGCTCGAACTCAAATCCGGGCGGCAAGTCCCGCTGCGGGCGTGTCTTGACACTGCGTCTCGGGGGAGGGGCGACTGTGGACAGGTTTGCTTCCCGGGGGTTTGACGCGCACGCGAGTAAGGGCGTGGGCAGTAGATTGGCGGAATAGGGGGCTGACCGATTCGCGACGTTGCACGGGAGACAAGGGGAGTGGGCAAGACGGGTAACATAAACACCTAGGAAAGGGGCCCAGGGGCTTTGAGCTTCGCGGGTGAGAGCGGGAGAGCGAGAGAATATGTGTGAGAGTAGTGAGAGTGAGAGGTAGAAAACGACACTTTAGAAACAGTGGAGGCTCAGGCTCTCGTACTAGGCCCGGAAGGCTTGGGAGCATAAGACCGTAGCAATGTGTGGAGATGGCGAGACGGCGGTCAATTGGCCCTACGGACCGGACGAAGGGTGAAAGCGCAGTCGAACGGGCCTGTCAAACCGCCCACCAGTCAGTCGACCGCTGCAACTCTGGAGTTCCAACGTCCCAGCGCTGCTTGTTGCTTATTTCTCGAGGACCGGGGTGACTTGGTGCATCAAGGGTTGCAAGGTCTGCCCGGTGATTAGCGGAAGCGTGGAGCGTACGTAGTATGGAGTACCTTGATTTACTTGGGTACACACGTGTGTAGGTATGTAGACATGAACCTACTCTCCGGCGCTGACTGATGGGCAACTCGACCTGTCCCGCCGAGTGATCAGACAAGCTGATATTGTCCCCCCTGTCAACCCGAGAGTACCGTGCACAATAACAGCAATAAAACTCAGCAGACAGTGGATTCGGGTGATAACACAACTATCTTAGAGGCAAAAGGGATGGTCTTGGCCCATCCCGACCCAAAGCGCAGCATAGGAAGCAGGGTGGGTTAGTACCATTCCAACCCTCCCCGGCGGAGCCATTTATAATTAAAAAAAAAAAATCTAAGAAAACTGGATTTGAACCTGCAGCCTTTAGGATATGAGGTTTATTGCTGTTATTGTGCACGGTACTCTCAGGTTGACAGGGGGGGACAATATCAGCTTGTCTGTAGACTCTGTCCCGCCGGGGTGGATGTTCCTGAGCACCCAAGACGGGTGTGCATCCAACCCCGTCGAGAGATACGTACCTCGGCACGCTAACCTAAACTTGTTCCTGCCAATTAGCGAAGCTCGAAATGTGTTGTATCATTGAAGGTCGTGAATTCCCATTGAAGCTTCTAGTGTATCTTCCCCCCCTAGCTATCGGTCCAAAAATAAGAAAACCTTCTTTTTTACACCTCCCCCCCTCCCTCTTCCCTCTCTCTCTCTTGCACTTGCGACCATCCCAATTCCAGATCCGAACTCTCCCCCCATGTTCGCCTCCGCCCGTTCCAGAAATGTAATGCCAGTAATGAACCGCACGATCAAACCCCTGTGCCTCGCGGCGGCTGCTCCGTCCGCGCCGGGCTCCCGCCTCCTCGCCGGCGCCGTCCCCCGCCGCTCCTACGCCTTCGCCTCCGGCGGCGGCGTCGGCGCCCAGGCCTTCCAGGTCTTCAACCGCCGCACAAAGTGGCTCCAAAAGGAGCGCGCCGCCTCCAACGTCGAGGCCAGTCGCCAGGCCGACTACCTCAAGGACGAGGTCGCGAACCGTCTCTGCGAGAGGTTGCTTGTAAGTCTCACCTCCAAACAAACCCCGCCCCCCTCTTCCCCGACATGGACACAAGGGGGGCCCATCTGTGACATTGCTCGCCAAATGAGGGTGGTCGCTGACATGCGCGTGTGCAAAAAAACGACAGGACATCAAGCGAAGGTTCCCCCGTGTCCTCGACCTCGGCGCCAACTCATGCAACATCGCCCGCGCCCTCACCCGCGAGAACCCCGACCCGGACCCGGCGAAGCCCATAACCCCGGCCCTGTCAACGCGCATTGACGAGCTCGTCGCCGCCGAGTCGTCCCACGCCCTCCTGCACCGCGACGCCGACCTCCCCTTCAACGCCGACATCAACATCACCCGCCAGGTCCTCGTCGACGAGGAGCACGTCCCCTTCCCCCCCGAGACCTTCGACCTCGTCCTGAGCTCCCTGAGCCTGCACTGGATCAACGATCTCCCCGGCGTCCTGACCCAGATCAACAACGTCCTGAAGCCCGACAGCCCCTTCATCGGCGCCATGATCGGCGGCGACAGCCTCTTTGAGCTGCGCACCTCGCTGCAGCTCGCCGAGCAGGAGAGGCGCGGTGGCATCTCCCCACACGTGTCGCCGCTGGCCGACACCCGCGACGTCGGCGGTCTAATGCAGCGCGCCGGCTTCAAGATGCTGACAGTCGACGTCGACGACATTGTCGTCGACTACCCTGACACATTCGCCCTGATGCAGGACCTGCAGGCCATGGGAGAGGGCAACGCCATCCTGGGGAGAGAGATGGGCCCCATCAGGAGAGAGGTGCTCCTTGCGAACGAGGGCATCTACAGGGAACTCCACGGCAACGAGGACGGGAGCATACCCGCGACGTTTAGAATCATCTACATGATCGGTTGGCGCGAGGGCGGCAATCAGCCCAAGCCGTTGCCGAGGGGCACTGGAGATGTGAACCTCAAAGACATCCTAGAGTCCAACTAGATGCTGTGACACTTGTAACAATACCCCGCCCGCCAAAGAAGGCTGGTGTAAAATAGCAAAGACATGAAGGAAAATCTATGGCTTTCGTTGTCGACACGCCAGTCTGTCTAAATTTGGAATCGTTGAAGGCAAGCTTGTATTTGCCTACACCGAGCATGGCCCGCGCTCGTCATGAACTTCATTATCGCCACCTCCCCACCCGTCTGCCTTCTTCTCTCTCTCCTTGCAACCCGCCCCCACCCTTAAACCCTTCTCCAGTCAGTCATGACACGGCCAATGGTACCCAAGCCAGCCACGTCGACAACCTTCTCGTGCCAGCTGAGCAGCACGCTCATTGCGCTACCCACGCTCTCGTTCGTGGCTCCCGGTCGGCCGCCCATCTGGCTGAAGCCCGTGGGGGCGGCCTGCGGTGGCGGCGATTTCAGGCCGCCAGAGCCGGCCGCGGATCCCGCCATGCCCTTGTAGATGTACTTCATGAGGACGTCGAGCAGCTCGGGGCCGCCAGCCGAGCCGTAGATAGCCTTGAGGAGGGGCGTCATCTCCGAGGCCTTGATGGACTGGAGAACCTCGGTGATGGTCTGGAGGTGGGCGTCCTGTCGAAAAAGCACGTTAGCGACTATGTTGGAAGCCTGACGCCAGTATACAGGGTGCTATTCCGGCGTGGAAAAAAAAACATCCAACTGGAGAAGGGGGCCAACGCACCTTGGCGGCATCGGGACCGTTGTAGACGGGAAACTCCAAGCACCCCCTCAATGCACCCTCGGCGTCACCGCCACGGAGCAGCTGCCGCACCTGGCCGGCGAGCTGCCGCACCTCGTCCTCGCCAATCTCAGGCTGTGGCGGGCGCAGCGTTGACGTGTCAAAGTTACAAGCCGAGTCCTCTTGCAGAGCGTCGATGTTGATGGTCCGCCAGGCATCGCTGAGCGTGGCGGACGTGTGTTGCTGGATGATGGACATTGTCGCAGGTGCCGATCGGTTCGAGGTGAACGTGTTTTGCAGAATGGCAAAGGGATCGAGGGTTATCGGTACGCAGTCCAATGGCACGGGGTTCTCGATGTAGGCTTTGCGTAGCGACTCTCGTCTTGCGTCAGGTAAGGCCGAGAGGTGAGGTAAGGTAGCGGTAGCCGCAGGCATGGTGGGGAGTTGGCCCGGTGTGGAGGATGTGGGGTTCGATGAGGCGGTGCGCCCGGCTGACGACGTTGGTCCGTGCGGGTGCTCCTCAATGCCGCTGCAGACTGGGTCTCGGCCATGGTGTCAGTACATCATCAGCTTCGAAGTCATCGTCAGGCACTATATTCGTTATGTTAAACGGTAAGGTTTCAATAATTGTCCTTTTCCTTTAACCAGCACCGAGAGTAAGGGCACGTCTGAGATGGAAAGTAATAACGGATATTGCAGCTCGTTCTCTACAAACAGAAACATCACTAGAAGACATGGCTGGTTGCGAACTGATAATTTGCATGCCATTGTCTAGGTCCAAAAGCTGCCCGACACACTCTTTCGGGCCCCACATACGTATACACAAACGTTAACCGGTTGTCATTCCACGCTGCCGGCCTCTGGAGATTCAAGCACCCGCACGGGACGTCCCTCCGCTTATGCGTCAATCAGGTTCTCCTCGTTTTGCTGCACCTGCTCTCTCTGCTTGCCCTTATCCTTGGCTTCCTTTGCCGCGCGCTGGTAGAACTCGTTGAGAATCTTGCCGGGAATACGGTTGAGGAGCTCCTTGGGGTACAAACGGAGCAAGCTCCAAGCGAGGTCAAGAGACTCGTAAATGGTGCGCGCCTCGTACTGACCCTGGTTGATGAACTGGCGCTCGAACTTCTCGAGGAACTCGAGGGAAAGCTTGTCCTCAGCGGACAGAGCCTCCTCACCGACGACAGCCTTCATGGCAGCGGCGTCACGACCGATGGCATACTTGGCGTAAAGTTGGTTGGAAACATCGCCGTGGTCCTTGCGAGTCATGCCCTCGCCAATGGCAGACTTCATGAGACGGGACAGAGACGGCAGAACGTTGATGGGCGGGTAGATACCACGGTTGTAGAGACCTCTGTCGACGAAGATCTGACCCTCCGTGATGTAGCCCGTCAAGTCGGGAATAGGGTGGGTGATATCCTCGTTGGGCATAGTCAAAATAGGCACCTGAGTGATGGAACCGTTACGTCCCGACACACGACCGGCGCGCTCGTAAATGGTGGACAAATCAGTGTACATGTAACCGGGGTAACCACGACGACCCGGGACTTCCTCGCGTGCGGCCGAAACCTCACGAAGGGCGTCGCAGTAGGCGGACAAATCGGTCAGAATAACGAGGACGTGCTTCTCGAGCTGGTAGGCGTAGTATTCGGCGGTCGTGAGGGCGAGACGAGGAGTAATGATACGCTCGATACTGCGCGATTGTCAGTCCATTGTCTTGCGATTTGCGCCACGGAGTACTTACGTAGGGTCGTTGGCAAGGTTGAGGAAGAGAGTGACACGCTCCAGACTGCCGTTCTCCTCGAAATCGCGGGTGAAGAATCTGGCCGTCTCCAAGTTGACACCCATGGCACCGAAAACAATGGAGAAGTTCTCTTCGTGGCCGTCATGGACGCCCTTGTTGGTAACACCCTGCTTCTGGACCAAACTGGCCTGTCTGCAGATCTGGGCGGCGATTTCGTTGTGTGGCAGACCAGACGAAGAGAAAATGGGGATCTTTTGGCCACGAGCGATGGAGTTCATGGTGTCGATGGCAGAGATGCCGGTCGAGATCATTTCCTCGGGGTATTCCTATGCTACGTCAGCACCTAGTCCAGAAGCCGCGAGGGGGACGTGAACCTACGCGGGAGAAGGGGTTGATGGGACTGCCGTTGATGTCAAGGTAGTCCTCGGCCAAGACCTTGGGGCCCTTGTCGATGGCACGTCCGGAGCCATCAAAGATACGACCGAGCATGTCCTCCGACACACCGAGCTTCAAGCTCTGGCCCGTGAATTCGACTTTCGTCTGGCAAAAATTTAGCGCACGCATTCTTCGTCGAGATTGCCATGATCTCATACCTTCTGGACATCGATGCCCGATGTACCCTCGAAGACCTGTTTCCATCGTCAATCGGTGTTTTTCGCACGATCGCTCGACTCGCATACCTGGACAACGGCTCGGTCACCTGTAGATTTTGGTCAGCAAGCAGGCTAATGCAAACAGGTGTGGAACGGTAAATACCTCGGGCCTCAAGGACCTGACCCTGTCTGTTGGTTCCATCGGGCAGGGTCAAGGAGACAATCTCGTTGTATCTAGGGAATTTGACCTAGACGCGAAGTCAGCGTTGCAGCCCCAGCATCTCGCTGCGATGGCCGGCGCGACGGGCGACACGCACATTCTCGAGGATGACGAGGGGTCCGTTGACACCGCCAACGGTGTTGTACCGAATCCTCGGCACGATGGAGTAGGAGGGCTCCCGGGGGTCACTCATTGCTTCTGACTATCAATGAGACAGCGCCCGTGTAGAAGACAATGCGTGTTGAGTCGAGAGGGTCGATTAGGAAGGGCGCGGGTAGACGGATGAATGGAGACGTTGCGAGGCGACGTAGGTTAGCTGGAGGAGGTTGGCAGGTCGTTGCAGTGTCGTCAAATGCACAGCACTGGAGCTTGCTTCGTCTTGGTGGAGCCCACTCGGCAAGCTGGGTCACAGCCACAGGTAGTGCCGCCGATAAGATCAGTGGTCCTAACTTCACTGAGGGGAGAGGGGGGCGCGCCTGGGAGCTTCCCAGCGTCAGCGTGTCAGGTTGGGCGTTAGCGCCAGTGTGCAGTGACATCACATGACTGCATCTCCTCCCTCACAGTCGTTTAAGAGTACCTAGATCCTAGGACTGCACCATTGATATGTGAAAGACGTGCAACGTTTTTCCAAAAAAGCAAAACAGATGTCTCAACCCCCAATTATTTAGGTAGGCTTGAATTCCATCAAGAATCGTAACCCAATTACGCCGCCTCTTCACGAGCTCTGGCTCCTAATACCGCCTTGCCAACAGTGCTGTCGTTGGCCTTTCCCAGCTCGCCCGTGATCCAAGCACCGATATCCGACATGGCATCCAGATCGATGCCAGTCTCCATGCCCAAACTTTCGATAAAGTAAACCATGTTCTCTGTGGACACGTTGCCAGTAGCACCAGGGCTATACGGACATCCTCCAAGCCCACCAACACTGCTGTCAAACGTGCGAATGCCGTGTTCCAAAGAAACGGCCGTGTTCACCAGCGCCTGGCCGTACGTGTCGTGAAAGTGCATGGCAATGTCCTCATTCCTGATGCCCGCAGCTCTCATGCAGTTTAGCAGTTCCTTCGTCCGCGGAGCCGTGCCCATGCCGGTGGTATCTCCCAGCGAAACCTCGTCGGCGCCCGACTCCAACAGTTCCGTGGATATCTCGGCCACCTTGTGCGGGTCGACGTCATAGCCCTCGAAGGGGCAGCCGAGAACGACGGAAACGTATGCGCGGACACGGAGACCGGCGGCCTTGGCATCACGGATGACCTCACGGAAACGGTCGAGTGATGTCGCAATGTCGCAGTTGAGGTTCTTCTTGGAAAAGGACTCAGTCGCGGCCGCAAAGACGGCAATTTCGACGGCGGGCTTTGATGTGTCTGCTGATGGCTGGAGCTGCGATGCGAAAGCGCCGGGGTACTTCGCCAGCAGCGCCTGGGCGTTTTGCAGTCCCTTGATGTTCGGGGTGAGGAACGAATATGATGTTTGCTGCAATGGGGAGGAGATGTTTCGTTTCAGGATGTGCTCGAGGATGTCGCTTGAATTGGCCATCTGCAAGTGTGCAACGTTAACAATACGGCTTTCCGAAGATTGTCAGACCGCATGCAGTAAGTAGACTTACCTGGGGAACCCATTTAGGAGAGACGAAAGAGCCGCCTTCAATCGTAGAGACGCCCGTTTTGGCGAGCCTTTCGATCAACTCGATCTTGGTGGCGAGGGGTATCGTCTTCTTTTCGTTCTGCAGTCCGTCTCGGGGACCGACCTCGACGAGCTTCACGTAGTTGTCGCGGGGTGGATGCTGAATTGGGCCGCTGGCGGTTGCGAACCCCCTCGCAGGGATTCGGCTGGCCTGGACCCTCTTGCACGCCTTACAGATTGCTGGACGGATGGCAAGCATTTTGGAGTTGAATTGTTTAGAGATTGTCAACGAGGGGCTGATCGGCAAGTCGTTAGTCAACTGGAGGAGAGCTTGGCCGCATATCGTCGGCTTCTACATAGTGCAGTGCCCCGGTCAAAGCTGCCGACTGCCATCTGGTGCCAGCTGGTGTGGGTGACTTCCAACCCAAATGGGCTTTCGCGCCCATTGTTTCTGCAACTATTACAAGACCACTGAGGGTGTATTAACAGTCCATGCGATATGTCTCGCATCATCGTGAATAAACTCCATTGCATTTCCCTCGACCTGACAGCCCCCACTCCTTCATTATGTTTCGTTGTTTGGCATGGGAACCCCTATATGAGATTAAAGCAAGGACCTTTGCGGACCAGACTGCTGCGCATTCTCATTAGCCAGTATCTGACGATGCAAGCAAGCGGCATAGCAAGTGGGTTGGAGGACGAATCGAACCAAGCGCAATTTCCCCTTGACCGACCACACGTTACCATCAAAAGAGCATACGTCGAAGGCAGCTAATTGACGTATCCCCGCAGGAGTTCTGGTTTTCCTCTAGGATACATACATAGCGACTAGCTACCGCGTATCGATGGCCGATGCTGCTTTAGCTCATTTATCTGTATGACTGTTGAGATCTGCTTGCTAAAGCGACCACCAAAATGACAATGAGAAGGAATCCAACTCAGACAAAGGGCCTCGTACTTCTCCTTCTCGTCCTCAATGTTCTGAATATGCCTTAGCTCGCAGCTGCGCAGACGCCAACGTATGCAACGGTCCCAGCCATCATGCCTACACTGGCCGGCCCCGCGAAGCCGAGAATGACGCAGTGGGAGGAACTATGTACGACCAAAGGCTTAATCGCGCCGTGGCTGTACGTATCGTCACATGGACACCAGGTGTTACTGAATCGCTGACCGGCGTGACCACGCAGGTCCTGGACGGAGTGCGCAAACTCGGCGATGCTGGCGCAATTGACAAAGAGCGACTGTTCGCCGTACGCGACAAGAACACTCGACGGCACGGGTGCGACGGCCGCCGCCGGCGTCATGACCGACTGCTACTGCCCGGCCTACCAGACGATCGGGGCGTAAGTCTCAGGCGCGGGCGGCTCTTCAGGATGTTTCGGGCTAATATGATTTGCCAGGAACTGCCTCCAGATTGTTTGCCCAACCGAGGCAGCGAACTTGTTCACGAAGCAACTGCTTGAGGGCGTCTGCCCCGGGGTTACGGCAGCGGATAATGTCAGCTTCCCACTCCAGATTGGGATAACGACGACGGCGACAAGCGCGGAAGCGATGGGGGCAGAGACGTCGAGAGGAAGTGGTCTGGATGGCGCTGCCGGCGTTTTGAGTATTTCACTGAGCCTATCATTTGCGGCAACTTTGATGGGAATGGTGCTTACGTTGCTATAACGTGGGAACCTAGTAACACTGGGTGCAACATCAAAGCTTCAAGTGCAACTAGTCACTATAGTGGCTACATTTTTTCCAATGTTGAGATAAACGATTACCTTCATATAACATATCAAAGAATTCAACGTTCAAATGTTTTGTTTCAACATTTACATTGCATTCTGGCCGCCCCAGCGAGGGCTTTGCGTCCTCCAGTGCTCTTCATGGATTACCTCGATTATATGTACAGATATCGATACCTAATAATGGGGTATTAAGTGCTCGTAAAGGCTGACATTTAATCGTGTTTTGTGTCTGAGGTACTGTACTGTACATTCTGTTCCGTCCCTTAGTGCCGAAATCGAGTATTAAAACCGGCGTTCTCTCAATAAGGAACTTTTGGCACTCGGTATCGTCACGCCATCTAGGATAGGTACTAATCCTAAGAGATGAAACGCAGGGCTAGAAAGGCTTGGCTATTTGACAATTGATCTTCATCAAAAGTTCGATGTCTGGTCGATTTGAGTATGTCCCTGGATTTGGACCGCCCAAGGAGGCATCCTTCGATAACACGGTGTGTTAGCCCAACAGGTGGGATTATCGCCATCACAGTAGCACTTGCCGGAGACACTTCCAATACAGTTTAGCACTCGATTACCATTCATATTACACGTCTTCCTGCTGAGCCTCCTCCCACCCGTGTTCCTACGACATTCCTGTTCTTCTGCACCCGTAATTGAACTCTGGAGCCACCACACACTAGGCACAGCAAATTATCGGAATCACTTCCTTGTATGGCTGACAGAATGCCGAGTGATTGAGTCTGATTCACGTGTACTTCGCAACCAGACCAGAACTCTCCATACACTGACCCGCTTCGGCTACTAGGTTTTCTTCGAAAACTGGGCCATCTGCCACCTACGCCCTTTTCACCAGGGCCACCCCTTTGCCTGTTTTCCACTACTCACGTTACTTGACTAACGGGTCCTCATTCTCCCACGCGAGTAACGCACGCGTGCCTGTACAACGAACACAATGGCCGGTCTCTCCTATCTGGTGTACCCGTCACTAACAAAAACCCCAGACGGGACGACCGGGGACAAGACATGCTGCCGTCTGCCAGCACAGGTACAAGCTGCAGCCAGATTTGGCCATTAGGGCTATCTGAGCCAGATTCTGACAGGAGCTTATTTCTTTACGTTTCTCCGATATAATCATGTGAGGGCCAGCACCGGAGATGGTTGCCTCGCGGCGACGCCTCGCGGCGACGCCTCGCGACAAAGTTTTCGGGCGGGGGTAGGGGGTGAGAGAGGAGAGGGGGTGTGGAAAAAGTGAACAATCATGTATGCCCATCGGTTGCAACTGAGACCTTGATTTGTACTTTGAAAGAGCTCCCAATCATCGATGGCATAGATAGCGCAAATTCGCCCATTTTCTCAAGCAGACGAAGCAAGCAAATAAACAGGCAAAGAAAACAAATGGCGTTGCTCGTTGCTAGGGGCTGCCGAAAAATAAGGTTCGGATTGAGTGCTTGAGTGCAGCGGCCCCAAAAGATCAGCAACCAAGACCGCCTGAATTGTCCCACCCGTTCGCCGCGGAAGCCAATCAATTGCTCGCAAACGCTCCCCGAAGCACAAACGTGCAGTAGTTCGCCGCTAGGACCGGGGCACTCCCGTCCTGCTAGCGATGTGAGTGCGTTTAAGTCGACTACATTCGACGGTGTCGTTCATAACGACAACTGGAGACCGCGCGTTGATGCATTTGAGCACATCGGGGGATCTTCATCTCGGTCAGAAGGAAGAGGACGGTATACGGTAGGACGTGCCTGGCTGGGCAGGACTGTGGACAAGGTACATGCACAGTGGATGGATGCCTGCACAGTGCAGCCCCAGTACAAATCGCTGGACGACCAACCATTGACGGCCTCGACTTACAAAAGGACGGTACCCGGTCTCTGGTCCAAACTGAAAACCTTTCCCAAATTGGGTGTAAAGTTCAGTGTCGAAAGTATGCCATACTGTGAGCCCTAAGGGGGCCAGCACAGAATCTTCAGCATCCCTAGGAGTCTTGGCAGGTGCCATTGGAGTAGGTAACCAGAGTAGTTGGCTGGCATTTAGATTGGACGGATTTCAGTCCGAACTCCTATGAACTGGCTGTTTTCTTGTATATACACGACAATGGCGTCTTCTCTGTTTTGGATAGAAAAAGAGCACACAGGACTGAAGAAGCCAAGCGTCCTCGCCGTCCACTTGTCATCAGACCGACCGGACCAAATCAGAGACAGATCCAAACTATCTCTCGCCCATACTTTCATCGTCGCCCGGTCACTCTAGAACTAAAGAGTCTTGTGACAACTGCAAGGCCTTCAAACTGTGGGATGAAGCGCCTGACCTGTCAGGGCTTTTACCGTAAAGGTTTTCGGAACTATTGCTTGCCTCTTTCTGCCCTAAAAGCTGCATTTGAGGCTCTAACCATGGTACGAAGAAAAGTATAGGCACCTTTCTGAGTGAACTCTTTCTCAGGGCAGTATAAAATCTCCCCCAGATCGCCCAGATGCTGGTTTCTCTTCCTTGATTCTTCATCCACCAAGGAACACAGGCACTCGACTATTCTTCTCATTACTTCTTGTTCATAATCGACTTCGGTCTTAATTCTTCTTCTTCATACTTCTTGTCCATACTTGACTTCGGTCCCAACCCTTCTTCTTAATACTTCTTGTCCATACTTGACTTCGGTCCCAACCCTTCTTCTTAATACTTCTTCTTACTCGACTTCTTCTCTTCTTCTCTTCTTCCTCTTCTTCCTCTTCTTCTTCTTCCTCTCTTCTTCTTCTCTTCTTCCTCTTCTTCTTCTTCTCTTTTTGAATATTCACCCATCCATTCACTCACAATGGAGGCCACCGGTGAATTTAACTTTGGGGACTTTCAGTCCTTTTCCAATGAAATGTTTTGGGCTGAGGAGCCCTCGCAGCAGCAGCAGCAGCAACAGGTCCATTCCGAAGACCTGATTCAGCAATTGTTTGGAGCGGCGCTTACCGAGCATCAGGAGCAGCCCGAGCTGTCACAGCAGCCCCAGCAGCAGCAGGAGCAGCAGCAGCAGCAGCAGCCCCTTTCCGACAATCTGCTTGAGGGCCTGTCTTGGGAGAGCCTTTCTCAGCAGCCCCTGTCCCAGGAGCTCCTGCAGCAGCTCGATCCCATGCTGTTCCTGTCCGGGGAGGAGCAACCCCAGCAGCCTGAGCTGCCCCAGCAGCCTGAGCTGCCCCAGCTTCCTGAAGTGCCCGAACAGCCCGGGAATCAGCTCGAAGACCCGTTCGAAGGGCTGTTCGGGGATGAGGGCCTATTTGGAGACGAGGAGAGCCCAAGCCCTGAAGTGGGCAACGAGGCAGCCCATGGGAAGGACGACTTCTATAAGTCCCTTCCCTCCCCTCTTCCTACGCCCTCCTCTTTCTCTATTACCCTCCCTACTCTTCCTTTCCTCCCTCCCTCCCTCCCTCTCCCTTCTCCTCTTAACGCCGGGGACAACGAGGGGCAGTTCATTGACCCCCGGTTGGTGGAGATGCCGGCTCCTGTGGCTGTTCCCGTAGCCGATCACCCTCCTCATGGAGTGGGTGAATACACCCAGGGCGCCCAGGGCACCACGGACGCCAAGGACGACGACGTCAACATGGCCGACATCCCTCTGCCGTCCCCGGAGACTTCTTCTTCGCGTCGCGTATCGGTGGAGGGTGCCGTGGACAGAGCACTTGCGCCCAACACGAAGGGCAACAGAGTGGCCAAGAAGGCCGGCAAGAAGGCTGCCGGGGGCCCCGTCCGCGCGGTCAAGGCCAATTCCTGCGACGCGTGCCGCCGCAGCAAGACCAAGTGTGTGACCGCCGAAGGCGCCACAGACTGCGAGGCATGCCTCAAGAAGCACCGTAAGTGCAACGTCTCCGGTGTCGACGGCCGCACCAACAAGACCAACCGGGACCTTCTCGACACCACATCGGCCGCCGTCAACGATTACCTCAGGCACGCCGCTCTCCTCTGCTCCGAGCTCGCAGAGCACCCCACCCAGAAGCCCATGGCACAGGCGCTTCTGCAAACCATGGGTGATTTTAGACAGGTCCGCTCCGTCATCTCAACAGTCACCGGGTGCCCCCAGAAGGCGTGGCCCTTCGCCGCGGGCCCCTTCCGCCCGCCAACTCTCGACGGGCCCGCCAAACTGACCTATGTGCGCAACTGCCGCGGTCCCCAGCTTCGGCTAATCGCCCAGAATCAGGGCAAGATTCTCGCTTCCTTGTTGATAATGATCACTTTTGGCGAGGATCCTCTGGTCTCGGCGGCATCTGGCCTCGTTGAGCGCGTGATGGGCCACAATACGGCACTGGCCACTCTCGAGGGGTCTATCCGAGAGCACTGCTCCTTACCTAACGAGCATCCAATTTACGAGCACATGCGTCAGGGAATCGAAATGTGCTTCGAGGCGTAAAGCTCCCGCACCTGACCTGCGGACCGGCGAACGAAACGGTGCTGCATTGGACCCTAAAGTAAACAAACATAAGAAGACGGAAGAAGGAATCAATTAAGAATGGTGCTCGAGTTTGAGGCTCGAGAACAGGAGTTTTGCGGTGATTCATGGATACCCGGTGCAATAAGTCACCACACCGATCATGGGAATGGTGTTCAGGTTTGAGGCCTAAGAAAGGAGTTTTTGTGATGGTTCACTGAGACCAGGTGCAATATGTCACCACACCAATTACGAGAATGGTGTTTTAAGCTTCGCTGCTTTTGGGTTTTGTTTTGGTTCGGCTTTTTGGATTATGAGTTTTGGTTTGGTTTTCTGGGAAGTTTGGATACAGGAAAGGGTCTCTTCTGGCATGGTGGACAGTCAATCAACGCCATTCCCAACCACATTTGTTCGTGTCTTTTGTGATGTGATGAAGGCTCTTGAAGCCACCTTGTATTTGGCTGCTGCTCCTGTCCGTCTCTTCGATCTAGAAAGCTGTTGCCCATCTCACTCTTTTAATGCCTAATCCTACTGAGGAGTGCATTGTCCCTGGTTCTCCAAGCCATCATGTGAATGTGTGAAATCGATTCCTATCCTCCTCTGTTGCGGCAATGGAAATGATGGAGATCAGATGCTGTGCATTACCCAGCAGTGATGTGAGATCGCCCTAAAGGCAATGAACTCGGAATCTAACTCTTTCGCTCGGAGTGCGAGAAGACGTGGAAGGCGGGCAAGGAGAGAACGCTGAAATGAAAGATGGGATGTGAACGAGACGGAAAAGGTAGCGATTATTGGAAAGAAATGGGCCAGAGAAAGTGGCGATTCTTGGAAGGAAGGAAAACGAGGTTTCCATCCTCCAGTAGGTGTAAGGGTAAATAAATGGCAAAGAAAGACAATGGAACTACCCCCATCTCGTCTGTACGAATACGAATACGGAGAAGAAGAAGAAGAAGAAGAAGAAGAAGAAGAAGAAGAAGAAGAAGAAGAAGAGATAATCGCGGAGGCAGCCGCCCTGACTTCAGGAGCCCACGACTTCATCGACTGCTCATCAACGGCAACGGAGAACATCAGAATGGAAGCCACGAGGCCGAGAGACTGAATGAAAAGGTTGCCAAGGCAGTATCGTGTGCTCGGGAGCTGCTCTGCGCACTATGTTCCGAAGATGCTACTACACCTCTGAAGCATCCCAGGTGTCCGGACCCAACACGTTATTGTACGACATCAAGATCACAGAGGTCCAAGAGCATTCTTTTTTTGCTGCAACAATGCCAAGGCCTTCATACGTTTACCTACGACCAAGTCAGTAACGGCTCTTTCTATCCCCTTCCTGGGCTGCCAGCACCTGTTGTCCATGGCTCAAAACTCACCTTGGCCACTTTGAACTTGCAACCCCGGCGGTAAACCACCGTTGGACCATCCAACCCCCCTCAAACCACAATCTTCGCCTCGCTCTTCGGCCCCCTCTCCCCAAAGATCGTGCTGCCCACTCTCACCTCCCCGCTTCCCAGCCTCACTGCGCCCTCAAAGTCCTCGCTCATGCCCATGCTCAGCTCCAGCTCCCTCTCCAGCCCCAACTCCCGGGCCACCAGCTCCCTCTGCGCCCGCAGGCACAGGAAGTCCTCGTTCTCGTTCTCCGCCGTCGTCGCCTTGCTCCGCGCGATGGCGCCGATCGTCATCAAGCCCAGCAGCCGCAGCGCCGGGCACTCGGTCTCGACGGCGCGGCACAGCGCCACAGTCTCCGGGCCCGGCGCCACGCCCGACTTGGACTCCTCGCCCGAGGTGTTGACCTGGACGTGCACGCCGAGCGGCTCCGCCGGGGCGGCGCCGCCGTCGTCGGGCTGCGAAGACATGAGCTCCGCGCGGGCGGCGTTGAGGAGCTGGGCCTTCTTGAGGGTGTCCACGCTCGAGACGCAGAAGAGGTTCGGGATCTTGGCCAGCTTCTTGGCGTGTGCTGCGTCGACAGGGTTAGGAATTTCCCTCTCAGAAGAACTTGGAAAAAGAAAAAGAAAAAAAACCTCCGAGACCTAGGCGATTAAAGACTGGCAAAACGGGGGGGGCATACTTGACTGCAATCCGCCGATGAAATGCCACTGGATGCTCCTCGGCAGCATCTCCGCCTTCTGCCCCAGCTCCTGCGCGTAGTTCTCGCCAAAGTGCACCTGCGGCGGCGTCGCCTGGTGCAGCGCCAGAATATCGTTGGCGGGCTTCAGCTTGGAGACTGCCACCAGCCGGACCTGTCGTTTGTTAGTTTATCTATCAGTGAATCTGCCCCGCCCGTCGCCATCCATCTTACAGCACGAGACCGAGGGGAGACTCACATTCCGCCCCGCAGCAACGGCGGCGACGCGCTCCTGCACCGCCTGCAGCTGGGAAATGAGGGCCTTTGCTCTCGCCGGGTCTATCTTCATCTCGGGCTGGGCGTCGGTCATTGCAGGCCTAGACGGGGGAGGGTTGTGGTGTGGTGAGAGGTGAAGGCAAGACTAAAAGGCACTTTTTTTTGCTATGAAAGTCCGAGTGAGGTTAGCAGTGTATAGTCATGGACTTCCAGCGTCTTCCAAAAGCGACCTACTGATTGACTAGCAAAATTGGGTCCATTCTCAATGCGGGAATCCGCGGGGTTCAGTGGAGCCTCTGTTAGCAGGCTGTTCCCTGATCCAAAGGGTACGGTCACCACTAAGAAGTTTGGGAACTTGGAGGGTCTAGTGATGCATGTGCTGCACCTTGGGTGCAGGGTTTCTAGACTTTTGGGTGGCCACTGTATGTACTCAAATTCGTGGGCTCGTTCAATTCACTGCAGTTTACAATTGTGCTTTTTTCCCCTCTTTCCCGTCGTGTATCCCTTGTTTATAAGCCATACAGTCTTTTTTCGGTATTTTCCCACCTAGAACGCAAATCCCCCACATTTTCCTTTGGTTTTCAGGGATTCCCTTTTATCTAACATGCAACCCGGTTTTGACAAGACGTCGAGGTGTAATCCAGTCAGTTCCTTAGACCAAAGCGCCACGGCCTCCAACTCTCAGCAGCGCCTCCTTCTGCTCGGGGCTGATCTCAGCAGGGGGGATGGCCAACTGACCGCGCTTCTTGGGCGCCTCCAGGAAGCCAATGGCAATGAGGTAGCCCAAGTAACGGCCGATAGTCTCGTCCTTGACGGCGCCGCCGGCGGAGAGGTCCTCTCCTGTCAGCTCGGCGTCGCTGCGGAGGGCGGCCGCAGCGTTGACGTCGTCAAGTTCGGGGGCGATGGAGTCGGCTGGGAGATCGGTAGTTGCGAGGTGGTACAGACCCATCCTGTGCTTTGTTAGCGCCATTCGTAGTTAAATGCTTCGGCGTTAAAACTTACAGGGCGTGCTCCTTGCCCTCGGCGACGTAGTCTTGCAGGCTCTTGCTCCACTGACTGTACTCAACCTCAGGCACATCGTAGCCGTACTTCTCTAACGCACCCAGATACGTCCGGAAGGTAAGTCTGGGGTGGCTCGTCACCTGCGCAACACCGAGAGGCTGGCGGGGAGGGTGCAGCGCCGAGGCCACCACAAGACGGGCGACATGGTCAACGGGTACCATGTTGATGGTGTTCTCAATCTTGGGCCTCGAGTTAAGCTGGATGCACCCCTTGAGCATTCTCAGCAAGAAGTCATCCGTATTACTGGTGCCAGAGTATTGCTCGCCGGTAATATAGCCAGATCTGACGATGGTGCCAGACAGGCCTCTCTTGCCGGCATTGCGGACAAGGTACTCGGCGACCCACTTGGTCGAGCCGTAACCGTTGCCGAGGTTCTTGGAACTACCGGAGAGGTCGTCCTCTTCGCTGACGAGACTGCCTCCCTGAGAGAGCTTGACGAAGTGCGGGTGGTCGAGGACGGACGTCGATGACACGAACGCCAGCTGCTTGGGCTTGCCCGTCGCGCAGAGCGAGAGGATATCGAGCGTTCCTTGGACGTTCGCCGGCTTGAGGTTCGAGTACGGAAGGACCCAGTGGACCTGGGCACCGTTATGAATGATGATGTCGACCTCGTCGGCCAACGAATTCCAGCGCTCCTGCGAGAGACCGAGGAGAGGCTTCCCGAGGCTACCCTGTACAGCAGTAAGACTGTTCTTCCAGCTGGGTTGCCATATGCCGTAAGCCTGGCAACTCTTGACGACTCTGTTGTAGGCGTCGACGTCGTCGATGGCACGGACGTGGGCGATGACTCTGACATTGGGCGCGCTGCGGGTCAGGAGATCTTTCAGGATGTAGGCACCCAAGAAGCCAGTGGCGCCTGTCAGGAACACGGTCTTCACGTTGGCAGCCTTCTTGTCGAAAGGGGTGAACTTCTCGGGCAGAGTGGCCAAGAGTCTCTTGGCATCCTCAAAGTAGTCTTCTCCTTCAGGCGTGGCGTTCGCACTCTCAGGGGTCTCTCCAGAGAGCTTGCCATCGATCTCGGCAGAGAAAGCTTTCAGTGAGGGGCTGCGGAACACAACAGCCATGGTGACGTTGACACCAGGCCATGTACGGTTGACCTGGAAGAGCATCTGCTGTGCCAGGATACTGTGGCCACCAACGTCGAAGAAGCTGTCATCATGCCCAAGACTTCGCTCGTCAACGTTGGCGAGGAGGGAACCCCAGATACTAGCAACCTTGCGCTCGGTCTCGGTCAAGTCAGAGGCCTCAGTGTGCGGGCGGGCCTCTGCCAACTGGGCGGGGTCAGGAAACGGCAGTGCAGGCTTGTCCTTCTTTCCGTTGGGGTTCAAGGGGAACTTCTCGAGAGGGATGATGATCTCGGGGATGGCGTAATTGGGCAGCTTGGTCTTGAGGTACTTTCGAACCTCCTCTCCAAGGGGCCAGAACCTGCGAAGGCGACCCATCAAGCAGTCACCGCCGGAGGTGTCATCCTTCTTACCGTTCTGGGCCAACCACTCGGCCCATCTCTGCATGTCGGGTACAATGTAGCTGATCAGGGTCTTCTCTTCGTCCTTGTTGCGGCGGACCAGAGTGACGTTGTCAAGAATCATGGGGTGATCTGACAAGTACTGAATTATGTCAGCTGGCGTTGCCGCGTCTCTCGGTGGTGGGACTTTACCTTGTCGATCTCTCCCAGCTCGATACGGAATCCACGAATCTTGACCTGGTCGTCTGCGCGGCCGACACAAACAACATTGCCGTCCTCGGTATACTTGCCTAAATCGCCCGAGCGATACATGCGATCCCTGGGACCCTTGTAGAATTCTCTCCACGGCTCATTCTTGGATGCCTGCTGATCAAGATCCGCCCATCTGCTGTCCTTGACGAACCAGTTGCTGACGAACTTGGCCTTGTTCAACTCGTCGTTGGCCAGGTAGCCTTCTGCCAAGCCGCCCGCTCTGACGTAGATTTCACCAACCTCGCCCACATTGCAAACACGTTCAGTGTTCTCGCGATCCACGACGATGAGCTGCACGTCCTTCATGCCCTTGCCAGCGGGAATGACGTTATCGGGAAATCTATCCAGGAAGGTGGGGTCGGCGCTGACACTGGGGAGCTCGTAGTAGCTAACTGCTCTTTGCGTCTCGCTATTTTTTGTTTAGCAAACCTCCTCGCCGGCGTCAGGGGCGTGAACCTGATACATACGTCGTGCCATACATGTTAACGATGTAGCAGTTTCCAGCCAACTTCTGCAGAGCCTTGCAATCTCTCTTGATCAAAATGTCACCAACGAAGAAGGCATGGTGGAGGGCGGGGAATTGGGCGCTGGCGTTGCTGACGAGAACGTTGCCCATGGCCGGGGTCAAGTGAGTAACTGTAGCGCCATATTCTCTCATCCACTCGGCAAGCTTCTCATGCTGGATATCCTCCTTGGAGGGAACCAACAGCTGGGCACCAAGGAATATCGGGGTGAAGATGTCTCGTTGGATAGGGTCGTGAGCTATCGCGTGTTAATGCGCTTCACTCAGCACTTCCGAATCAGAGATTTTCTCACGTACCAATGCCGCTGAGCATGGTGAACTTGTCCTTCTCGCTGAGGTTGAAACGCTCGGCCATCCAGTCAAAGTAGTATGCTAGGGAGTAGTGCCTGCCGAGGACACCCTTGGGCTTGCCCTCGCTGCCAGAGGTGAAAGACAAGGTGGGGTTCGAGTCGGGGCCCACAAGGACGTTGGGACCGTTTTCCTTCTCAAGGCCGGCGAAGATGTCCTTGCCGTCGACCTGGCCGCCGACGAGGGTGCCGTCGGCTCTGAGCTCGAGGGCGGGGACCTCGGTCTTGAGGTCGAGGTTCTTGGCGATGAAGGTGCGGACCTTATCGGTCAGCTTACCGGCCTCTTTGGTTGCCTTGTCGATCACCACAAGGGCTCGTGGCCGCGCAACATCGAGATAGATGTTCTGGCCTGCGGGCTTCAATTAGCAGGGTCCTCTCAAGCCAAGGAGGGGTTGATTACGGTCAGGGGGGTATGATGGATCGATGACGCTGAAAGTAGCTCCGGCCTTGAGGATACCAAAGACGGCGACAACAAGGTCAACACCACGATGGGAGTAGCTCCTGTGGGTTCACATCAGCATCCACCACCAGAAGTGCAAACATTTCATGCCAAGAAGACAAACATGACGACATCTCCCCTCTGGACGCCAGAGGCAACCAGATGGTTGGCGAGAAGGTTGGACGCCTCATCGATTTGGCGGTAAGTGAACTCCCTCCTCGGGGATGTGGAAGAGGCGGTTTCAACGACGCACAGCCTGTCAGGATGTTGCTTGGCGTTTTGAGAAAAGATGTCCTGAATGGCGCCGCGAAAGGCGGACCAGTGCAGGTCGCTGCGATGTGTGTCAGCGCGCGTGGTTCATGGCATTCATTATTATTATTTTTCCCCCTTGATCGGAGGTGCTCTAAACTGGCACATTCAGTCACACTCACCTGGTGGGGTCTGGGAGCTCAGGAGCCATAGCGGGGGAGGGGTAAATTCCAGCGAAGGAAGGAATGAATTGCAAAGTAAAAAAAAGGCTATCAAGGAAAAAGTTTTCAAGGCCCCGGAGAGTCTCACTAGATACCCCGGTGAAGACAATCAGGTCATGCAAATTGCTTGACAGAGGGTGTTGTTCGCTCCTGAGTTATCCTTGAACCTAAGGAACCGACAGGGTAGAAGACGATGACGGAATGGGTTGGTTATATTTGGATGAGACGAAGGTCAATTGAGTCATAAAGATGAAGACCGGGATGGAGGGCGGTGTAAGTTTTTTTTAGTTTCTTTTTTTTTGATTTCTTTTTTTTTTGTTACTTCTCCTCCGGTCCAGGTCCGGCATCGCTCTCCCCGCAAAATTTCTTCAGGTCCCTGGCGTGCCCACCATCGCCACCACGTACCTGTCAAAGAGACATCCTTGACTTGATGCACGTCGAGGGTTCCAGGACAGGACCAGGTATCATACTCGAACGTGTACCGAGGCCGAGTGGACCAAAGATCAGCATTGCCAGTATTGGATTACTCAGGATATCTCTACGCATTTCCGCGCCGCCTTCGCTACCGTTCCCGTTACGCCGCCCTACCCTCTGTTTAACTCTGTCAACTCCTCCATACGGATGGACCCCTGGTCCTGACGCGCCGGTGGCCGGCCGAACACCCTTTAGCACAACTTCATAACCCAAATTGAGCACAGGAGGAGCCATCACGCACATCCTCGTTTCACCACATCAATGTCTACCTACGAAAGCTCGATAATTCAGACGGGTAAATCGAGTTCGTCGACGACACCTCTTGCGGCTCCCGCACGCCAGACAACTCCGTTCTCGGCCCCGAATGCTCATCCATCGGCAACACATACGACGGAGGGGGCGTGTTCCGCCTTACCGGGCTAATCGGACTGAAAGCTGGAACCATGTGCAGGCAGGACGATGAACATGCGGTCGCCTGACGAGTTGGGGCTGGCGTATGCCGAATTCTGCGTCTCCTGACGCATCACGGGATGCAGGGTAGGCGTGGGATGATGTCTTGTTTGGTTCCATTTGAGCCGGGCGTAGGACGTTGCTTTCGGAGGCAAAAGAACCAAACTTCTAGCACCACTAACACGCCGAACGCGGCAGACCCAATAGCGATTCCAGCCATAGCCGCGGCCCCATCAGACCTCCCGGATGCCATCACCGATGGGATGGCCGACTCAGTCGCGTTTGCCCGGATAATGAAGCCACGGCTCTGCAGCTCGTTGCCGATGAAGCCCTCGGGGTCACCCGTCTTGGTGTAGTTGCCGGTCGGGTCGATGAGCCGAGGCGCAAAATTGGGATTCGCCGCCAACACGACTGCCGTGACGCCGTCGCCATGTCCGATATACCATATATGCGTTGTTTCGGTCGTTGGCTTGATGGGATGTCAATCGGCGTAACCGCGGTATAGCATCACATAACCTTCTTACTGATCAACGAGCCAACAGCCACGCCAGCATCCTTTCCCCAGTGCACGAGACTAAGTGAGATGTACGACACGGTTGGTACTTCCCAAGTAATCCGAACTTTTTGGCCCAAGGTGTAAGTCTTGTTGAGGTCTGAGACGGAATAACGGGTGCTCTCCCGGTCAAGCTCGAAACTGGGTGGCTCGGTGAAGTAGTCGACTTTTACGGGGACTGCGAAGAGAGATAATAGACCCAACAGCGCATGGCTGAGGTTGATCTGACGATGGCAGACCATGTTACAAAGATGCAACAGAGAAACTTAGCGCTAGGCCTATGCGATTAGAAGAGAAGGGGAGATAGCGTGTCATTAAATACAACCAGTCCAACACAACGAGGCAGAGCTCTTTTGCAACTCATGTCGAGTCTGCCTTGGCCAGGCCCAATCGAGGCACCACATATTTATTCCAGGAACCGAAGGGTGGATTTCAGGTACGGTTGTCGGACGCAATACGAGATGAAGTCGACCGTGCCGCTGTAATGCAGCAACACGACCCACGCCAAGCCTGGGGCCATGTCGTTGAGGCTGACCCACGCGATTAGCTCTTGTCCGCTCACGTATTCAAACTACTGGTTCAGACTTGATGAAAAACAGACATATACGAGAATCTCCCACATGCCCGAGTCCTTGGGGGAGGGGGAGGGGCAGCTTCTGTGAGACTGTGGTGCCCGGTAGAAAGATTATAACGATACGTCTTCGGATGGTTGGGATCGTTACTAGATTCCACAATGGACGGATTGGGAAACATGCTTTACCAGCCACAACTCTAGCCACCACCACTACGCAGGCAAGCCACCTGAGACCCTGCCCGAGGTACCTAACGCATTCAGCAATCCAGGGGGATGATGTCCTGTACAGCATCTTGGTTGGCTGACTGATAGCTGTGGCTCCCCCCTCCCCCTTTAACATCCATATCTCATCCCAATCGTGTCTTCGTCAGCTGCCTATTCCTGAAAAAGAGGATAACGGAGGATTTCAATGAATGTCTTTTAGCTAGCTATCTCTCACCTCCAAAGCTGTTCGTACACCACACTACACGACCTTCAATCTACTTGGCACGATCTCTAGCTTCTCCCCTTGGTTTTTTTTTTTTTTTTTTTTTTTTTTTTTTTGACAGCTAGCCGTTTCTTCCTTTCTTTTAGGCATCTTCTTTTTTGCCCTTGTTCTCTTCTACCTGGCTCCCCAACTCAGATTAGCATATCTTCTATATTGCCATTGCCCAGCCAATCGGTTTGGCTTTCCATTGGGGCACTCTGTCCACATGTCCCACTTCTGAGCTCGCTCTTCACGTACCACCACTACGACCCGATCAGTCAGTCGACTCCCCAAACCGCATACCGGCCATCCCATCTCTGCCCGCCGCCGCTTCGTCGGCCAGAGCCACCGCGCATCATGCCGAAGCAACGCACCATCTTCGGCCGTCCGGTCCCCCGCTTCGGCACACGACGCATTTCCTTCCTGCTCGTGAGCATCTCCATCTTCGCCGTCTTCTCCCTCCTCGTCACCCTGCCGAGCTCCATCCCCTCCGGCCCGAGCCTCTCCAAGTACACCGACCACAAGTTCTCGATCCCCTCGGCCATCAAGAACCCCTTTGGTGCCTCGAGCCGCCTGAACCCCTTCAAGCCCCCCTCTCACCCGCCCCCGCGCCAGCAGAATGACACCTTCGGCGAGTCCTCGTGGTGGGCCGACTGGAAGTGGCTCTCGGTGCCCTTCTCTTCCTCCCTGACCCTCGACGAGGAGCGCTCGCTGCTGCCACCTCTCAAGCCGCGCCCGCCCATCTACTGCTACTACGATACCACCATCAAGAAGGACGCCGCCAGCAAGGACGCCGAGAGCGAGCTGCTCCTCCTCTGGCGCCGCGCCTGGTGGGCCCGCGGCTTCAAGCCCATCATACTCAGCGCCGCCGAGGCCATGAAGAACCCGCTCTACGAGGAGTTCCAGCGCAGCAGCAAGGAGATCGACCCAGACCTCAAGACCGACCTGATGCGGTGGCTTGCCTGGGACAACATGCGCGGCGGCCTGCTCGCCTACCACACCACCCTGCCTATGGGCCCGCACGAGGACCCCCTCCTCTCCTATCTCCGCCGCGGCGAGTACCCGCAGCTCACCCGCTGGAACAACATGGGCAACGGCCTCTTCGCTGGTGGCGAGAAGGAGGTCAATGCCGCCATCAGGGCCACCATGGGCAGCTCCAAGCTGAAGGACGCTAAAGACTTCGTCACCGCCGCCACCGAGGACACCTTCAAGATCGACAACCAACCCAAGGCCATTGCCTACTACGACTCGACCGTCATCCAGGAAAAATACCCCAAGGTCGCCGAGGCCATTGCTGCCGACCGCGCGGGCGGCCTGCAGGTCCTCCGCAAACTCATCAACGGTCATCTGCACACGACCTGGCAGAACGTCTTCTCGGACGGCATCGCCGTACTCAAGCCCCTGCCGCAGCACATGACGCACATGATCAAGAACGCCTGGGACCTCGCCGGCGATCTCTCCATGTGCCCAGCCGACTCCCCCATGCCCGGCTCCTGTCCGCCCAACAACGCAAAGTGCAAGCCCTGCGTCCCCGCGCAACCCATGCATGTCTCGACCCCTCCCCGATACCGCAACACCTCAACCTTGTACACCATCGGCACCGTGCCACACCCCTACACGACCGCGCTCCTTACAAACCTCCTGGACTCAATCGAGATCCCCTGGATCCGCCGCAAGTCGGAGCGCGATGTTTGGCTCGCCGCCGTCACGGCCGAGCTCCTCGGCGCCGGCGTCGGCGGCGCACCTCGCGTTCTGAAGTTCAAGGAAGCCATCGCCAGCGAGTTTGCCACCGCCCACTCGCTCTGGCTCACTGCGGAAAGGGACCTTCCCAAGGACCTCGACTGGCACTTCGGCTTCGCCATCCCCCGCAACGCCACGGACGGCACCTCCGAGACACCCGTCCCGGGCCCCGAGCGCCGCCCGCAGCCTAAGCACGACCCGGCCGACGGGCCCATCCCCAGCCCGCAAGAGCTCGACAGGGAGCCGACCCTGCTCAAGAGGGCGCGCGAAATGGGCAAGACCAAGGACAAGCACGAGCTCGCCGTCCGAGGGGCGATAGAGTCATGGAACCTGGCCGACACCGAGGCGTGGAAGTTTGCGCGGGCCTTTTTAGCACGCCGCATCGTCGAGCGCAAGGAGTGGGAGGACAACGAGAGCCACTACGCCGGCGGCGTCGGCACCGAGAAGGGGCGCCGCACGAGCTGGGGCGGCCGCTGGCGTGATAACAAGGACTAGACGCGTCGTTGCAGTCCGTAACGAAAGCGCTAACAGGAGAGTCGAACAGAGGAACGGGAATTGGAAAGGACCGAGCAGCAGCAGCATCATTATTTCCATACAGAAGCGATGCTGCTCGGAACACTGTAGCTGTAGCATAGGCGTCATGGAAAAACGGTGTATCATGAGTAAGGTGCTTGTCTGCGTGTATTTTTACGGATCTGTTGGGCATCAGGAATTTCTTGGGAGTCGGTAGATATTGAATCACAGAATTGTCCACACAAACCTGACGTTGGTGTTTTTGATGATGGCTAATCTACCCGATTATTCACCCACGTCTCCTTTTTTCTCTTGTAATGTCACCTCCATTTTCTAATCCAAACTGGAAGTTGCCCTCCCAAGGGCGATTTCGTTTACGCCTTCTCTTTCACTTTGCACTCTCACTGTAATATAGAAAGCGAGGTGTTGAACTCGCGTGGAGGGAAGATGAAGAAAAATGAGCGTGGGATGTCAGTGGAAGAAAAGAAAATCACAGAAGGAAACAAAAGGCAGGTTGAATTGCCTCCTCACCACGCTTCATCACGGGCCGAGCCCCGACGACGTACCTACCTACCTACTCCGAGAATACCTACTCCGAGAGTAGGTAGGTAAGGCCAGATGGGGGGGGCTCGCCTTAGGCAGCGCGCGTGTCGCCTCCCATCTCGCCGCCCAGCTCCCTGGCGCTGGCACCATTTCGGCCGGCGCCGACGGCCCCGGGCTGCTCGCGAGGGGCCAACGAGGCCTTGGTCTTGGCGCCGCTGACGCCGTTCTTGGCCGTCTTCTGCTGCTGCTGCTGTTGTTGTTGCCGACCGCTGCCGTTGCCGGTGGCCTCGGTGTAGGTCCGGAGGGCGGAGCGGGCGGACTCGACGACGCGCTCGGCGGCCTTCAGGGCATCTCTTAGTGCCTGGGCCGTTGGGTCGTCGTCGCAGTCGCGGTTGCTGCCGCCGGCGTCGCGCTCCTCGAGGAGCTCGCGGATGTGGCCGTTGAGCCAGAGGCCCTCGAGCTGGGCGCGGGGCATGTCACGGGCGCCGGCGATGGTTCCGCGGCACGAAGGGGTGCCGCAGAAGCAGTCGAAGGGCTGGGCCATGTGCCACTCGGTCGAGGGGTAGAAGAAGGTCAGCTCGTCGCCGGGCCGGAGCCCTTGCGGGCCAGCCAGGATGTTGAAGTTGCCCGTATCAAATATCTAAGAAATAGACGCGTGTCAGTGAGTTGGCCGAGTTCCGTGGGTCACGTCACCCCGAGTCGCCGGCCCCCTTCCCCCAACCCCGGAGGTGAGTTGATTCGGTGGGACAGGGAGAATTGTGGGAAGGGGAACGCGATCTTGACGGGGCAAGAGAACTGACGAGGGACGGTTCGCAGGAGTGGTTGATGTACAGCAGGTCGCTGTTGAGGTTCAGGTGCCTGTCCTTCCCGCACTGGACGGTGGCGTATGTGGGCTCGTCGGCCAGGTCGCAGGGGGGGAATGACATCTTGGCGAAGACGGCAAAGGGCGGCAGCGAGACCTTGGAGAAGCTCTTGGTGAGGAACTCGGTCTCACTGGCCTTGACGACCTCCTGGACGTCCGCGTGGGACGGCTGGGTCCAATGGGGGGTGAGGGGTGCCATTGCGCGGAGTATTCGGTCTATGTCTATATGGGGAGAGCGACGGCGTCGTTTCGTCTTGGTGTTGAACAGCGTGCGCTCGTACTTGTACTGGGTCAGCCGGTCTGTCAAAAGTAGAGAACGGGCTGGGGGGCTTGGCCAACGTCGCGGGGAGGTGTCTCTTACGGAGATGTCCGGATTGGGTCTTTCTAATAACTTGATACGATGTGGTATTACAAGCAAAGCAAATCTGTCTTTTGGTTAGACGGCAGACACTGAACCGGTGAGAGTGGGCTGCGTTATGAAATGGTGGGAGAAAAAGGAGAAGAGTCTAGGTTCGGACAGAAGTGAGTGTCTGGAATACCCTCAGTTCTTGTACAGCAGGGAGGGGTAACCCCAGTCTGACATCAACAACATGTGCCGGGCTAATAGCAAGGTAACCCAAGGTTTCACGGGCTTCTTTCCTCTGGCCGGCGCAGTCAGCCACCGGGGGCGCTCAATGGGTTGCTAGATCGTTCAACAGTTTGCCCTCCTCACATGCATTTCCATCTGCGCATGGCCCGTTGCGGGGGACCGTCACCATCTTCCTGCACACGAGGGGGTAGTGGGGTTCAATGGGGCGGATAGATGGACCTAGATTCGACAAGCGCAGAGACAGAGAGACCAATACCACTTGCGAGGTCTCCCGTCTGAACAATGCAAGGCCGTCCCCGTCGCCGCCCGTCCGGTTGTGGCGGTAGAATAAGGGGAGGCTCTCCCCTCTCCCCGAAGGGAGGGGGAACTGGCCAATCAGTGAGGGCCCGGCGACGAATCCGGCCAAAAGCCTCGTAAGCTGCAGAATAAGGCACAGTCCGGCTAGGCCACGGTCAGCCTAGCTGCAAGTCATGATACATGCCTAAACATACAGGTCCAGCCCAGCACGGGGTGTGGCTTGAAGGTTGGTGGGTTGCCGAGCACGAGGGGGGTTGCTTGCCGCGCACCCTGTCCAATACAGTCTTCTTCGGATACCCCTCCTTCGGCTCACTTTCGGCCCCTCTTTTGACAGACGGCAAGCGACGGGCTGGAGTGCTGGGGTGTGGCTGTTCGGCTTTCTCTTTCCTCCTTCTCCAGCACACACACACACACACACACATTCTCTTTCTCCGCCCCACCAGAATACCCCTCCCTCGCTGTTTTGGCCCGACGACCGAGGCTGGTAAGCGGCAAGGCGAAAGAATGCTATAAATCGTGTGACGTCAAGCCACACTCGGCGTACGGGTCCGTAAGATAGGCCCCGCGTCAGTGATGTGATACTTGGGGTCTCGGTGCCGCTGCATCCCCTCTGTTCCTTGCCTAAAGAACACTCGAAGCGACCAAGGCGGCATGGCAGCCGACATCAGTGTCTCCGGGTCGAGTAAGGCCGTTGTTAGCTTTTTCTCCTTGTGAGGTCGCTTTCGCTTTCGCTCTGCCCGCCGAGCTTCCATGTCGCATCGGTGCTTGTCGCCGCATCTCGATGCCGCGTGCGTAGGTATTCATCAGGCGTCCGAACCTCATCTAGTTGGCGCCGTCTCCATCTCGGCCGTTGCCGCGGAGGTCTGTGAAATCGGCCGCACCTAATCTTTTCCAATCGTGGCATATTCGGCGAAAAAAAAAAAAAAAGAAAGCCCTCGGCGAGTAGGAAGTAAACCTTCGACTCTGGCGCTGCCCTTAGCTTCCCCCATCAAATGTCGCTGTTGTTGGGTGATGAGGGCAACGAAAGCCTGTTCTTGCGTTTACAATAAAACCCTACTTAACAGGGGACTAAACGCTACAAGAGATGATGGCTACGCGCATCCGCTCGGGCCGCCCTGACATCCCATTTTCGCTTGCGTGCGCCTCGAAGGGCCGGATGAGGGAGCAGCAACTTGCCGCAGATCAATCAACGATAATCATATCGGCATGGCCAGCCCGGTATTGCTTGCTGCTTCGAATCAAACGAGGCCTTCCCTTGAAACAAGCAGCATTATTTCTACGTTGCACAGGTGGATGGTGTCATCGGAGTGGCCGCTGCAAACGGAAACGCCGCTCGCACGCTCGCTCTCCCTCGCGTGCACAAGGACGCAATCGGGGACGTGTGCGACCATGGCCGGAAATGTTTGCGACGCATACGGGCCACTTCTGGACGTGTAGGTATGTGTGTCTACTGTCCAGCGCCCCGGGACGGAGCCGCACTCTCCCCCTTCTCGGTCCAGAGCCCGGTTGTGCGAGGCCCCGCCACCCCGGCTGGGTTCCTGGACCTTCAAACATGGGCCTTGTCCCCGAGCCCCTTCAGGCAGTCTTATCCACGGGCCGCTCTGCTCCAGCTTTGATCCCTGTGGGGCCTCTCTCTCCCATCTTTTTGAACGACCCTGTCGTTTCAGGACGCAAAAGCTTAGTGACAAGCTCTCGTCAGGGAGCATCAATGGCGAACCCCATCAATCAGCAAGGGCGAGAAGAATTAGAAATGGAAAAAGAAGGGCAGAACCGGCGTAACCGTGCGATCCCGAATGGTGTCCGTCACGACCCCCTTCTACCGCTGACCGGACTCTACCAATCTAGATGGCCAGGCCAGTCAGTCGGTTGCCCTCGCGCGCCAATACTCAGTATGGGGCCGACTACCCCGGCCTTCAGCCGCGCCTCCCAATTTCTAACCGTGTCCTGTTCCGGCGTCGTCACCAGTTGGGAGTGCCGAGATGGGTTTGCATCCCTGTCCCTGCACACTCACTGTCTGGGGTGGTGATATCTCAATGTTGTATCAAAGGTAGGTGCGGCAGACCAAAGCCTGTGCGCCGGTAGGAGACTTCAGGATGAGCCTGTCAGCTCGGCAAAACAAGGCGAGGCTTCCCAAGAAGCGCCCCTTTGACGCCGTTTAGCTATACCAGAGCGAGCGGCGGCTCGTCGCCCTCCTTGATCAAACCATTGAATGGTTTCATTGCCAGGGCCACGTGCTCCATCGGCAAATGTTTCCCAGGGAAGACCCAGAAAGGTATACACCACGGTATCTGCGATTGAACTATCCAGGAGCCCGTCCCCCTTCCCTCCCCAAATGGGTTTGTGTACTCCGCACCGGATCCCTCCCGTCGCTGCGCATCCTTGGCTCACGAGGGTTGAGTGGGGTGGTCTGAAATGGTATGGCACGGCTACTCGAGACGGGATCCAGAGGGAAGCTTTGAGAAAGATGTAAAAGGATGGCCATCCGTGTCAATTAGTTTGGCTGTCATCCTGGCCATCTCTTCGTTCCTTACACTCTCTTCCCCGGCAGCCCAGTCACCCCGAGGCCAACCCTTTGCTCGTCTTTCATCCCCCTGCTTGGCATCTCTTGCGTCTGTATCAGGTCTAGAACACTTGGAGGCATAAACCAGCGCATACCCGCCGTGAACCACACAAATGACCCAGTCTCGCCTCGCCCAACTCCTCGACGGTAGGATGCAATCAGTCGTCATCTTTTCCCTCTCGCCAGAGGGCAACAAGCCGCATCCCAAGCCTCAGCCCGACCCTCCGGTTCCCGTTCCTGCCAACCCAGATGACCGGCATGCCTAAGCTTGGGTTGTCGGGAACTCTAAAGGCCAGGCTGTAAGAAGTCTGGTCTTTGGTGAAAGACCTCGATATCTACTCTTGTACTAGGTCTTGAGCTATGGCAGGGAAGAAAGTGTTGTCCGTATACTATGTACGGTTGAAGATACGAAGCAAGACAACATCGCAGGCACTGAGACAGCAAGAAGCCGAGAAGCATGCTCTTGAACACGGCTTATAACGGTCGCATCTACATCCATTCAACGACCTCTGATTGGATTGCGTTGTGGTTTCCACGTCGTCGACTGGAGGACGAACCAGAGAACTGCCGGGGGCACACCTTCATCAGAAGCTCGCTGAAACGCTCTTTTCTTTTTCTTCGTGAGCACTCTATCCAAGTTACCATTGCTGGAGGTCCACCTACGGATCTTTCAAGCCTCGGAGCTTGGCGGCAAGCTCGTCTTCTATCGTCTGGGGTCTTTTCGCATGGGCTTGGGGTGGGTTAGGATCACGCGTGGATTCTGGAAAGGTTTTTTATATGCGGTAAATTGACCTCAACCCCGATTTTCTCACCAAGTATTAGTAGATGGAATGGGTGGAATATGGGGCTTTGTGTTGTTTAATGGGCAGGCGACATTGGGAACAACAGCGACCAAAATGTGAAATAGGGACAATGGTTGCTTAATTGGCACTATGAACGGATATAAGAAAACAGCATTTCATAGAATAGTAGTCTCATATACTGAAAGCAGATTATGGCAATGGCGGTGGCTTTCTTATCCTCCATATGTATTCCCATACCACCTTTCATGCGTGTTTCCATATTATCAATAACAAAAATGCCGTTCAACTGGATTTGTGTGTTCCAGACATTGATACTTCCAAAGACACCCCTCCACGATAGTGAATTTGATTGTCATGATGCTAAGAGAAAACCAAACCGCCTTTGAGTATTCTGGTTCACAATATTGTGATGTTAAAACCAACGACTTCGACACCAACATGGTAACCACCGAGAGGATGTTATTGGAAAACCAACGTTGTCCTAGTTTGCATGCTACTTCATCATAAGTCGAAATTCCCTAGCAACAATGAATGATGTATCTGGCGACCTCTACAGATAGACCTAAACGTTCAACAACACTGGACACTTGTAGGCATCTAGCTTACTGTGCTGCTTCTAGGAGCCTGGCTTCCCTTCGGCATCAATGACTTCCTTTAGAACACCTTTCCCAGTTCTTGCTCACTTGCAGCTTATTTCCATTGGTGACTTCCCTGATCCTGATGACAGGTCTTCGCCTGCACCCTCCGCCCAGTGGCTCCATCAAGAATCCTCTCTTCGCTCCTTCCTGTACCTCCACTTCTGAGTAGGCACCTTCCGTCCCAACTGTTCCAGCACCAAAACAGCTCTCACCTGCTAGAGGGCTTTCGGGTTCGGAAGGAAGAGTAAAGGGGTCTCTTCTCTTCTTTTCTCACAACCCCCCACCAAGCAGACCGTTCTCCGTCTTCTTGCACCAACACATCACGCAGCTCAATCCCTCTCTCGCCAACTCGGCCTCACTTTGCTCACTTGTCCAACTTTTGGAACACAGCCGTCCTGTTGCCAATACCAACACTATTGCAGTACTGTTGTTCTGTCAATCTGGTCTTTGTTGAGATCGCCTTTCCCGACAAGAATTGTATGCCTAGCACACTCGAGACAAGCCTGTTGTCGTCTCGTTCTGCTGATTCTGGTAAGCATCTTGCTTTCTGTCACCTTTTCCCCGTTATCCATCCTGTCGAATCTTGTCCTTCATGGCTTTTCTGCCGAATAATCAACCTACGGAGAGATTGCTCATACTGCCTTTCTTCTCCAACGTTCACAACTTGTCCTTGGCATCTACTGCAATGAATCAAAGAGCTTTGATGTATTGATTATCCATGAAGCCATGGTCCTTGTCTTGGCTATTGTTGTTGTACTTGCACGGATATATAATCAGCTCTGTCCAGTGTTGTACTGACTTCATCTCAATGTTGACAGCCAAACCTCGTTTCCCGGGTGACAGTTTTGTCGATATGCTCGTCCAAATAGGCCCCATGGATTCGACTCACTACAGCATCTCTCAGCTGCTCGCCATTCGTGGCTCCAAGCTGCAGACCTCACTCGAGCGGAAGCTTCTTGATGAGTCCAAGAACAACACCGTCTTGAGTAAGTTGCCATTTATGGCTCAATCCATTTCTCGAGTAAAATGTACTGACTTTGTCCTCCAGCAGATATCCTGCGTCAGAAGCATCTTGGTCGCAACCGAAGACTCCCATTTCTTCCCAGAAACAACATGGAACTCCGAAAGTCCTTTTCGACCGAATCTGAAGGCCACGACCAGATCAAATCTCAAGCTCCCCAGACCACTGCTCCGGTTCGCGACAAGGCCGCTCGTCAAACTGTTCGCCATACCGTCGGAGACGTCAGCCAGCTTGACGGGCAAGCCGGTCGTCAGCTTGATGGACAAGATGCCGAACCCGATATACCACCCGAGGCACCTCAGCGACCTGTGCTCCCTGATCAGAAGCGAAAGGGATTCGAGCAGTTTTACGAAGCTGTGCGATCTCCTACCCATGTTCGCGTTACTGCTGGCGGCAGAATCGTCCCCAACACTCTCGAACCCTCCCACTCATCCCCTACCGGCAAGGGTAACAGGGAAAGACTTGTTGGAGATGTCAATGGCGCTCAGTTACCGTTGGGGCAGACCTTCAATGGCAATCCATTCTTGCCTGGTCCCCCATTCATGGGCCCTATGCATCCTACCATGCACTCTGCCTTCTCAATGATGACAACAGGACCCAGCCCGATGCCTCCTTTTGGAGGGTTCGCAATGCCGCCCTTCGCTCTTCCGCAAATTCCTTCCCAGACAGCCTTCTCCCATCCGACCAGTGTCGGGAATCCTGCAGGAAATCTGGAAGACAACAAAGAGCATGAGAACAGTGCTGTTCCCACCAGCGCCCCGCTGCCCATGCCCCCTCTTGGCGGTCAGTGGTTTGTGCCGCCTCATTCCATGATGCCGATGGGAATGCCGTTCCCTGGTGGTCCAATGATGCCGATGGCATTCAGCCCCATGGGCCAGCCGATGCTGTATCCACAGCCTCTTCAACCAGTTCCTACGCCTGGCGCCAGGTCCTTCTCGCCGGCTGTGCAGAATGAAGGCTGTCCTGCCTCGTCTATTCGGCCTAGCATCATCACTAAGAACCAGCTTGCTGGTCTCCGTTCCAGTCTCAAGAAAGCAGAGGCCCAGCTGGCGTACAACCGTCACCAGATTGACGAGAAGCATATGGAGGAGTATGCTCGCCAGCTTCGTTCCGATATCGAACACTTTGAGATCAAGCTGAAGGGCGAGCTTGCGCTCGAAGACAACACTCTGCCCCAGCGAAATGACACGAAGGATAAGAGCGATTCCAACGTCTCCAAGGCGCCAAAGTTTGCCACCGATTCTCGCAAGACACTCCTCTCTTCGACAGTTGATGCTGAGAGTATCAACGAGACGGTCGGCAACGCTCCTGCAAAGACAATAACAGAGGAGCAGAAGGCCTCCAAATCTCGCAAGAGGGACAGAGTTCGTCTCGCGGTGGATACTTCCATGGCATCTGCCCCTTTCATCAACTCCAACATATTCGCTACCATCTCCCCGGTGCCATTTGATCCTACCGGGCAGCAACAGCAACAAGAGTCGGATCATGTGCGCAAGCCCTCCACTGGCCTTCCTGTGTCTGCTGCGCGGGCACCTATCTTCCAGCCCCGTTTGGATCCTCACCGCCCCAGCGAGAATACACCTCCCGTCTCTGCACTCATGAATGGAGAGCAGGACACACATGGAACCAGGTTCCACGGGCCCATTCCCACCAATTTTGAGGAGTCTCGGCTTCTGTCCTCCATCGCCCCTCCCACGCCCGCCCATGACATGGAGGAGTTCTCCAACTTTGCCCGCGACAATGCTGGCCTGGGACTTCCGTACCTTATCGGCGAGATACCTTTCGGAATGGATCCCAGCCCTGACCTGAAGGATTACATCTACCACCGACCTCTCAACCAGGATGAAGAGATGGCCAAGCACCTCTTTTGGACCAATGCTCCTGAACACTTGCGCCAAAAGTTCCCAAAGTTTAATGGAAAGGACTTTTACCCTGTCTCTCCCGAGAAGATGCCTCGCCCTAGCATCATCAGCTCCCACTTGCCCACCGGTCGACCCGAGCAAGACTTTGGCTTCACACTGCCCACAGTGGACTTGGATCCTTTCGCTCCCTTGGAACCCTACCGTGGAAACTTGCTTCGGAAGCCGACACTGAAGGAGAAAGAACCGAAAGACATGAAGAGGGATACCAAATCGGACAACGTGACCTCGCCCATGAAGCGTCGCAGTAAACTGCGACCTGTCGCCTACTTCAACAGTCAGGGACTTGATGAGTCTAAGCAAAGCTCTGGCTCTTCCGAGAATGTCGAAACAGACTCCGAGAGGGCCTACTTCAACTCTTGGTCAGTGGCTCCCTCATCGCTGGCTGTTTGTCCATCATGCTAACTATTCAGTGTTCGTACCTGGTCAGAGAGAGTGACAGCGGCAGCGACTGCACTTCCTGGTGCGGTCACATCGGAGAATGCCCTTGGCTATCTTCCACAGTACGCCATCGGCCATGCCGCAGCTTCGCTGTCGCCTGCCATTGCCAAGGCTGCCAATCAGTCCAAATAAGATGTCAACTCCGGAACTACCTGACATCTGTTACACCTGTATGATTACGAATTTGCGTTCCCAACACTTGTACAGATTACGTCGAGACGGCTCATGGCACGGCAACCTCCGATACCACGGCATCAATTCGAATATTCAAGGAGCGTGCGACGTCAGGCTTTAGGTGGTCGTTCTCGAGACACAATTTGTGTATTTCATCCTTGATACATGGTTTTTTTATGCGAGGTGGGAGGTGGGTGGTATGAACAGGATTAGTTAGGTTTTCAAAAGCATTAATGATCAAACTTCGACTTAGACGAACGTGTACGGGTTATGTTATGTGACTATGAAGTGACCAATAAAACTTTTCATTCAATCTTGCACTAACATTCTTACACTAAGACGAGGGCAAAAGGCGGAAGATGCATGTGCCTCACCATCAAATTTCCAGCGTCATGGACAAAGCTCGGTGAAAATCTTCGGGCGAGAGTGGGAGAGGTCATTCCGATTGGAAAGCCCCCCCACGGGTTTACTCTTCGCCAGTCGTATACCTCGAAAACCATGGACTCGTGGTTGACGCGGAGATATACTAGCGGGACTCATTCATCTACGATGGACCTACCGTGGGAGAACATTGGCAATTTCAAAAAGGAGCATGTGTTCTCAAGGCGCCTCAGGAGGCGGCAGCAGCAATTAGCATGGTCACGAATGGTATAGCAAAAGGCAGTCAGCAACCCCGAACCTCCTCAGGTTCGGGGTTGAAGATGACTTCGGGAGGACCTCCCATGGAGCATCTCACGGGTTGCAATCGTGAGGCGGCCATTGAGAAAATGAAATTTCTCGATTGGATTTTCTAAAACTTTTTTGCTTTTTAGCCTTGTGATGTCCCTCGTTGTCCTTTTGTTGATCCCTTTCCGGGGCATATGAGAAATTTGCCGTTTGCCCAAAAAACGCGTCGAGGTTGTCGTGGAAGAAAACGCCGTCGTTTGAAGATGGATCTTATGAGAATTGGTATACCCAGCCGTTTTTTACCCCCTTCTTGTGATTTCTTTGAACTGCCGCTGTTTTGGATGGGTCGGGACAGGACTTGTCGTCTCATGTCTCCCCTCCCTTCCGTGAGAAGGCTTTTCAGCCCGTCACTCGAGAGGATAGCTCATGCCGACCAGGTTCTTTCCGGGTGCGTGGAAGAGGGGAATTTAGGCGGTGGCCTTGCTCTTGACGCGGAGCTCACGGCCGACCTTGATGCGCTCAAGGATGGACTCGCGGTCCTTGTCGATCTTGAGCTTGGTGATGACGACGTTGGAGGGGTGGATGCCAAGAGGGACGGACTGGCCGTTGGTCTTCTCGCGGGTGACGCGCTCGACGTGGATGACGTACTTGAGGCGGTAGACGGAGGTGACCTTGCCCTCACGGCCCTTGTTGGCGCCACGGACGATGGTGACCTCGTCGTCCTTGCGGACGGGGATGGAGCGGACCTTTTGGGAAGTGTTAGACGGTTTGGTTCTGATCTCAGCGCAGCGCAGGGCCGACGGGCAATCTGGCATGCAGTTTCAGACGTACGTTGTACTTCTCGCGGAGCTCCTTGGAGAGGGGCGCGCTCATGATAACACGACGGGTGCTGGAGGGGGCACCGAAGTGAGCAGCGCGGGACTTGCGGCGCGAGGACGCGACCACTAAGGAGAGAAAGTCAGTAATGGGCTTCAATTGAGACCTGTGATCATTATCATCACCGCCGTCGTCGGAAGAGGCAACGTACTCTTGTTAACCTTGGTCATTTTGGCTAGGGCGTTAGTACGAACGTCGTTGGTTGAGGGAGAGTGTGAGAGTTGAGGTCGTCGCAAGTCAAGGAAAAAAAAGGACCAAAATTATCTACCAAACGGCGGGAAAAAAAGCGTTTTGGGTGGGTGGGTGGTGCCTGCGCAGTTCGAATTTTTTGGTGGAGAGGCACGTGATTTAGGTCTGGACCACCCGGCGGTGTAAAAGCAGCCGAGTTTGCTTCCGGATGGTCAGCCAAGACAAACGAGTGTGGATAGCGCGATAAGATAAGAACTATGTCAATCGCAGCATCGAAAACCGAAACATTCCTATGCTCTGTAGCACTTTGTGCTTCGACTGGTTACTTACTCTCAAGCTATGGATAGTCGGGTTTCAAATGCCCGTTTCGTATTGCAATAGACCGAGAAGCTATCGTTTCGAGCATTAATCATCCCTTTTTTCAGAGAGAGAGAGGGAAAAAGAAAGGGGGGGGGGGGGGGGGGGGGGATTCCGTGAAGATATCAGTCCCTTTAGAATAATTGAGTACACTGTCCCGTTCTCACATGCTTTAATCGGGAGGACGTAGCGCTACTACGGAGCGGCAGTGATACACTTGAGCACTATGAATATATTTGAACGCGCTGCCAACCTAATGAGCCGTTGCTGCAGTTTAGTTTTCGTACTCCTTGCTGGTAGTAAACATGCGTCCTTTCTTCAGGCCTTTCAACAACGTCAACGACAACCAACCCCGGTAACCGAAGCACATCGCGTACGGATGTATCAGTCGGCCGGGTGCTTGGCCATCAGGAGTCACTCCGTATATCTACCTGCAGCTCGACTTATATCCTGCCAAGTTCAATAGCTGTTTTGAACGCCTGGTGATATGCTGTGCCCCCCCCCCCCCCAATGGGGGTGCACAATAGTAGTTGAACACAATTCGAGCACGGAGAACTAAGCAAGGCAGACACGATGGATTTCATGCAATACAAAAAAAAAATCGGTGAAACATGCCGAAGTGGGGAATGCGGTGTACGGCAAGGTCGAGTCTCGTCCTCGGACAGAGGCTCTGTCAATCTACTTAGGCCATGGGGGAAGGCGCTTTGAACTTGCCATTGTCGTCGTACTTGGCCTCTGTATAGCATTGTCAGCAATTTGGCCCCCATCCAGAACACAGCGAGAAGAAAAACTTAGAGGACTTACTGAAGAACGTGTAATTCAACGTCACGGTTTCGATACCCTTCATGTTGACGTCGTTCACCATGTCCGGATCCAGGTAGAAGAAGACGGGCATGTCTACCGTCTCGCCCGCGTTCAGCCGCTGCTCCTCGAAGCAGAAGCACTGGATCTTGCTGAAGTACGGCGCCACCTGGCCTGGGGTCACGCTGTAGGTGGCGACGCCGATGATGTCTGTGTCCGAGTTGTTGGTGGCGGTGTAGAAAGCCAGCGCCGTCTCGCCGGGGAGTACGCGCACCTCACGCTGCTGCGGGGTGAACTTCCAGGGCAGCACGTCCGAGACGGACGAGTTGAAGGTGACGCGGATGCGCTGGGCCGAGGTCACGGGCACCAGGCGCGAGGCGAGGCCGTCCCCGCTATAGTCGACATCGGGACCGTGGGCGCGGACGGGCTGGCCGCCCCAGCCTGTTGTTTGACAAATCTGGTATGTTCCGTTAGCCGGAGGCACTCGGTGTTCGAGGAGGGGAGGGAGACGGAACCATCTTGTAGAGAGGCACAGAGCCGTACGACAGGGCCACCGTCCCGAGAATGACGCTGAGTACATAGTATCTGCGCGTCGACCTGCTTAGCCCACCGAACCCCCAATCCTAGTTGTTTTCTCTTGCATGTCTCCTTACGCTGTTGACGCATTCTTTTTTCTATAATGCGCGTGCACCTGCTCCATTGACGGCGCGCCGCCGAAGCTGGGACCGGTCTGCTTGGGTGGTGTTGTCGAGGCCGCTCGACGGATGGCGGGCGCTCGGATGGTGATGCGCGGCGCAGGACGAACGGCGTGCTGACAGAAGAAGCAGCTCCATTTCTGCGTTGACTGCGGCGAAGCGCGCCGCGGAAGGCGAGGGAGGGTATTCATGATCGTGGGCAGCGGCGTGTGAGGGAGGATATGTCGAGGAAGCTTGGGTTGCTCGATGTCGCACCACAATCTCCATTCCGGTCTTCATCGGGATTTGGGGTACCTAGGTAGTTTAGCTCTGGTCACTGTGCGCACACGGACACCGAGAGCCCGGTGTGATTGTTCCGCCATGGGCGGTGACTCTAGTGCTTTTAGGGGTCCAGGCGTTGGGAGACCCAGCAGAGACCCCACTGAAGCTCCTGCTTCTACAGGAAGTGGAAACCAAGCGAGGAGACGATACATTTTCGCAGTATAGCATTTGCATTTATTTCTTCGCTAGGTGATTTGCAAATAGCTCCTATTGGTGCACTTCCGCTTCCATTTCCCGATAGCAGCACACTGCACTGTCTCACTTTACGCGGCTTTGACATTCTTCAGCCTCCTTGCACGGGGGTATATCGCCCTCTTGGCCACGCCCACGACCCTCTCCAGCACTCTGATGACAAAAACCTGAATGATAAGTATAACTAGTCGCACAAAAAGATCGGCGAGGCCAAGAGAGGGTTTCCTTCCGCGACTGTAGGTTGAGTCCACAAACTGGAAAGGCAGCTTGGCATAGAGATGATCTTGAGCAGCATGTAGTCCACTGCTGAAACCGTCCTCGTGGAAGCCGTACTTCGTCCATGCACCAGCATAACTGATACCTCGCTTATTCTGTATACGGGGCAAAAGCTTTTGAGCACGAACGGCAGCGGGAGTGTAAAGGGGGTGGCGGTAGGTGAACGAGGCTTGGATCGTGTCTGGGTTCGGCTGGTGCAGAGGGTTCATCGTAACGAGGACGTCACCGAACGTTTCGCGAGGGATGTGCTGAAGAATGTTCATGTTGTAGGTAAGAGAGACTTGGTCGATGTTCTGCTTGCCGGTTGAAGGTGAGGAGAGGGTAAGGTAGTTCCAGCTGGACCAAGCCTTTTCAGAAGCCGGCATCAGCGAGAGATCGGAGTGGAGGATGACTGTGTTCTCCGAGGTTTGAAACGCGGAGAGGATGTCCTTCTCTTCGCGTGTGGCCGATCCTTCAATGATCTTGAGAGCCTGGTCTCCATGTGTTGCCAGGATGACATGGTCGTAGACATCCGACTTGCCATTGTGAGCGTGCACTCGCACTCTGCCATCCTCCTCACTCGTGACCTGTGTAACTTGCGTATTGAGGAATAGGTGATTAGAAGGGAAGCCGTTCATGACAGCATCAATGTACGACTTGCCGCACTTCTTGAGAGTGAGCCATTGGGGTCTTGTAGAAACCGTCGAGAGGAGATGGTGATTCCACCTGTTTCCAGTCAATATTGTTTCCCGTTCGCACGGCGCGCCAACACTTACATGAAACGGACTAGAGTGACGGCCGGGAAGTCCAAAGTGCACTTGTCCGGGCTTGTGCTCCATACGGCGGCAGTCATAGGAATGAGATAATCGTCCCTGAAGGCATCAGAATAGCCCTCACGTTCCAGATACTCTCCGATAGTTTCGTCCCTCTTGGCTCCTTTGCTGTCGCCATTCATAGCGGCAGAGTCATTCTCGTCGTCATCGGCCATCAGCAGGTCCAAGGCGAACTGGTTGAAGCGTATGATGTCAAAGATCATGCGCCACATCCGGGGTGAAAAGATGTTTTTTCTTTGGGCAAAGACAGCATCCAAGCTGGTGCCAGCCCATTCGAACAAGCCATGATCTCGAGTAACACCAAACGTCATCTCGGTCGGCACCGTATCCACCTTGACCCTTTTGAGGAAGTTGATGAAATTTGCTGGAAATATGTGAGTGCAACTCTGATGAGGATCAACGAGGCTATACTCACGATATGTTGCCGTGTTGAGAACGATGAAACCGGTATCTACACTGGTCTCGTATTTTCCATTTTTCCACGTTACGGTGTTAGTATGCCCGCCAAGCCTCGATGAGGCCTCATACATGTAGACATCATGGTAGCTTCGGTTCAGCGCCCAGAGAGCAGCGATGCCGGCGCATCCACTGCCGACGACTGCGACCTTCTTCCTAAACTTGACGTCAATAGGAGATCCTACAGAGCCTACGGAATCCAACGAGGGTGTGCGAGGCATTGTTGAAGCAAGAAGCTGGAGAAAGGAGGTGTAGTATTGGAAAAAGCCTCGGATGTGTGTCGCGCGCGGGCGTTGGGGTCCAAAGTTGGAGTCGCATATATAAAGCGACAGCAGGAAGAAGAATCAGGGAGGCCGGTAGTGGCTTGTCTCTTGACGTGACGGCAAGAACGGGCGGTTTAGGTGCAAGCCACGGACGACGTTTTGGGGAAAGAACAATGGCTTGCACATGTTGCACATGCCGCAGCAGCCAAGCGCCTCCAACTGTCGTTGGACACGACAATCGGCGGGTCAAAGTATCAAGTCTGCGCTGGTGACATGGGGAAGTGACATGTCGAGTATTGTCAGACCAGATCACCCAACTAGCGCTGCAACTTGCAAGTGGCGGACGGGTTCGATGGAGGTGACAGTGATGGATAGCCCACCCAGCACTGGCGCTGGCCAGGTGCTGTGCGTACACGTGTGAAGGTGGAGAGACGGCAGTGGGACAGGTAGGGAGCGAGTGAATGGAGACGAATACGAAGCCAGATGAGAGGCAAGTGGACGCGAAAAACAAAAACTTACAGCGGCTGACCGGGCGGCATCTTGGCTTCTCGTCCTTGGGCGTATGGTGATAGGAAGCTCAAAGTCAAAAGGGGTCAACGCGGGGCTGCCGCTCAGTGAGGAACGGAGAAGACGCGAAAACCTATGATGTTTTCTTGGGATAAGTTCTGCAGCGCAGACAGCATCACAGGCGGGAAGGATGTTGGCTGGAAGGAATGTCGACAGGAGTCGAGTCTGGGCGTAGATCACGATGCGATGAAACGAAACTCAGCTCAGCTCTCTGCCGGACTTCCCACACGCCATGACGCTTGCATTGACCACCCCCCCCTGCAGTTTGTCAGTTTCCCCAAGCTATACCCCCCCTGTCGTGGATTCCGCCCGATGGCTGAAGACTCACGATCTGAGCGCCACAGTGGCTGGCCGAGGTTTTGTTGAGTAAAAGAGGCTGAGAGGTTGCAACATCCGCTCAGCTTTACTATGACAATGTAGGCATTGTTTGTGGGAGGCGTTTTGCTTCGTGGAGGACGAACTGCGGGATGGAAGAAATATATTTGGTCCTAGAGTATGGCAATGCGACGAGCAAAGCTGCCAGCCATATCCGAGAAACCTCACAAGTGCGTCACAAAAACTACCAATACAACACATCAGACAGCTCTAATCAATGGCTCGGCATCGCGAATTCTGCCGATATTGTTTACGGCCGGACTGAGCCTTTGGGCAATCGCCGTGTCAAATCAGCCGTTGCTCAAACCATCAATATTTTCACATCGGACGCCAATTCACAATCACGAAATGCATGAAAAACTTCTTCCTCACTACCAGAGACCAGCTCCAGCAAGCAATGAAAAAGAAATAAAAAGCCTGTCAGACGTCCATCGACACCCACCCCGACCATGCGCCCGAAGGCAAGACCACAATCGGGGACGAGATCATCACCGCCCTCTATACAGCAAAGGACAGAGTCCAATGCCGCCTTCCTGACGGAAAGTGCGAGGGCAACCAGAGTTCTTCACTCTAGGGTGTCGAGGATATCAATCATCAACCAGGGTGGGATCTGTGGCTCCTTTAGGGAACCAAGAGAAGGTCGAATACTATAGAAATGATTCTCTGAAGTATTGTCGACATGAGGAAAAAAGAAGAAGAAAATCCTAAGACACGCGGTGGGAAGGTGCCCTTATATAGAATTCTGGCTAGGGAGGTTGTCGTGCACGGACCATTGGCCGTTTGGGTGGGTTTTCGCCAGATTTCTGCCTAAGGTGGGCGCCGACAAGGTGAAAATTTCGACAAATGGCTGGTCACCGCCTGACAGGGTGCCCTTTTTGCCGGGTTTTCGAGGAGGGAAGGGTTCAATGTGAAGATTTCCTTCTGCAAGCCAGTTTTTGCAGTCGCCACTGTTGATTTCAGAGATTTTGTGTGACTATTTGGTGAAAAATGTATTCGTATTCACCCGTCATTTTTACAACTGTAGATACCTACCTTCCTTTAGCCTGACTGCGCAGCCTTGGATGGACAGCTTACAGCACTGCTGAGGTTCTCAGAGCTCACACGTCAACACATGCAAAACTGCTCAGACGTGTAGCCAAACGAGGAACGCGCCAGGCAACCATCCGGCAATATCCACGGAAAACTCTGATGGCTGGGTCTTTGACGCCCTTAGCATAGGCAACGAACTTATCGTCTGTGACACCGCTTGTTTTGGCAGTGGAGTGGAACTCGTACCAAGCCGTCTAGACGGCGGCGATTTATGGCTGGACTTGTTTAGGCATCTGAGGCCTTGACGAGCACTATAGTATAGGCACACTTTTAGCGAGGCAGGTTTGGTTCAACTCCAGCCAGCCCAGCCTCATGGGGCCAACATGGGCTTACGACAATGCGCAAATCCGGCAAACGCGCTTATCTGGGAGGGAGACAATCAGGCAGCATTAACTGCTTTCCCACATGCGACTAAGCCAAGCAAGTTTATACCGTCGCCATAAGGGCTGGGCAGCGTTGTTTACAAGTCACATGTATGCCTTTCAGGACGAAAAGATGTCGTACACTCAACGGGATCGGAAAACGGTGGTTCGAGTTTCCAATTCTTAAAAGCGCCGTGACGTTTATTCAACGCCATCAGTCTGCCCAGCTTAAGTTCAACTCAGCGTCCAAGTGGAGGGAGACACAGAAGTGTCTCCCTCCCTGGCGACGCAGAGCCGGTTTTCTTCTAGAGCCGGGGTAAATAATCAACTTGAAGAGAAAAAAAAAAAGAGAAGAATGAAACGAAGTTTTGCGCAGCGCGAGCTCTCATAAAAGGACTGCGACAGGAAGCGGGCTGCAGGCGCTGGGACCATACAAGTCACGTGCCTTATCGAGAAGGTGCTTGGAGACCATGCAGGGGTCAGTGGCTGGAGCCTAGCCCCCGGTTGCCTCAGATTGGGGCACCAGCCACTCGGGAGCATGATGTCGCCAAGGCCGGTCCTGACTTACGCAGACGTACTCTGTACACTACCTAAGACGACGACATGCGACCAAGCCGAACCCGCCGCATCTAGACCGTTTCCGGATTTCTCACCTTTACGACCTGCAACCCACCGACGAACCTACATTGACGACCATCGAAAAACGACGAACACCTTCTTTCTCATTCAATCAGCCAGCTAAACAGGAGGCCGTTTCACCTACCCCATCATCCCCTTACGCCCCCCAGAAGACGAGCACGGAAGCAAGCCAACCGCCATCATGTCAAACCCACTCGACACCGAACCTGGCTCCGAGCGCTTCAGCGACTACGAAGCGGAGTTGAAGCTCGTACAGGCCGACCTCGTCCAGAAGCTCGACCAGATCCCCGAACTGACGGGCGAGCCGCGCAAGGCGGCCCTCTCGTCCGCCGAGCGCGCCCTCGAGGAGGCCGACGAGCTGCTCGCCCAGATGCGCCTCGAGAAGGCCAACATCCCCACCACCCTCCGCTCCAAGATTAACGCCCGCTTTCGCAACCACGAGTCCAACATTGACGGCCACAAGCGCAAGCTGCGCTCCCTCGCCGACGACCGTGCCGCCCTCTTCGGCGCCCGCTACACCGACAACCCCTCGGGCAGCGGCCAGGACGTCCAGCTCGAGCAGCGTCAGCAGCTGCTCTCGGGCACCGACCGCCTCGACAGGTCCACCCAGCGGCTCAAGGCCAGCCAAGCCCTCGCCAACGAGACCGAGGGCATCGGCGCCAGCATCCTCGGGGACCTGCACACCCAGCGCGAGACCATCCAGCACACCCACGACCGTCTGCTCGAGAGCGAGGGATACGTGGACCGCAGCGTCAAGACGTTGCGGGGGATGGCACGTAGGTAAATACCGTCCCCTTACACCCCGTCAGACTGTGAGAGGACGACAGAAAATAGGCTAACGTCGTGCAAGGATGGCTACCAATCGGGTGATCACCATCTCCATCATCACCATACTTGTTCTCCTCATCATGGCCGTCATCTACAGCAAGTTCAGATAGAGGGCACGTAGCGAGCAGCGGTAGCAGACAGAAAGGCCTTCGGGAGTGCCGGTTCCGGAGTTTTGGGTTGTATAAGGGTTCCGTCATGAAGTACCTGTGTTTTGTTTGTTTTATTATCTCCTCTCCTTTCCATCAGGGGAGCCGCGGAGAGTGTTGGGTTGCTGTCTTTCATGCAAAGAAGGAGGCCTCGGGTGCAATGTTAATTAACGAGTGGGAAAAAGCCCCTGGTCTGGGTTTGAAGCCGGCTGAGAGTCGAGACAGGGACGTGTTAAATCGACCCCGCCATGGCTGCCGTCCCTATGCATATACGTATTTCAGTCAATCGTTGTAAATACCAATTTCTTTTTTTTTTCTATTGACCGTACCCGATAAAGACGCCGACATTTTGAGACCCTTTCCCTTTCAACTCGGGGTCGCTTTTAACCTCATCGAATGGGTATAATCACACTAAAACATCATGAAAACCCACAAATATCCGACAACAGCTTATCTGCGTCCACCTCCTCTCCGGCCCTTGTTGACACCTCCGCCCGACGTGGGCCCTCCCCGTCTGCGGTCCTCACCGAGACCCTTGCGGCCAGCGGCGATACCACCCTTGCCCCCACGACCGCCACCACGGCCGCCACCGCGTCCGCCGCGGAAGGGCTTGCCACCGCCCCGGGTCTTGTCGACCTGGGCCTTGACAGCAGCAGCATCGCCATCGTTCAGGTCCTCCATCTCGTCATCGTCCTGTCCACGCTTGTTGCTGAACTTGAGTTTGCCGCGGAGACCCCGCTTGGCGACGTCCTTGCCCTTGAGCGCGGCAACGTAAGCGTTGACGCCGGAGCCGTCGTTCTCGGCGCCGTCGACTTCCATCGCCTCGTCGTCGTCCTTGCCGAGGATAAGCTTGCCATCGAGATCGGTGCGGGCCTTGGTCTTGGTGGGCTTGCGCATCTTGACGGGCTTGGTGGATGAAATGTTGGCCAGAGCGTTGCGGTCGAGCAGGTCCAACGGCTCGTCCTCGTCTTCGACGATGTAGGTGTTGCCGCCCTTTCTGCCAGCGCGCTTGCCCCTAAGGCCTGCAGGCGCGCCTTCGTCGTCGGACTCGTCGGAGCCGTCCGAGTCACTGCTGTAGAGAGCCTGGTCCAGCTCGTTGTCAAACCTGCGCCCCTGGCGGCCATCTTCCTCGTCACTGTCCTCGCCGGCCTGCTTGGCTGCTTCCTTCTTCTTCTTGCTGCGCTCCTTGGTCTTGCGGATGTTGACCATGAGCTTCCTGTCGCTTTCGGGGCAGTTCTTGTTGACGAGATCGAACCCGAACTTGCGTATCATGCGCTCCAGGATGTGCCTGACCTTGCTCTTGAAGTGGCCCTTGTGCTCGTGACTCCAAATAATGAGGTTGGGAACAAGAGAAGATAAGCGAGGGATCACAAGTTCCGAGGGGAGACTGACAACGCAGATCTTGACAAAGCCCAGGACACTCTTGACAATCTCGCGGTTGTTGGAGGTCAGAAAGAGATCCATCGTCTGAACAAGGTCGGCCAGAATCTGCGTGCTCAAGGACCTTCTGAACTCGTAGAGCACACGGCTAAGGGCTGTAATGGACGCTGAGATCATGTGGGGAGTACTGCCGACAAGACCAGCGCTGACCATGGTGAGGAACTCCTCAAGGTTGGCCTTACCAGCAGGCGCATCCGCAGGCATATGAGGGACCTTGGAATTATCGATGGGAGCGCCGTTCGCAGCTTCCATGCGTTGACCTATCTGAACAAGGAGATCGTACGCGGCCTCTCGTGCACGCTCGTTGTTCTCCTTGCAGCAGATGACGACCTCACTGAGGATGGAAGGGATGAAGTGAAGAGAGGTATCGGGAATGCAGGGGAGGAGGGCAGACAAGGCGCCCAGACGCTCTCTACGAGCAGGAGCAGACACCTTGTCAGCGCTCGTAAGAAACATTTGCTGCAGTTCTTCGATGCGCGCCTCAAGCGCCAACTTCCCGGTTTCGGACTCGGCAAGACGGGGAACCAGCTTGTAGGCCTTCTTCTGCAGCTGCGGCTCGTTCTCCCTGAAGATGATGATGGCGGCGATCTCGAATAGGGCCGTGTAGCTCTCTCGGGGCAGGTAAACGGAAATCGTGATGACGAGGTCCATCAGAGTGTTGCTTGTTGGAGGCATCGCGCCCTGCTTTTGTTGCTGCTTGGGCTTCTCCTGGTCAGCAGTTTGCTGCAGTTCCGCTGCAAGCATCTTGCTGACCCGGTCGAAGGTATCGATAAGCTCGTTTTCGGGGGTGATGCTAAGGAAAGCATTAATGGTGAGGAGGATGGGCCCTCTTGATTGGGGCAATGTCTGAGTGTAAACGTTGAACAGAACAGCAAGCATGTTGCCAGCAAAGCTGCCCAAGTGCTTGAGATTCTCTTTCGCAGTGGCTCTGGAGACACGGCTTTGGAGCACCAGGTCCTCCTCGCCTTCATCTTCAATAGTGGCAATAGCCTGGTTGGACTCGATGAGGATTTTAAGAGCACGGCAGACCTCCAGACGCAACTCAACTTGCTTGTACAAAATATTTGCGAGAAGCTCAGCGAAGGACTGGTCGAAAGCCTCAGTCACATCAAGCGGGAGATCGCAGTAGCCAGGCAAAGTTGCCCAAATCTGCTGAACAAGAGTCTCGAAGATCTTGACCTCCATGGTCTTCTCTGCCTTGCCGTGATCCAACACCCGTTGGAACATGAGTTCACTAAGGGGCACCATCTCTTGACGGAAGTGGGCAAGGTTAGTGTTGCTGAGGTAGTCACGCAGGATGGGGAGCATCCAAGCGCGACCCTGTTGACCCTTGGCTGGATTGGCAAGGTTCAAAGGCAGGATAGACAGAACAGCCTCGGGTCCCATAGCGCGAATAGCCTTTCCGATGACTTCGTCGGCCTCCTTCTTGCCTTGGAAGGAGTTGCTACCGCGGAGCTCTCCGACGGCCTTGGTGATGTTGAGCATCATCGGATGCGCTCGCCACCTCAAGGAGTCGAACATGGCTCCAAAAACGTTGAAACTCTCCATCCAAGCCTGCTGGTACTTGACACTAAGCAAAGATTCGGCAATCTTGGCGATCTTGTCCAGTGTCTTCTCGTCGTAGACAGACGGCTCGAGGATGACCTGCTTAGGAATGCAGTTCGCCATGAAAGAAACCAAACACTCGGAGGCGGAGATTCGGATGTTGTGGGCGGGCGACTCCAGGTACTGGGCAACCATGGAGAAGATCTCGGGCAGATTCTGGAAAACATCCTCGGGCTCGATTTGTGCGGAAACGTCGTATCCTCGCGACAGAATCGCCAGCCATGGGGGAATCAGCTGTGTGTCGTTCGCGGCGGGCCGCAGCTCGGAAATAATCTCCATAAGTCGGGGGAGCTTGGCGGAGGCGACCTCATCAGCCATACCCTCGAATATCATTTCAAAAATTTCGAAACTGGCCATCGTCATATACTCGTTGCCCGATCTCGAAATTGCGAGCAGCAGCTCGCACAAAGATTCGATTTTCTTGCTAGGCCAGCCTCCACTAGCAGAGGCAATGGTCTTGATGAGCTGGAGGGCATGGATCAGGGCGGGATCGTGTGCCGACTCATCTCCCTTCTGCTTCCTCGCTTGCGCAGCCTTGCCAGCAATATCCTCGAGGTTGGCCAGAGCGGTGTGGGCGCACATGTCGGCAGCCGGGTGGTCGAGCGAGGGACTCGGGGGAGGGTTCTTGAGGACATTTCGCAACGCTTCTTGAGCCCTCTTCCGGACCTTGGGGCGCTGCTCGAGGGAGAGGTTCAGCAGACCGGCAACGGCTCTGCGGGGGCCGACCTGGGTCACGCCGAGTTCCCAAGCAGCAGCGTCTTGTGCCAGAAGGAGGGACTCGAGACATCCGATTGAAGATCGCAGAACAAGTGCTTCGGCATCTTGCTGGAGGAGCACCGGGGCGAGCGAGGTGAGGATCTGCGTGAACTTGGCGCGAAGAATAGGCTGGGGCGCAAACGGGGTGACAATGTCCAGGAGGTAGACGACTGAAGTGGTTGTGTCGGAGCTGACGTTGCCGCTGTCGACAGCCTGGGTAAGAAGGCCGAGAAGGGCGGCAAAGTAGCCGGTCGGCGTAGGCTGGGTGTTCTGCTCCTTCAACGTTGTGTCGACCGCTTCGAGGACTACCGCCGTCTACCGACAGTGTTAGCAACGTTCCCAGACGACAAAAGAGTGGAAAAGCCTCACCCTCTTCTGGCTCTGAAGACCGGGAGAGCGGATCTTGTCCAGCTTCTCGGCAAGAGTTGGAGTCGACATTGTGCTTGTCGTATCCAATCCGTCGGGATTAACTGCTGTGGGAGACGATAGAAGCCGGTTTGGTCGAGATTCCCGTCTGTGCAAACATTTTCGGTCGCAAAAAATCCTTATCGAACACCCCGCCCCGGATAAGGGTCCGCTTTTGCAAGGATCTGAACGACGTATTAAGGTACTGTGCAGAACTCCGATTCTGCACGGCCTTCCAACGGTATGGATGGTCATTCCAGTGGGCGAGAAAAGGCAGCATACCGAGCAAAAATACAAACTGTTTCATTCATGGTGAGTTATACTCTCCATGGCCCAATAGCCCCTTCTTCTTCTTCTTTTTTTTTTTTTTTTGGATTATCGGCCCAATCGCTGTACTAATGCACTGCCAATGTCGGGTGTTGCTAGGCTGGATCGCGCGATAGTATGAGACGAGGTTGAGAGCAGCAGCCAACTGGAGCAACGTTCGACGAATTTAACTCCAGTCCCAAACTTGTGTGCTTGCAGTGCAAGAGAAGAACAGATAATAAGACAAGAGAATTCTATCTTGTTTCGAGCCCGCCACGTCTTCTATCTGGCAACGCTTGAATAGATTGTGATTCAGTCTTTCTAAAACTGTGCATTGTGAAGTTTACAACCTTTCCATCGCAGGCTTATCATCAATCCTTTTAAGGAGATATGTATTGATGAGACTGAATCCACTTGTATCCGTTTCTTGTCATGATGAAGGCTACATGAATAAGCTGTGGGGCTATCTGCGATATTACTCTATTTAAGTAATAGTCACCCTACAGAGTTGTCAAGTGTATGTATAGGTACCACTTTGATCGGTACCACTTTGATCGGTACATTTTGCACTCTGGTTGGAATCTCACTAGATTGGCAGCCTGTCAGCAGCTTGATGAACCCAAATACGCAGCCGGTCCTCGTCAAATGCCTAGACCTTCCAAACCTCCGGGTATGCTTACATCCCTCTGCTGTTACCCGTTGTTTCTTCTTCTTATTTTTTCCAACTTCTCCTCAAATTTGCATAAACAATGAATGATGATGCAAGCTGACTGTGGAGTTGCTTGGATGGCATCGCGTGCAAGCCTCCAGACAGATTCTACGCTTGAATCATCCACTACCTTTGCTCTCACAAGACAGCCTATCCTGAACCCACGTCCCAGTACGCTTCGTGCCAATGCCAACTTATACGAGCACCCTCGTCAAACCCCAAGCTTCGGTCTGCGGTTGAGACTTGGCCAAGCATCGCCTCGACTAATCCTGTGGAGTTGCAACTCCTAATCGGGACAAGAGAGCCACTTGCAGGTCTAGGCATCATGTCGAGAACACGGCATACTGTTCTTGATTGGGCGTGTCAACACTGTTTACTCCACTAGTCTCCGCGCCCTTTCTCTGACTTGACGCCCTTGTCCATCCACGGGCGTAGCTACTGATCGAGCGCTTTCAACAGTGATGTATTCGCTAGGGAATGTACATATCTATATGGATATTCATAGTTAGCTTTTCACAAACAGTAGTCTTGGACGCAGCAGGCATTTCCGTCTATCTGCTTCTCCCCCATTCATTATAATGTCGAAACCTACCGAGACTGTGATAATCGTCGGCGCCGGCATCGTCGGCTCCGCCTTGGCCTACTTCCTGTCCTCGTCACCCACGCCCCGAAGGATCACACTAATCGACCGTTCTTTTGGCCCGCTCGTCGGCTCCACCGGCCACGCACCGGGATTTGTGGGCCAGTTCAATGAGTCCGAAGTCCTTACCAAACTGGCCGTCGAGACCGTGTCGGAATACACCAAGATCCCTGGAGGCTTTGACTCCGTGGGTGGAATGGAAGTCGCCTTCCAACCGGCCGGGGTCGGGGGGTTGAGATTGAGGTGCACGAGTGCGGCGCAACGGGGTCTATCGGCCGAGATGCTAAGCATCGAGAGAGCGCATGCACTTGCGCCGGAGCTCATCGAGGAGTCAAGTGCCGGGATGGCGGTTTGGTATCCGTCCGATGGGATTGCCGACGCGTGCAGAATCACCTCCTTCTATCAGAAGGAAGCAACAAAGTCGGGAGTGCAATTATTGCAACGCAACGTCAAGAAGGTTGTCATCCAGGGCGGCCGCGTAGTCGGCGTAGAGCTTGTTGACGGCGACTCTGTCAAGCAACTCAATGCCGACAAAGTTGTCATCGCGACCGGAATCTGGGCCCAAGATTTATGCAGCGATCTCGGCTTCCCGGTGCCCGTCGTCCCCGTCGGCCACCCATACATGCACGGTAAACCAAGAAACCCGTTACCGCGGAAGTTGCCTTTCGTCCGTTGGCCGGAGCGTCACGTCTACGCCAGAGATCATGGGGACAGGTACGGTATTGGCAGCTACAACCACGAGCCTATCGGATGCAAATCCAAGAATGGCACGGCGATCGGAAGCTGGGTCAAGGGCTTTGAGCAGACGCTACAATCCGCAACAGAGCTCTTGCCGCTGGCTGCTGCTGAGGAGTTTGACCAAGGAGCAAGCTTCAATGGGATATTCTCAGTGACTCCCGACAATATGCCGCTTGCTGGGTCAGTGCAGTCTGTGCCGGGATTGCATATGGCTACTGCAGTTTGGGTCACTCACGCAGCGGCCACGGCCAGGTTTCTGGCGAGAATGATCGATGGCGAGGGTATGGATCAGGAGACTCGGACTGTTTTGGATCCTGAACGGTTCAAGGGGCAGGACTTTGCGATATTGGAGAAGAAGTCGCTTATTAGCTACAATGATATATACAAGACTGAAGGAAAGTCAATATAGTCAAGGGAGCGGACTGAAGGATGGTCGTGTGTAGTCGTTTGCTCCAGAAGAACCCGGGTCTCGTGTGCTCGTTTGCTAACGAGCTCGGCGTCAACTTCAAGATAACAACCCATATCGGGTGCGTTTTCGGTGGACGGAAGGACAAGGAACGGTTCATGTCTAGACTATGGCCAAAAATTTAATCCAAGTCTCGCTATACAAAATATAGACCACAGACAGGTGACAAATGTACGTTGCAAGAGGTCGGGAAAGTGGCTTGCAGTTCAGGCGAGTTTTCCAAGAGACTTTTCTTCTCTTATACGGACACTGTACTAATGAGCATCCCCGACGTTGGCATCTCTGAGTTATCGCGTTGCGTTTGCCTCTTCTATGAAGGAGATTCGCTTACGAATGGACCCAAAACGTGCTAAGGTTTCCACCGTTTGGCAGTGGCCGGCCGGCTCCCAAAGAAGCAGTAAGGGAGTAAAGGTGCGATAGACAGGGGTTTCCGGGTGCGATTTCTGGCAGCGGTGTTAGGAAAAGATCCAGTCTTTCCGAGAAATGGAGGCATTTTTCTCAACCGGTGCAGGGGGGATGCCACGAGGATGGGGCTAAAAAAATCGATTAAGGCATGCAATTTACCAAATTTTGGAGCCATTTTGGCGGTCCGCCCCAATGCTTGGGCGAACAGTGGTAATATTGGGGTGAAGCAAACATGATTGATGGCTGACTGTGGTCCATCTTGAGAAGCGGCAGCAGATCACGTAACCGGGTGCAACTGCCCCCAGAATTCGAAGTCGATGTTATCTTCTCCTCAATATGAGAAAACGAAGGCCAGGACTTCTCTTTCCATCGTTGGCAGCTGCCTTCACCAAGGGGTGCCCGGCCAGATCCGCCATGCCGGTCCACTTCGTCCGAACCCCCGCGAGAATCCGGCCGGTCTGTGGGGTGGACGTTCCACAGCGGTTCCCCGCGCCAAGCATAACTTGAATGAGCCAACCGACTCCTCTGAAAACAGCGATAACTTCAAAGACTTGTGGTTATTTAGCACATAGCACAGATGAAAGAGACGGATTGCTGTTCAAAACTGATGTTTGCCTGTTTTGACTACAATACACCCATCAACGCCACCTTCCTTATTCGTTACAGTTTGCTTGAATTTAGATATACTTCATAAACATTATGAAAGGCCGTAAGAAATCCAAAAAAAAGGGCCCAATTTCCCAGTGCCCATTTCCTCGATGCTTTGCTTCATCTCGATTAATACAAAAGAGAGGGGAATTAGACCTCCGTGTCAACATCAGGCTTACGTCCATTGAGAGAGCCCAACTTGGTCATCTTGCGGACGGCAAACTTGGCCTCGTCTTTCGCAAATTGCACGTTACGCATCGGGCGCCATTGCATCAGCCCGCGGTGTTGGCGATGCAGATCTCGGCTCCGGCTCTTGTAGTCCTTGAGAGCCTGAATGGCACCGTTGCTCTTCTTAGAGGCATTGGAAGGTGTCTCACTGGCCATACTGTCGACCGACTGCCGGGTTCCATCGCTATCTGCCTTGGTACTGGCGTCCGTAACTCCGAGATCGAGGTCGCTGCTGCTGTCATCGTCATAGTGTTCGTCAAAATCATCGCGTCCCTCGGAGTTGAGATCTTCCTGCTCGCCATCGATCATTTGTGTCGGATCTTGGCCGAAAGCTGTGCTCCAGTCCGTCCCATCTTTGGACAGCCACTTCGCTTTCTCTTTTGGATCAGCCTGAGCAAGAACGTCTCGGCCATGAGTGAGAGATTCGTCATGAAGCTTCTGTACTGCGGGGGGGATTTCAGCCTTGACTTCTTCGCCTCGAACACCTTCTGCGAAACAAGCTTCCCACGTCTCGATTGTCTCGCGTGAATCGTTGTCAGTGACGAACTTGATGTGGTCACGGTCGGTCCCGGGGGAAAAGCGACCACGGAATTTGAGTCGGCCAAGCTCTTCAATGTGAATATCAGGCACGTCCTTGAAATTCTTCTCGATGATATAGTTCTGCGACAGACGTAGACCCTTGTCGCACCTCCAGATGGGAATGTCGAAATCCTGTTCCTCTTGATCAGGGAAATCTTGCAGCCATAGTGACGCAAATGCCTCGGCGCGACGCTTGCCTGGCGGGTAGAATTCAAAGAAGACGGGGGATCGGTAACGGTAACGGACAGGTAGCCGAATCTTGCCATGCTTGTTCTCGCCACTAATGTCCCAGGAGAACCCTTCTTGGCCCTCAAGTTTGGTGCACGTGTTCCTCTTGATGCTGGCCGAGCTTCCGCCCGTGCGGAGTCTGACCTTGGTCTTCAAGTGACCGTAACCGACTGCTGTAATTTCGCGGCAGGTGAACTCGAACGTGCCAACGTCCCAGCCCAGTTGAGTTGGCGGTAGGCGAAGGTCAACGGATCTGAAGAGGATCGAGATGCGGATTCTTCCGTACCCAACCCCGCCGTCCAAAGGGTACCATCTTGTGGCCTCACTCCCGGTTTGCAGGATGTCGGATAACTTGAGAGGTACGACACCGATGATTGGATCGTGCTGACGGTTGCGCGAGTCTCGAACAGTGATGGTAACGACGCCTGATCGCCAGTCACGAATAAACTTTTCCGTGCCGGCGTTGAAGATAGGTTGCGAGGACACCGCCTTAGTACGTGTTTTGTAGACCAACTCATCGTTGACAAGAATTGTGCAGTAGGAGCTTGGCAACTTGCTTCCCTGTTCTTCCTTGACTTCGCCGGCATCGAGACGGGCAGGCTCATACTCGCGACCTTTGCGATTACCATTGGAGCCCTTGACGTTGGCAAGCTCCAATCCAACAATTTGATGGACAACGATGCTGAGGATTCCAGAGGGCCACAAGGGATCGGGCGGGGTGTGCTCAACGGCATCTTCCTCTTCGTTCTCTATAGTTCCCTTCTCGTCCTGAAGCTCCCTCTTATCCTTCAGTTCAGGAGGCAGGTTGACATCCTTACCATCGGTGCGAAGAGCCTTGCGGAACTGGGTCTTGCCGAAGAAGCCAACCTCCCAGTGGAGCTCTCCCGGCATCGAAGTATCAGCCTTGACGCCAGCAAGCTTCGAAACCTGAGGGAACATCTTGCCAGGATGCTGTATAAGCTTTTGAATGCTCAATTCGACTTTGCCAACGATATCGTCCGCCGATGAGCGATCACTGTCCCACAGTTCGACCGAGAGCTGCTCATCTGCCTTGATTAGGTCGGCAGTGACCAAAAGGCCACAGCTTTCCTCAAAGATGGGGTTCAAGTCATCCTGAATGACACGAGTGCAAAATTGAGGCTTCGAGAACTTGCTCCACGCGATGGTGATGTAAGGATCAGAGCCTCCTCCTTCGCTGCCCCGACGATCCTGCTTGCTGAGACCGACTGCTTTGTGGATACGTATGAAGAGAAGACCGAGGGCGAGAGTCTCCTTCTTAATGTCGTCGCCCTGGAGCATCTTGCTCAAGTCCAACGTCATACTTTTGGGGGCCACGTACTATCATCGTTGTTAGCGGTGGACCCAATGGCTCAAGAGTCGCCAAACCTACCATAGAAGCAGCGGTGCCTATAGCCCAGTTCACGAAATTAGAGATGAGGGGCAAGTTGAGAATGTTGACACCCTTTTCAATCATTGGGGTGCAGCCCGCTTGAACCTTGGGAATACCCATGAGTGTGAAGGTAAGGGTCTTGAGGAAAGGAGGCTCAGGGGTAAGCTGGAGTCTGATCCTGGCCGTAGCGACGAGACCTTGAAGTTCAACCCCTACAAGCAGTCAGACAATGCTTTCGCAAGATGGAATCGTTTTTTACTCACAAATTGGAAGGGGAACCCCAAATAGGCCCCTGACACCTAGGTAAAAGACGAGTTGCATCCCCATGTTGCGGGCTTTAGACGAGACGTCAGCACCGGATGGCTTCGCATGGTATGCGACCGACGCCTCCAAGTTGTAGAAGGAACCGGCCTGCTCCATGGCCGCCAGCTCGTTGGGATCGGTGTTCCGTTGGTTCTGTCTGTGGGCCTCGTCCTTGATGTCTTGCACGTGGTGATCCGGGAGGGCGCGCAAGCTAAGGATTCGAAGCGGGTTACTTCCCTGGGAGATGTCGGCGACACGGACATTCTCAATAACTCCGGGAACTGAAGCAACCATGACGTCCTCGAGGGTGTCGGCAACACCTGCAAACATCTCAGGGTTGATCAGATTCCACATGATTCCCAGAGCAGTATTCATCCACTGACAGTTTATTAGCAAAGGAGGAGCAGCAGCCGGGGAGAAACGGTCATTACCTCAACGGACTCGGGAACAAGGTTGACCGTGGCGGTCTCACCGCGGTCCTTTTCACTAGACCATTCCATATTTCTACCTTGGGTGATGAGGTCCTTCACCCACAAGAAAACACCGGACGCAACGCAGAACCCGAGAGGGATCAGGCCGTAGAGTGCTCCGCCGAAGAACTTGCCGACAATGATGATGCTGAAGAAGATTCCGGCGCACAATACGTTGGCTCGCCGTTCAACGTGCTCGAACATGGGCTCATAGCTAACACTCGGGGTCTTGAAGAAGTTGACGTTGGTCTTTTCGCTGTGAATTGGCACGTCGGTTGTGCTTCCGGGCTCGACTGGAGCGGGGGGTGCTGTAACGTCTTGCGCGTATCGGTACTCCTCGCCTGACTGGTCCGAGGACGTGGCAATTGTGGCATCCTTGCCGAGATTTTGGTTGGGAACGGTAATCTGCACCATTGCCATGTTAGCATGATCATTTTGAGCATGGCAGACAGAATATGAGGTAACGTTTGTCTACCTGAGGGTTATCGACGACTTCTTTGAAGTCGTCCTTGGGGTTTTCTATCTCAACATCTTTACCAGTGACGGGGTCCCGAACCGTTTTGGTCTTCTTGCGGTCCTTCTTCTCGGGGACATGGACCTTGGAAGAATTGCCGTTGGATTGGTGTTGGGCCTGTTTCTCAATCTTCAGGTGCTCCTTGTCCTCAGCCTCGATGGCAGCATCGCGCTCCCGCTTCTCCTTGTCGAGCTGGGCGACGAACTCGTGGATGTTGGGGATCTTATTCCGGGCGCTGTAATGCTGGCCGCCGGTGGGCAGTTTGTGCTCGTCAATGTTCATCTTGCTCCCATGCACAACCCCGCAATCAGTCGTAGCTGGAATTATGCAGTCGAATCCAAAACGAAAGCAGGTATTGCTCCGTCAGTTAGCCAGCGTCTATGGTTGAATGAACGAGAAGGCGAAGACAATCGGCATCAAGTAATCCGGCCAACAGAACCGAAAGAGCGGTGGTTCAAGAGCTTGGGAGATGCGATATACAAATATTAGCGATGTGGGACGCGGATTGCTGAGAAACAGCATTAAAAAAGCTGGCCAGAAGGTGGAAAAGGCGCCCCTCCGATTGCCTCATAGCTCCTTCAGCTTCACCCATTGCACCCTTCTAACACACACACACAACCGGCACCTTAGCTTGGTCGAGTTTCCTTCTTTTCAGCTGCAGCTTGCATTCCGGGTTGGACTGGCTGGGAAGCTGTGATGGTCAATGACGTAGCTTGTCTTGCGACCTACTGCTGAAAAGCCCACTAAGTGACGGTTTGGCCCCACCCCCGGCAAGCACCCCCAGCTCCCTGCAGCCTATGATGATGACGGAACAAGTCTCCACGGCCCGAACGCCTGCCATAATTCTTGCTTCTTTCATCCCTCGCCTTCCCTCCCCCTCCGTGCCTCTCTGCTCCTTTTTCGGCGTCATTCCTTTACTTTGTACCCCTTTCCCTCTCTATAGGTAAGTGGTAGACTGTCTTCTGGGTCAATGGTTCATCGAGCCAAGGTGCCGGTATCTGTACACTCGGCCGAAGTACTAAGCAAGGTACCTACCTACCTTGTCAAGGCAGTGTGGTACCTCTTGAGGTCGCACACAACAATAGGTACACTAACACAGAACTGTGGCTGGACTACTACGTTCTAACTGGCTGCGACGGAATTGTTGTGCGTGGCGTTTTGTACGAAAAGATAGAGGTCGACATTCCCGCTACCCTTCCAGCCTGTATACCTGTTTTCCCCCCTCTTCGATGGGCTGTGTGACAACGATGCGACGAGCTGTGGCCGATCCGCGGCAGGGATCGCTACGTGCTTGCGTAAATGGCTGGGGAAAGACATCAGCTCTGGCCGCGTGTTCTATGGTGTTCATTGGTGGTCACTGCTTTCGCTGGCGTGGCTCCCTCGGGTTATCGCTCCTTGGCTCCGGGTTTAGGTTTGTCTTTTGTCGAGCTTGGCAGCAGCTGGCAAAGTAAGTAGGAGAGCTCAAGGGGTGTGCAATTGGACCATTTGCTCCGCTCATTGACGGCTGGTTTGTGGGAATACATCTGATGGTAATCAGCCGGCTCGGTACATGCAGTGCTTCCCTAATGAGAGGGGGAAACAGAAATCAAGACTACGGACCCATGCGAGCGATTCGGTTGAATCATCGTGGATTCAGTTCAGGGTCTAAAAAAATCTCAGCCCAGGTGTACGTGTACTAATTTTATGTTGAGGTCAGTCTGTTGTAAGCTTTCCCGTGCGGCTCGTGGACACGGACATGGACATGGGTGCCGCCGTTCCGAGACGACGATTGCGTTTGCAGGGCTTATGGCACAAATATACCGGTACCACAACCGCTTACGCAAGCCAAGGTCGTCCTCGTCAGTCCACTCTCGATCTTGTCTCCGCTTCTGACAATAAGGTGGGTGTTTCCGAATGCCGGCCGGGCTTACCTCATCATGCGTCTCTGGGCCAATCCATTGGCCGGTTTGTACTTCATGCCGGTTTGATTGGCACCTTGCCGGCGAAGTTCGCTGCCCAAACATCCGCAGGGGCTTGGCGGAGACCGCTGAATCCCTATCCCACGCCATTCCCTAGATCCAATGCGCCTTGGGAAACCACACAGCCATTCATCATAGGTATGAACAAGGAAGGGCATGATGGTCATATTGCTTCGTGTTATCATTAGCCTGAAAGTGATTACTAGTACATATCCTACACCCGCAAAGCCACGTTTTCGACGACTCCAAGCACCACCCAATGCGAGACTCAAGCGCTTTCAACCGTAAGCAAATTAGATAACATTCAGTCCACCACCACCGCGTCAACGGACCGCCATATCTGAAGGTATGGGCGTGTCCCGCCTGCTACCGGTCTCCGGGTTAATCAGGTCCGCTGATCCAAGCCAGTCGCTCTGTGACACGAGGCGCTTGGGCACCGTCGGCGTCGTTAGATCAAGATCCATATCCCCCGGCGTGAGGCCCTGATCGCAAGAGACGCTGCTCATGTCTGACATGTCAATATCGCCGGCCTCCTCAAACGTCTCGATGCTAGGCGTCGGGAGATCTCCGCAGGCCTGCACCGCCGGCGCCGTATGCCTCTTTTGGGCAGGCTCTGATATTTGTCCCGCCGCTTCGGCCGCCCGCAACGCCGCCACTGCCCCGCCTAGGTTCTCCTCATCCTCCTCTTGATTGCCTATGGTCCAGACCCAGCGGCGCTTCTTCTCCTTCCGCTTCCGCTTCCTGATCCCGCCCGAAGGGCTTGCCGTCGGCGAGCTGGCTGCCAGCCCAGCCATTCGCCGCCTCATCTCCTCGAATGGCCCTGGGGTCATGCCGCCGTCGCGCGTTTCGTCGCTCGTGAAAGCCATGGCAAGGTCGAGGACGTTGTTTGGTTCCTGGGCCGGGGTCGGTGACGCCGGTGACACATCTTCGGCCAGTAAGTCAATATGAGACCTGGTGTATGTTTCCGTGATGATGGTTTGCTCGATCGGGCTGTTGTAAGCGACCCGGCGGGCTGCCTTTTCCTGCAGGCGCAGCGATTGGCGCCGCGGTGATATGGGCGTCTTCGCACTCGGAGGAGGAAGAGGCGAGTTGCGAAGAATACTGTGAAGGGAGCGAGGGTGAGTGTATGGCAGCTTCGAGCCCGACAGGCAAAGGTTGTTGCGTTTCCGCTGGGAACGCGGCTCTGGCGGATTGGTGACTCCGATTGCTGTCAAAGGGGTCCTTGTGTCGATTGGAGAGAACCCAAACATCGGAGGGCCGTTCGAGTCCATGGGACCAGCCGACAGGGGCGGGGTTGCGGTCATGGTACTCGGAAAGGTCATCTCCGTCACAACACCGGGGGAAATGGGATGTGCGGTCAACGGTGTCTCGGGGTATGAGACGGCATACGGTGTTTGGATGCGTAGCTGGGGAGGCTTCGGGCCCGTCTTCAAGCGCGAAGGCTGTTGTTGCGAAGTGTCGATGGCAGTCAGCGGCTCAGACGTTGACCTCTCAATGGCGGTTACATAGACATTGGAGAGAGTGTTGAAAGCTGTCGGATCCCTGGGGTCGACAACAGACAGTGACTTTTTAATCCTTGTGTGAGGAGCCGGTGATGTCTTGATGGACAAGGACAACTTGGGCCTCCTCGAGGCGGTCCCGGTTTGAGTAGCCATATCGACCAAGTGATGTATTGCTCAAGTAAAGATGGGATGTATGAGACAACGGAGCGGCACCGACTTGATAGCAAGCAGTCCGGTGGGTACAAGGATCAAACAACGGCCTCGGCCTCCCGAAAAACTGGAATCGCCAGAGTAAAACAACCGGTTCCAAGAAAAGAAGGGGGAACAGTAGCAATGGAATATATTGGGGAAAGAAGGGAACTGCGGCTATATAGAACAGGAAGCGGCGCTTCGTTGGGATGGTGACTCTCGTGTGGGGTTAGTGCACAACGGCGGCGGCCGTCGAGAGAAGCGCCACTAAGCAGACATATATACCTATGCAATGCAGTGTGACTTGTGAAGACACAATAGACGCGATTGATGCAGGACTACACCCCCTCGTCTCAGACAGCTCCAGTTCTGGTTGGCTATTTTGGGCAGTAGGATGTGATGGGGAAGAGGCGCAAGCGCCAGCCTCCGAAGGGATCCCTGTCGGCTCGACTCGCATCCCTGCATGTTGGCCAATCAAGGCAGCGGGGGCGGTTGGTTGTTTGCTTGAAGCAGCGTCTATATGGTTGGAGCGACAGGAGTCTCGTTAAAGCTCTTGAGGGAGCCTTTACCATGTCCGGGCAGAAAGACGGTGAGAAAGGGACTGTCTAGGTAGGCAGAGGATACCTACCTAGATAGCCCGAGAAAAACGTCGTATCGTGTGGCATACACACCATGAGCGCACTTGTACGGCCACTACATGATTGGAAGGCGCACTTCATAACATACGCAGCCAACATCATCCAGTCGCGTTGTCGCCCGCTCATGTGAAGGTTTTCACGAGCGACTCAAGATCTCGTAAGAGATTTCTAAAACCCACACTCTTGAATCTTGATACCGTCTTGGCAAACAGTCGTGACATGAGAGACCGGCAAGTTGTGAAGGCGATTACGGCGACTCAGGTGCGCGGATGAGATCGGACGATGTCAGTAGTGTTTGAGTGAGAGGGGAGAGGGGGAGGGGAAGGGCTGAGCTTTCGGAAGAAAGCGAATTTTCAGCCCATCTGGAGACTGTAATTAAACTACGTAGCAAGGTGGTTTAGGTGGCTGCTGACAACGTTTCCCAAGTGAACCCTACTTTAGAGCAACAAAACGTCCTTCCTCCACTTTGATCTGGGTGGATATTCGAGAGATGTGACAGTCGGCTATTGAAGGCAGGATTCCGTAAACCCAGTGGCTGGTCCTGCTGTGCCACGCTTTGCGGCAGGCTTAGTGCAGTTGCCGAGCCATGGCGGAAGTGCTTGATTAGGTAACTCGGTACCCAAAATTAGGTAATCCCCACGTTGCAAGAGTCGAACTTGACCAGCCGGTACCGGCTGGTAGGTAGGTTGGCATCAAGTATCGTCCCAAAAACCAACCTCACCCGCCGGCGGCCCTACTGGATCTTCAAAGCCGCCGGGCTGGCCGAGGTCTACCCTTTTTGCCAACATCCCCAGAAAGCCAATATTCTGGTTGGTATCCACCCTTTGGACAGCGTATTGCTCAGGGGTCTGTGCTATCCGACGACTCGGCCGACTCGCCCATATCGCATCGCATCTGCATCTGCTCAGCGTCGTTGCGATAAGCCCGCACCGCACCCATCATTGGATCGGCTATCTTGACTACCTAGGTACCTAAACCAGTCTCGAAAGTATTGTATGGATCGAATACAACAACGCCCGCCGGCGACTTACATGAGAGCCCGCAGGCTTTGCCGAGCAATACATTCGAGGCGGACGACGGCCTCTCTCATGAACTTGCGCTTGCAGTTAGATCCAAGACCAGCCCCTGACCATAAATAGGGATTCGAGTCCAGTTCTACCAGTGCTATCCCTGGGACGAGCAGCGGTCAGCAAATAACTCGCATTGTTCTTTAATTTACCCCGATACTTTTGGCATAGTACATGATGGGTGCGTTGAACCCGCCCTGCAAACCTGTGCTTCCCGGGCTGGGCCATACCAATCGCTAGAGGGGTATACTGACACGAACTCACCCTTCCACAGGTACCACTGCCCAAGAAAATTTCCCTCTCACCATACCGGAATGGAGAGAGGCACAGGAGGCCGGGGGCGGCCTCGTCCGTCTTTTGTCGCTTCGTGAGTCTGAAGCGAGGTTAAACTCGAAGGCGTGGATTGCCCTGGCCACCCAACTACAGATCGAGCAGCAATGGGCTTACGCCGAATCCCTACGCATATCGGGTGCTTCACTGCCACTCTTCGGGGTCCCATTTGCGGCCAAGGACAACATCGACGTCGCCAGCTTCCCTACTACCGCTGCCTGTCCCAGCTTTGCAACTGGGCCTGTGGACAGGGATGCCACCGTCATCGCTCGCCTAAAGGCAGCCGGTGCCATTGTACTCGGTAAGACCAACCTTGACCAGTTCGCCACGGGCCTTGTGGGTACGAGGTCGCCGTATGGTCCAGTGGCCAACTCCTTTGACCCCACGAGGGTCAGTGGTGGTTCAAGTTCTGGAAGCTCCGTGGTCGTTGCAAGGGGCGCCGTGCCTTTCTCCCTGGGTACTGACACCGCTGGCAGCGGTCGCGTGCCTGCCGGGCTGAACAACTTGTTGGGATTGAAGCCCACAAGAGGGGCCCTCAGTACAACCAGAGTGCTGCCGGCTTGTCGCAGTCTGGACTGCGTCTCCATCTTCGCTCTCACAGTCGACGACGCCGAGACAGTCTTGGCCGCAGCCGAGGGCTTCGACCCGGAAGACTCCTTCTCCAGAGCTCGTCCCAACACGCCTAGTACAGTCAAGGGCCATCGCATGGCAATTTGTGACAACCCTCCATGGTTCGGTAAGGCGGAGCAAGCCGCAGCCTATGCGCAGGCACTGGTCAAGGCAGAGAACATCGGGTGGGCCCTTGAGCCAAAGGATTTCTCTCCACTCTTCAAGCTCGCCAGCCTGCTTTATGAGGGTCCTTGGGTGGCTGAGCGTTACGCTGCTATCAGGGACTTCATAGAGGAACACGAAGACAAGATGGACCCAACTGTGCGAGAGATCATTCTCAAAGCCAAGGGCTTTAATGCGGCGGATCTCTTCGCGTCCGAGTATCTTCGCCAGGACCTTACCCGTGAGATCCAAGACAAGTTCGGCCACTTTGACGCCATCCTCGTTCCTACCACTCCCACCTTCCCTACGATCGAGGATCTCGCTCGGGAGCCGATTAAGGAGAATGCCTACCTTGGTACTTATACCAACTTCGTCAACTTCATGGATTGGACCGCCCTGGCGATTCCTGCTGGCTTCAGGTCGGATGGACTGCCGTTCGGTATCACGCTGATCTCATCGACCTGGGATGAACCCAAGCTGCTTTCTATGGCCCGAGAATGGCTCTCCACCGAGCCCCGGCCATTAGGCGCAACCAAGGTGGAAAGAGTTGAAGCACGCAACTCTGTCGCTATCGTCGGGGGCGAGCCGAAGACGACTCGTCTTGTGGTGGTAGGTGCTCATCTGACGGGGTTCCCTCTGAACAAAGACCTGACGTCTCGTGGAGGAAAACTAGAAATAGCCACGACGACCTCCCCAAACTACAAGTTATATTCTCTCAACTCCGGCGGTACGGTGAAGAAGCCAGGGTTAAAGCGCACCCCAAATGGCGGAAGCGCTATTCAGGTCGAAGTCTGGAACCTGCCTATAGCGGAGTTGGGCAGCTTTTTGAGCACAGTTCCCTCGCCTCTCGGAATTGGCTCCATTGAGCTTGCGGACGGAAGCTGGGCTCCCGGGTTCATCTGTGAGCCTTATGGACTCGACGATGCCACCGACATCACATCCTTTGGAGGCTGGCGGACATTTATCACATCACTCACCTCTGAAGCCCCTCTTACAGAACCTAAATCGGCAGTCAGTGCCATCAAGTCTGTTCTCATTGCGAACCGTGGAGAGATTGCTGTTCGTATCATTAAAACCTTGCACTCAATGGGATTGAAAGCCATCTCCATCCACTCTGCTTCCGATTCTCGCTCGCCCCATGTTCGCGAAGCCGACATCTCGCTTCCCCTCGAAGGCAAATCCGTCTCGGAAACCTACCTCAACGGTGTGCAGATCATCGCGCTCGCGAAGTGTGCTGGTGCAGACGCCATCATTCCAGGTTACGGTTTCTTGGCCGAGAATGCTGCTTTTGCCTCTGCAGTAGAGGCAGAGGGCATGATCTGGATCGGGCCAACAGCAGATCAGATGAGACAACTTGGGCTGAAGCACCTTGCTCGAGATGTAGCCGTTGGAGCCGGGGTTCCTGTTGTTCCGGGCAGTAAACAACTGCTCAAGAGTGCAGAAGAGGCTGTCGCCGAGGCAGAGCGCATACAGTATCCTGTGATGCTGAAAAGCACTGCCGGCGGTGGCGGGATCGGTCTGAAGCGCTGCAATAATTCTGCTTCGCTCGTCGAGGCATTCGAGAGTGTTCAGAGATTGGCGCAGGCTAATTTTGGCGATGCTGGTGTCTTCGTGGAGCACTTCATCGAGAACGCCCGTCACATCGAGGTGCAAGTCATCGGTGACGGATGTGGCAACGTCACGTCGGCAGGCGAGCGAGACTGCTCGTTGCAAAGACGGAACCAGAAAGTCATCGAGGAGAGTCCTGCCACATTCCTACCGCCAGATGTTCGAAGTAGGATGCGCCAAGCCGCTGTCGATCTTGCCTCTGCTGTTAAATACCGCAACGTCGGCACCATTGAATTTATCTACGACATCGACACCTCGGAGTTTTACTTCCTCGAAGTCAACACCCGACTGCAAGTTGAACACCCAGTGACGGAGTCTGTGACTGGTTTGGACTTGGTTGAGTGCATGGTTCGCGTCGCGTCTGGCAACAGTGAGGATATTTTCGTCGATAACCCAGGAGGCTTCGAGGTGAGGGGCAGCTCCATTGAGGTACGCATCTACGCAGAAAGCCCGCTTCAAAACTTTCGTCCTTCTCCCGGCCACCTTCTGGATGTATCGTTCCCAGAAGGCGTACGTGTCGATACTTGGGTTATGGCTGGTATGGAGATGCCATCTTCCTACGACCCGCTTGTAGCCAAAATCATTGCTACGGGCGAAGATCGAGCGGCGGCGGTTGCGAAGCTGGCTGATGCCTTGGAGCAAACAGTGATAACGGGCATTGAGACGAACTTGGAATACGCCCGCTGCATTGTCGCATCCGAGATGTTCAGATCCGGGGCTTTCACCACGACATCGCTCAACAGTTTCCCGTTCGATGCGCTCATCCTCGAAGTTGTTGACCCAGGCACTCTCACTACTGTTCAAGATTATCCGGGCCGCAAGGGACTATGGCACGTTGGCGTTCCGCCATCGGGACCCTTCGATAACTATTCTTTCAGGCTTGCCAACAGATTGGTTGGCAACGACTCCCGCGCCGCTGGTCTCGAGTGCACTATCCACGGACCCAACCTTCTCTTCCACTGCGATGCTGTTGTAGCTGTCACAGGGGCCTCCGCCGAAGTCAGGCTTGAAAATGCCTTTGTTCACCTGAACACATGCATCACTGTCCGGAAGGGACAGAGACTCTTGATTGGTACCGCAACATCCGGGTGTCGTAGCTACATTGCCATCCGCGGGGGCATTGCCGTCCCCCAGGTCTTCAACTCGCGCTCCACCTTTGCGCTGGGTAAAATCGGCGGTCACAACGGACGAAGCCTGCGATCCGGTGACCTCATATCAATAGGCAGCATGGCCGCTACCTTTCCATCGGTTGCTTCTGGACCCTCCATACCCCTCCCGGCTGACCCAATCAATGCCTACTGGTCTATCGGTGTCGTTCCTGGACAACACTCTGCACCTGAGCACTTCACCGAGCAGGGATTTAACACAGTCTTTGATGGTGAGTGGACAGTCCACTACAACAGCAACCGCATCGGCATCCGGCTCGACGGTCCCAAGCCACAGTGGGCCCGGCAAACGGGCGGCGAAGCAGGCTTGCACCCGTCCAACATCCATGATAGCCCCTACTCCGTCGGCAGTGTCAGCTTTACTGGCGATGAAGCTGTAATCCTTACCTGCGACGGACCCAGCCTCGGCGGGTTTGTCGTCTTCTGCGTCGTAGCTTCAGCCGAAATGTGGAAACTCGGCCAACTCCGCCCAGGTGACAAGGTGAAACTCCAGCCCATCACCGTTGACGATGCGTTTTTTCTTGAATCCGCCCTTGAGAAGTCCATAGCCGACCTTACACCCCTGGCGGTGGACGTGGACCCCCTCGCCAACAGCCCAACAATACCAGACTTGAACCCCCTCCTCGGTGACATCGGCAGCGCAGGCCGGTGCATCACCGTCCGTCAGGCCGGCGACAACGCCATGCTCCTCGAGTTCGGCACCGAAGACGTCTTCTCGCTTCGCCAGAGTTTCCAGATCTTCTCCTTTATCGCCCGCCATAAGACACATCCCATCCCAGGCGTTCTCGAGCTCTCCCCTGGGGTTCGCACTTTACATGTGCAATATACATCTAAGGCCCTGCCCGCGACGATTCTCTCCGCCCTCCGCGCGCATGAGGCCTCCCTAGGCGACGCGGTCCCCTCTTCCATCCCCTCTCGCACATTCCACCTGCCTCTTGCTTTCGACGACTCCGTCTCCCGCGCCGCTGTAGCCCGCTATGTGGCCACCATTCGTGCAACGGCACCTTGGCTCCCGAGCAACGTCGACTTCCTCCAGCACCTCAACGCCCTAGACTCACCCGCAGACGTCGAGCGCATCTTCCTCGACGCCACTTTTCTTGTGCTGGGCCTTGGCGACGTCTTCCTCGGCTCCCCTTGCGCTGTGCCCCTGGACCCTCGCCACCGCCTGTTCGGGACAAAATACAATCCCTCTCGCTCTTACACACCGCGCGGAGCTGTTGGCATTGGCGGGCAGTACATGTGCATTTACGGCATGGATTCGCCTGGCGGGTATCAGCTCGTGGGGCGCACGGTGCCCATCTGGGACGACGTTACCGCCTCCGCTGTTGTATCACGGAGCGACTCCAAGCCCTGGCTGTTCCGCCTCTTTGACAGGATATCCTTCTACCCCGTCCCGGAAGCTGACCTTGACGCCGCCATCGCCCAGGATCGGATAGCGGATCTCGTCAAAGTCGAAGAGGGCAGCCTCGACCTCGAGGCATACGAAACCTGGCTGGAGGCCAACAAAGCCGACATCGAGGCCACCCGCAATATCCGTGCGGAGGCGATCCGCAGCGCGCCCTTTATGGAGGAGCTGCTCCAGCCTTATCACCCGCCCGAGGCCGAGAGGCGCGGCGTCTTTAGGGAGGAATGCCAGGTCGACGTGCCGGGCGAGAGGGTCAAGGCTCAAATGCCGGGCCGGTGCTGGAAGTGCGACGTCAAGGCTGGGGACGAGGTACAGGTCGGCGACGCGCTGGTGTGGATCGAGTCGAACAAGATGGAGATCAAGATTGGGAGTCCCGTCAAGGGCAGGGTTGCTAAGATGCTGGTTGCAGAGGGGGACATTGTTGGGCCGTACGACGACTTGCTTATTGTTGAGACGCAGTGAAGGCAGATGAAGAGCTTCGCTTTCCCTGTTCTTTTGTCTTTGCGCGAGCCTTGATGACTTATAGATCGGTTTTGTTTATTTCAAGAGTTCGATTAGACTAAAGGCGCTTCACACCGTTGCTTGGATAGATATGAATTTCTGTAGCGCTCGGAAGAGCTTCTGCCAGCTTTATAAGATAGATAACATGGTGTAAACAGTCGAAGGCTCCGTCAGCCTCTCATACAAGGTATTGTGTACGGGTATCCCAGAAACTAAGATTCGAAAAGCTTGCCGCATGAATGAAGCCCATCCAACTTTCCCCAGATAGAAAAAGAAAACGAAAATAAAACCATGTACATTTTTATTCCACATGGCACCATGACCGCAACCCCGGGCGGTTCCCTTGGGGGCAGTGACGGACGGCCTTTCGAACCTTACATCTTGACCTCGGCGGCAGCCCTCACGGCGTCCAGCCCACTGACGTCCGACTCGAGCATTCGAAGCGCCTCCCTCACGAAAGGCGCCGCCTGCGCGCGCACTCTCAGGCTCCAGAGGTACTCCTCGACGCGGTCGGCGTAGTACATGGCCTCGGCGTCGTCGTCTGAGGTGGCCCATAGGAGGCCCGCGAACGAGCCGATGCCGGCGAGCTGGGCCGAGGCGGCGAAGCCCCAGAAGGACTGGATGTGCTCCATCTGCAGGTTGGCGATGATGCCTGAGGCGGAGGCCAGGCGGGCGCGAGCGCCCGCGCGGATGGCGACGCGGAGCTCCGGCGGCGCGCTGGAGGAGATGTTGCGAACCAGAGAGCGGTGGAGGGCCAGGTCTATGGAGATGTAGGCGAGGTGGAGGGAGCCTGGGAGTGTTAGTGGTTTAAATTCAGAGTGTCGGAGAGTGAGGAATTGGGGGATGACTACCGTTTGCTGAGAGCTTCTTGAGACGCGTCTCTTGCAGCTGTAGGGCTTCCGGGAGTTTGGCGTACCACTCCCGCAGCATCATCACGATGGGCTTGGCGAGCTCGGCGACGCCTACGGTGCCGATCTGGTCGAGGGTGCCGCCGCGACGGGTAGCCTTGGCCGTGTAGAATGTGCTGAGCACGTCGCTGAGTATGAGAGACAGCTTGATCTGGCGCAGGAACAGTTCGCGACCGACAACGACCTCAGCGCTGCCCTCCGGATCGTGTTCCTCGTCCGCGGCGTTCTCGGGGAAGTCCTCGACGCAGCATGGCCGCACGTCCCAGTCCTCGTCGAGACGGATGTGCGACGGCCGGCCGTGGACGAGAGCTCCCCACTTGTCCTGCATGAAAAGCGCCCAGGCGAGGCGGCGGCGGAGGCCTTTTTCCCAGTCCGGGATCGCCCAGTCGCTGCAGTCCACGTGAATGCCGAGGTCTTGTGCCAGGGCGATGAGCTGAGCGATAAAGGTCCAGGTATTGTTCCGGAAGCGCTGCTGGATAAGCAAACCCGCCTGGAGGGTCGAGATCTTGGGTCGTTTCATGTCATCGCTCATGGTGCGAAGGGCTAGGGCCTCCAAGGCGGCCTGGTCGGGTTGCCACGAGGAGGTTGCCAGGGTGCGGTCGTAGAGAGACCAGTCTAGGGCCAGGAGGTAGACGGCGGCCAATAGGGGCGGGGAGAACTCATGATAGGAGCGGGCGTACTTCTCCAGGAAGACTTTTTTGTGGAGGACCGGGAAGCTGGGGTGGACGATGCGGAAGTAGAGGTTCACAAGTGTCGAGCCGAGGGGGTGGACGACCTTTTCTATGGCGTCGAGGTCGGCTATTCTCTGAGGTTCTGAAGAAGTTTCTCGGTCGCGGTGGATGAGAAAGACAGTGGATTCATCAAGGCGGCGGACGGACCTGACGGCCGGGTCATGAGGCCGGTGTAAGTCCAGCAGGGAGGGCTCCCGGTAATTCGTGTTGCCAACGTACTCGGAATGGGTCTTGAGATGCAGACCAAGAGTGCCGTCGAGCAGGGAGGGCTGGTTAAAGGTTGCGGCGTGTTCCGAGCCGGCGAGGGAAGGCGAAAGGGCCTCTAGCAACTCGGGAGAGGGTTGTCTACACGTACGAACAGATCTGTTAGACCAGGAATGTCGTTAAATGGAGGGAGTGAACCAATGATAAGGAGACGTGTAGATGGAGGAGGGGCAAGGTCGTCTGGGGCTGGAGCGACCAGCAATATGGGTTCAACAAATAGGAACAGCGAGAACGTATGAAGGAGGAAGGGCATGGTGCGCCAGTACAGTTGACTGAAGTCAGCCACGGAGTTTCGTTCATGCAGAGGTGTATGCCGCGATAAGGAACTGTCATCACACTTACGTTATCTCTTCCTGAGGGTCCAGCGGGACGGGAGCGGGTGGAGGACCTGCGGGCGCTGAGGCGGAACCATTAGTGGACGGGCGCTGTTCCGGGGGATCGGTAGCCTTCCGGCGCTTGCGCGGGAGCGGGCCGCGAAGGTACGTGCACGGTTGTCGATGGAATGAACACATGACACATTTGTCGAGGCCCTCCTCGCGGACGCATCGTGTCTTGCGCTGGCGGCAGATGTCGCAGGGGCGGCTTTGGGCGGCTCCTGTCGTGGAGGCAGCTACTGCGGCGGCGGCGGCGGCGGCGGCTGCTGCTGCTGATGACTGCCCCGTGGCCGCCGAGGGATGTGACTCGAACGAAGGAATATGAGCCGACGACGAGAGCGCCTGCATAATCGCTGGGTCGGTGCCGGCGGAGACGGGGGTGCCGTATGGCGCCGGCGGGGTGTCCATGTCTATAGCGGGCGGGGGGAACCGGGCGACAGCCGAGCTCGGCGCCGGCGGGGTGTGTGGGGGGGGCGTGTGACGAAAGATAAGAGCGAGTGAACAGTTACAAGTTTGTATCTCAGAATACCGTAGGTACCTAGGTTGGTACGTATGTATGAAATGAGTGAATGCGATTAGGCGCGAGCTTGGCTGCTGGGGTCACGTAAAAGCAGTGAGACACGCAAGAATACCGTAGGTGTGTGCAAGTGTGTGTGTGTAGTGCAAAAAGAAATAAGAGGAATTGGTTTCCCCGCCTCGCTGATTTTCGTGGACTCGGTTCGGATGTGAGGGATAGAGAGACTCTCCTCCCTTACATACAGAAACAAATGTTACCGGTAGAGTGATGGCGGGGCTACGGCAGCCATGAGACTGACTGGCCGATCAAGACTTGAGCTGAGCTGAGCTGCAAGCGGGCGTCATGTCATCCACGGCCCTTGACACTCTGTCGGTACGGTAGCTTGGGCCCGAGCGAGTGGTTGTCTTCGAAACTCAGCGGGCGTCCAATCGATTTTAGTCGGCAACACGCAGGCAATGTCTCGGCTGTAAGCAATAGGTAGGTCGTCAGCCAGACCAAGCACTTAAACAGGCGCAGTGTCTTACCCTGGACGTCTTTCGGCGGCTCAAGGGCACGTTGCAAAGGCTCTTGTTGTCTGACTGCGCTGTAAGCTGCGTGCTGCTCGTTATTGTTATCGCAGAGTTGGGTCGGAATATTTTTCATCGATAAGGCGCCCGCTGGCCGTGAATCCGCCCGGTTTTCTGTGTGGAAGACACAGGTGAAAAAAACAGGTAGGGAGGAGAGCGGAAAATGCCTAGTCGGCAGTCGGGTACTGGAAGTAATCAATTGTACCGTTTCACCTTGATATCACCAATTGGTACATTCCAGTACATGACTACCCCCATTAAATGGTGCATGCATCCCTGTCTAAGGCGCTTCGGTATCTTGACAGCTCCCGGTCCCCTAACTTTGGAAGAGAGAGAGGGAGAGAGAGGGTACGTACCCTCATCTGAGGTCAGGTAAGCTCCAGCTTGCAACGTCGACAGAACGGGACCGACAGTTAAACGCTCCTGCGATTACGAACACAGAAATACCCAGTCGCAAATTTGAGTTCCTCCTCTACTACAATCGAACCTAGACGACGACGACGAACGACGACCTTCAACAATTACGAAGCCTCGCCCGTCCAACCATCCCGTCGTCCTCCCCCCCAGACCCCCTTTTGCCGGAAAATGACATCGCAATAACTTACAATGGCCAAGGCCCCAACTCATGGAGCCAACCGAAACGACTCCCACCACCCGGAAGCTGCTTCCGGACCAAGCCAAGAGGACAGAAGCCTCCTCTCTGACGACCCCCTCACCCACGATGAACCTCACGACGGCAGCGTCGCCAGCGGCGCCGGCGGCGGGTATTTTGTGACGAAGCATGCGACATCCCTCCGCTCGCCCGGAACGCCACGGACGCCGAACCGCGTCCGCTTCAACCCCATACCCTCCATTGTCGAACCGCCGCCGCCGCGCGCCTCTATGACGAGGAGCACTGGCTCCGCCCGCCAGAGCCGCGACAGCTTCGACGTCGACGACGAGCTCTTCCAGCACGCACCCAGCGGCGACGACCACGACGAGCACCACCGCCTGCCCCTGCTGACCGACATCGAGGCTCCCTCGGTCGCTCTCGCCAACAGTCCCTGGGGCGCCGGCGGCGAAGACGTACATGAGTGGGCTGAGCAGGAGCGCGCACGACCCAAGTCGGGTCTGCGCATGGCTTTTATGAATATGGCCAATTCCATCATTGGCGCTGGCATCATCGGTCAGCCCTACGCCTTCAAGCAGGCTGGACTGCTGGCCGGCACCATCCTGCTGGTCGTCCTTACAATTGTCGTCGACTGGACTATCTGCCTGATTGTCATTAACAGCAAGCTTTCCGGGAGCAACAGTTTCCAGGGGACAGTGGAACACTGCTTCGGCAGGACTGGGCTCATCGCCATCTCCGTTGCGCAATGGGCGTTTGCATTCGGTGGCATGGTCGCCTTTGGAATCATCGTCGGCGACTCGATACCACCCGTTTTCATGGCCATCTGGCCCGATTTGAGGCAGATGCCGGTGTTTGGTCTCTTGGCGAACAGGCAGGTCGTCATTGTGATTTTTGTCCTAGGCATCAGCTACCCGTTGACCTTATACCGGGATATCGCAAAAGTGAGTAATATGGTATACAAACGGTATATGGACCGAAAGCTAAAGAGACCTGTATAGCTGGCGAAAGCAAGCACGTTGGCTCTCATTAGCATGGGAGTCATCGTGACAACCGTCGTGGTTCAGGGAGCTCTTACTCCCAAGTCAGAGCGTGGTTCCTTCTCACCCGCCCTTTTGACTGTGAATACCGGCATCTTTGAAGCCATCGGTGTGATTTCTTTCGGTATATAAATCCCTTTTTCCCTGCTCCCGATCCCCAGACCATCTCACCAACAAGCTCCTCTGACACTCCTTAGCCTTCGTTTGCCACCACAATTCCCTTCTCATCTATGGCTCCCTCGAAACACCGACGATCGACCGCTTTTCACGCGTCACGCATTACTCGACCGGCATCTCCATGGTTGCTTGCCTCTTGATGGCCCTGGCAGGGTTTCTAACCTTTGGTGACAAAACGCTCGGCAACGTTCTCAACAACTTCCCCTCGGACAATGTGATGGTCACCCTGGCCCGACTGTGCTTTGGTCTGAACATGCTGACGACGCTTCCCCTCGAGGGATTTGTTTGCCGCGAAGTTATGTTCAACTACTTCTTCCCGGGCGAGCCTTTCAACATGAACCTCCACCTCATCTTTAGCTCCGCCCTCGTTGTTTCTGCCATGGTCATTAGTCTTCTCACATGTGACGTTGGCGTCGTTTTTGAGCTCGTGGGTGCCACCTCGGCGTGCGCGATGGCGTATATTCTCCCGCCGCTATGCTACATCAAGCTCACTACCCGGTCGTGGAAGACATACGTTGCCGCGGGCATCGTCGTTTTTGGCACCTTGGTCATGGTGATCAGTTTGGTACAAGCGATCGCCAAGATGATTCGCAGTAAGTCTACTCCCCTACACCCGTTTCCAATTTTCACACCGTTTCGGTGCTAACTTGTACACAGACGATGGCGGGCCGGCGCAGTGCATGTAACTGGATCGTACCTGTAAGAGTAAAAGGAGCTCCTCTGTTTTATTTTAGACATGGCAAGAGTAGGAAAATGACAGTCTTCTGATACAGACTGGGACAGCATGGTAGAAAACTCAGAGAATTTATAAGCAATACCATGCGAAAGGGGGAAAGGGGGTGTGTGTTATTGTATAACAAAAAAGCAAGACTTCGTATTATTGAAGAAGACGCAGAGGAAGTCTAGACACAACGCTCATCACAAACAGAGAAAAAATACCCACGCGTCTACTGTTCCATTGCGACGGCTCCAATACACTTTCTGAGCGTAGACGTTGTACCAGCCGACAGTGTGTTCGCAGCAACTGTTTGTGGCTTGTTGTAATATGGTTACTCTCCTTGACAGACGTATGCACACCTGGAAAAGCAAACTCGGCCAGGGCAGTGACGGGGGCAGCGTGGGAGAGGCCTTGACAACAAAGGCAAAAGCAATAGGAATAGTGAATCACAGGATTTTCTTTTCGATCAAGTCTCCATCGTACATCAAGATCTGCCGAGAAGCAGGAACCGGCGAAGACTGGCTAGTTCAATGAGAAGATCGGAAAGAAGCCGTGATTTGACCAGCAAGAATCAGACGCTTTTATTTACCATTACAAGTTATATCTATATCTACAATGGCCGTAATGTAGGGGGCCGTCTGTGTCGGTCCCTGAAGGGGGTATCATGTGCACGTAACTATCCAGTGTCCCATTTGGGTTCGCGATCGTCAGATCACTGCGCTTAAAAGTCAAAAAATCTTACTCCTCAGTGGAATCCCAGCAAGGCAACAAGGCAAAAAGTGGCGACAGTGGCTGCCTTGACCACAGTGAGAGAGGCGGACGATGCCGCACCGGAATGGGATACGGGCGAAGTCTGCGCGGCGGCAGTTGCCGACGCGGTAATTGCCGACGCGGCAGTCTCATGACCGCCCAATCCGAGCCCGGGTTTGGGCGTCTGCACAGCAGTCCCAATGTTGGCGTTGTCAGAGTTACCAACCACTGGTGGCGTGGTCGAGGAGTCGCTACTGGACGTGGTCGTCACTGGCGGTGGGTCGACTCTCTTGGCGAATCCTTTTGAAATATACAGTTAGCACACATCAACGTACAGCACAAGAGTACCGTCGAAACTCACCAATACGCTTCTGATCCGTATCAAAGACGGTGTAGACATTCTTGAGAAAGACATCGCCCAGGAGCCAGGCTCCCGTCACGACCTCGTGACCGTATATGTTGCTTATACAGGTACCATCGGCGCCAGGGACGCCTCTCCAATCCTTGGCGGAAATAATATAGCTGATATTGGAGAAGGTGTACGTGACATCCTTGTTGCTGTCGCACGGCACCTTGTAGGTTGTGCCGGCCTCGTCCGCAGTAGATCCGGGGATGTTCTTGTGGAACGCGGCAACATCGTCCTTGGGACCAAAAACATACGAGGTACCGGTGTCAATGTAAGCAAGCTTACCTGCCGCGCCAGACTTGAGGCCATCATAGGCAATGCCGTCCAGAGGAACTGCCCAATCACCAAGTGCGTTCCCAACTGCGGTGTAGGTGATATCGCCAGTGTACTTGTCAGGGTTGCATACACCGAAACTGATTTCGCTCATGTTGGGTCCGTCTGCTGCCCTGCTCAGATACACGCAGAAGATGTTGGCAGGAAGTTGCGTGGAGTTCTTGACAACTTGCATGAAGTTTTCCGTCTCGCCGCCTGCCATCGAAAGCCCGAGGATGCCGTCAAAGGGGAAGTGGTTGAAGTCATCCGAGGTCTCGTTGGCAACACCAAACTGAAAGTCAAAATTCATACCAGCAAAGGATAAAGTATCGGTGACTTTGTCGCCCTTTACAGAGCCAGATCCGTAGGCGACGGAAAAGGTTTCGCCGGTGACCTTGTACGTTGCAGAGTCGGGAGGGCCAAACGAGCCGTGCTTTTCGCACGCTGTTGATTTGCACGATGAACCCATGACCCAACTGGTACCGGCTCCAGTATCCATGAGCATCCACATAGGCTTCTTGTTGTTACCAAGCTTGACCTGGGCAAAGTAGGAGAAGTCGGTGCCATCTTGGGCCACACCGACCGCGTTCTTGAGCTTGGTATCGGCAGCCTTGACAATACGGTACTGACTCTGTCTCTTGGACCTCGACGCCTTCTCACGGACGGCAGCGGATTGAAATCTCGCATATTTGCGGGTGAGGCGTTCCACTTCGCGGACAACTCGTTCGGATTCAGAATTTGTTGTCTACGAGTTGGGTTATTAGCTTTAAATACATGACATCGGCGCCGGATACAATTACAAAACACATAGTCCCCAAACCAGTGTCTAAGCACAAGGGAAGCATTCGAATAGGAATCATTTAGACAAGGCAACTCCACTTACCGAGAAATCGTGTGTGGCTTGAGGGCCGAGCTGGGAGGCGGGGAGCTTGATAACCTTGACGGCATCTACAACATCAGACCCGAGCTCATCTCCACCCTTCAACTGCCTCTTGGTTGGCAAGACGCAGTCGCCCTTTTCGAGACACTCCGGACTAGGCCAGGGAAAGAAAGCGTGTGTGGACGTGAAGAGCAGCGAAAGGTAGACCAAGGTGGCAGAACGCATCGTATAGCTGAGCAAGATGCCGGTCGACTAGGCAAAGCATTAACCGTGACCGAGGAGGCGGGTGGTCAATGCAAGGCCAGTGAATAATAGAGCCGCACGAGCAAGGTAAACGCTTTCAAGTCAATTCCAAAGGGGGGGGGGGGGGGGGGGGGGGGGGTGCGTGAGTGATCGGAAAACGGTTCAAGCAAAAGTAATGCGTGCTTTATCGGCCTTGATAGACTCAAACTCGGGCAAGGCAGCGGGTTCCAGACGCCGCGGTGGTGTTGGACAGATTATGATATTAAGAATTAAGTCGAGCGCATCGAGGAACTGGTCGAGAGCGAGTATATAACGGCCAGAAGACGTGGTGGTGTAAGGGGGAATGTGCGAATTTTGAATGTGAGCTTGGCGTGTGGCTCTGAAAATGCTGTACGCGGGCCGGTCGAGCCAAAAAGGGCAGGACAATGAAACAGAGGGACGGGTTGTCGAGGGAGGCGTTACCAGCAACAACTGCTAGAGACAAGATGCAAGACGATGAGACAAGGGCGAGAGCTAAGGAGCTAAGGGCAGGGCAGAAGACGCAGACGCGATGGGCGGGTTCTCCTGACTACCTATATCCGCGTCATACACAAGACAAGAAAAACGAAGCGGCGACTGGAAAGAGTAGATGGATAAATCGACAAGTCGGAGAGGAAAGGGGCGAGTCAGGTCCTTTAGGAAAGAGGAGGAAGGGTAGAGAGAGGAAGGATGGTTAGGTTAGACGGCGATGTGAGGTGAGGAGAGGTGAGGAGGGAGAGGTCAGGCAAGGCAAGGCAAGGCAAGAGGCAAGGAGAGGGGATGATCGTGAGGGGAGTATTCGCAGATATGGGGATTTGCGAATCGGAGAGCGAGGAGCCCTGGATAACTAGCTAGACCCAGGCGAGCTAAGGCTCTAGCGACGATGGACTGGTCCAGGGATCGAATTGGGAAGTGTGGAGGTGCGCAACTCAAGTGTGGAAAAAGTGGAATGGAAGGGTAGTGGCGGACATGGTGCATGGTCATGGTGCCTCGTGTATGGTGGTGATGAGTGGCTGGCTGGCATGGATGTATAGTCGGCAGGTCCAGAGCTGCAGCCATACAGGAGAGGTACAGATACTCAAAGAAGTCAAGATATGCTCTACCTACCTTGGAGGGCATCTGGCAAAGCGAGTACTTGTTCTCTGCCGTACCCTATTTGTGCTGAATGGCCGTGCTAAGTATCTACCGGCCCGCCGTTGCTGCTCAACTGTTGCCGCTTCAGCGCTCCGAGAGGCCTTCTCCATCTACGTACTCGGTGCCTTCTTAACCACCTTTGCACTAGTGTACGGAGTAGTCGGCGAGGGATGGGTGACAGTCGCATGCTGCGCACCTACTGACGCCGCATGCAATGGCACGGGGGAGTATTGCTGTGCAGTGTTTCTAGCATGGCATAAGCGGGCGTTACCCCATTGGCTGCAACCTCTCCTTTTTCTCTTTCTTTCTTTCTGTCTCTCACTTTTCCGCCTTCATCCTTCCCTTCGTCCCCCTAGCGTACCTTACCTACTTACCTACCTATGTAGGTAAAGTGTCGATTTTTTTTTTTTTCGTCAGTTCTGCCAGTGTGTCGTGTCTCGCGCAGCAAACGCCCGTTGGGCACTCGCTGGGGGTGGGGGCCACCCCCTGGACACACCAGATGGCAACCGCTTGGCTCAGTGTCACGCTTGTGGTGGAGTCTACAGGGCCCCGTGGTGTCATGCAGGTCGCTCTCTCACAGGAAACATGGCAGGAGGTACCTGTCGAGCGACAGAGAGGAAGAACCAAGGAACGATGAGCCGCGGTATATCCGTACTCCTTCACCTAAATCTGCTTACCTAGGCAGTGCCTGCGATAAAAGGAAAGAGAAACAAAGTCTATTTCTCGTAGCCGTACCATCTTGAGATGAACTCCCCTCTCCGGCCAATTCGGCCCGTCCACTCAAGTCACCATGTTGCACTGATTGGCCATTTGTTTGGCGTGTCTTCCCCTCCGACCGTCGATTCTTTTCTCCTTTAGGACTGTTCTTTCAGGGGCCCAAACGCCTCGACTCCAGTTCTCTTCCTCGGCGTCCTAAATTGCTGCGTACAGTATCCGTACACTAAACGGGGGTGGGAATCATCGCCATCTCCAGACGCATGCGTTCCTCGCGCTTGTTTCTTCGACTGGCTGAGGCCACCTCCACGCCTCCTGTCTCGAACTCCTCCTCGTTTTCTCGTTGCTCTAAGCTACTTCGGCGCCGGACTCCACTCCGGGCGGGACAAATCGACCTGCATCTCGGCACAATCGTTGTTTGCGTCCATGTCATGATGATAATGATGAGATGATGATGATGATGATGATGATGGAACATCAACATCACCACCATCTCCATTATCAAGCTGCGACCTCGTAGTGCAACGCTTCTTGCCCAACCCTGCTTGGCGGCTAACGTGTGGAGATACGAAAAGGCATTTGATAGCCGCAGCCACCATATGACGCTTAGCCTTCTTTGGCGCCTAGAAAACAAGGGGTGTCTTGAAGACTCCACTTCCAAAGTTGCCTCGATGCTACTGCGGGTCACCTTCTCCAGTGTCTCTCCAGGTCATGCCCCTTGTTAGCACCGTCGCTGTCCCTTTTGGGAACTCGTCCAAATTGGCCTCTCACTGAGGTTTCTTGTCTCACTCTCTCGTGACTCGCTGCACGTTTTCCGTAGCTGCAAAAGCCTACAGATCAGCCGCGATCCAGGAACTATCTTATTTTCTCGATAGAACCATGACGACTGCTTGCAACCATTAGTGATCTGTCACCTGTCTAGAAGGATCCTCGGCCGCAAACGTGCACGGGCAGGCGGACTCGAGCCCGCCATATGATCGACCTGCTCGACCACGCATCCACGTCAGTTCAACGATCAAACAAACTGGCGGACGCCGCTGAAACTGGCTCGTGCTTCCTATGGAGATGGTCTGGCTTTGCTCCTGTTACCTAATTTGTCCTCGCTTGTATTTGGAGCTGGAGCCACCACAATGCCAGTCGCCTCAACCTCGCTTTCTGCGTTCGACTTGCGACCTCTGGGGGTCCCTAGCTGGTGTAGCCTGCAAAGGCCCGACACTGGAGGGCCTGTATCCGGGGTCTAATGGACGATCGGCCGACTGAGCAAGACGTTAAACAGGGGACACAGGCAACTGATGCTCGATTTAGGTGTTGTGAGAATCACCGGGCCAAGCAGACCCGGGTCCCCAATTTCAATCTTTTGCCTGGAGAGCCACCTATTCTGGCTGCTAATTACCCGGCCCCGTCCTTTTACCCAAAGATTTTCCTTGTCGACTCCACAACACCTGGCAGCTCTCTCTACATGTACGGATTAGAATCTCATTCTCGTCGAGCTGACAAAATGGCACTCGTCAAGCCTGTCACCCCGAGTTGACAATGCCCTTGTCTCAACCGTCGTTATACGAGCAACGGGTCCCTGACCCGACTGTGGCGCCACATTCGCTTTCGCCCGACCGACCGCATCGCTGCAGTTTGTCACTGGGAGAGTGGACGCCAGACCAAGAGCGGACAGGCGGACAGACAACGTTGGCACGACTGTTTGCAGTCGGTCTACTCATCTACCGGTACCCTTCTGACATGTCTTATCCAATCCCAAGAAGGAGGCAATGTCCTCTATGGGATGCTACGTCTCTTAGAACGTCGGCGCAAGCCACCGCCGTCGTCCCGCCCGCTCACTAGTAGGTCCCGATCGTCTCGTATCTTTGAGATTCGCTGCAGGTGCACGAGAGCGTCCGGATGTGGGTGTGATTGACAGGGGTCGAGGTCTCTATGAGTTTCAGCCTCTGAACACCGGCGTCTGCTCAGCTCGGGTGGCTGCCGGCTAAGCTCTTAAGCTCTCCAAGAGTGTGCTCTAGTCCAAACATGCATTCCACAGAGCATCCTGCTGGCTTTTTGCAGAGTATGCAGCGCTGTTGTACATGTGCCACATTGTCCCATCAAACTGGAACTGTCATGCAGTAATGTTGTCAGTTATACGCGTCCTTGCCAGTACGCTGATCTTGATACCCTTCACTTGTGTTCTGCTAGCACTTACATAGCTGTCGGTTCTCTCATGCAGGAACCGATTCCAAGGCTCAACCTGGTAGCGTGTCACAGTGGCTTCGGGCCTCGACGTAAACTCCAAATTTGGATGGCATTGCTGCAAGTGCCGACCACGCGACCCCCGCCCGCAGCATCTATTTCCACCCACAACTATCTACTCCAATGCGCCAGAAATTCCCAAATCGCTGTGGAGACCGAACAACTCGTACCAGTGCTGTGCTGTTTTCAGCACCTTGGCTTCTGTGGAATCATCGGCGTTCACGACCAAAAGCCTTTCCTGAACAGCTGTGAGCTCCTCTCGACCGGCCTGCCCAATCGCCGGTCTCAAAGCTACTGTGCGTAAAAACCACCATACTGATTCGTTGCACCATCGGAGAGACTCCGTCAGCCTTAAAGTTTCCTCGAAGACAGGTAGTGAGGTTTGCGTGCCGCAACCGTCTAGTCTCTCCATCAAATGGGCAAGGAACGACCAGCCAGAGACGTCGACATGATGGCTAAAAGACCACCTCTTGACGCTTTGGATAAGTGATGACAGATCTTCAGGCTCGGCATCAGCCAGAAATATTCTTGTTAACCAACGCGCGTGAGTCCAGGCATAGTAGTTGCGTGGATGCCGCTCTCCAGCTACCATGACGATCAACTCGATGTCCTGTTGAACCGCAACTGGAAGTCCTGCAAGACGGCGCTGTTCCATTAACCACCGCCGATGACTCCATAACGTGGGCGATTTTGTATGTCGATGCAGCCGGCTGGTTAGCAAGCTGTCGACAAACCATTTCTCTCTTGCCAGACGCTCATGTGCATTGTCTCCCGCTGAGATTGCGTCAAGAAGGAGGCGCTTTCTGGTGTTGCTGGCTGTTAGGTGCTCCGGATCCATAAGTAGCATGACGCTTGTGGCAGCGAGCAGCAACTCGATACCGACAACCTCTCCGGCCAGTTTCTTCTGGAAAATCTGCCTCGCGAAGAGGAAGGCCTGTACTATGCGGAGCTTGGGCACCGCAACGGCGTTTTCATCTCGCAGCAGGTGTTCGGCCGGCCCCAAAGGATGGCTTGGACCCAAGATCTCGATCTCGAGAAGCCGATCATCCTCCTGCTGCACAAAGAGACCGGAGATGTCGTCAAATATTTTCTGGTGGTCGCCTTTCTTCAGCGCAGCGATGACATGCTTATCCAGAGCTCTTGACATTGTTGTATCGTTGGGAAGCGTGAGGTAGTGGTCTTGACTCAGAGCATGTCTGTAAAGCTCACGACGGCGCGTGTACACTCAACTGTATGTAAATAGTGGTACACCAGCAATCGAAAGTGACAGGTGATCCACGGAAATGGGCCAAGTCCAGTTACTGATCCTAACGTTGAGGAGGACGTTGGTGAGTTGTACTCCGATGGTATGTAGAGGCAGGAGCTTGAGATGATTGGTTCCCAGTGTGTGTGGTGTAGCGGACTGTGGCTTGCTTACCTGCCGCGTTGTGGCTCAGGTCCCCGCTAAAGATGCATCTCGCGGGGCAATGACATAGGGACCACGTTTTCGCCGCCAAAGGGCTCAATCAGATCCCGTCACGCACCGTCTGCACGACAAACCTCAGTTCAGCTTCGCCCTGCACCCACCCAAATCAATGCAGCAGCATGCGCTCATAGTTACCATAACCGCTTACGAGTTTTAAAAAAGGGTGTCCGCCATGCCCTCTCTACTCGTCATCATCTTTGTGCTGGAGGTGTTCTCCCACCTGGTTAACACCATCGGAGCTGCTACCATTAACAATCTGGTCCGTTTGCTCTCTGACACGACACCCAACCAACTGGCCCATGAAGGAACGTTCATGACTGACTTCCGAGTAGCTTTGGACGTTGCTAAACTACCTTCCCATATCGACCTCGAAGGCCGCAAGGCAGCATCGTAAACTGCAAGCCGAGTTTTTGAAGACACGAAAGGAGCTGAACGCAACCAGTAGCCAGGATGAGTTCGCCAAATGGGCAAAGCTTCGCCGCACGCACGACAAGCAGCTGGAGCAGCTGGAGAAGAGCAGTATGTGACGAAGACTGTCTTCCGTTCACACTATGGGAAACCATGCTGACGTTTGCCTTCCACAGAGCAAAGTCAAGAAGCAGCGAGATCGAAATTCGATACCTACCTGACCGGTTTCCGATGGCTCCTCACCAAGGCGCCGCAATACGGCCTGCCCTTTTGGTATTCAAAGGAGCCTATGTTTTGGCTGCCGTACGGGTGGTTCCCCTATTACGCCGAGTGGATTTTGTCATTCCCCAAAGCGCCGATTGGCAGCGTCAGCATCGCTTCGTGGCAGTTGGCGTGCTCGGGAATGGTCACACTGGTCACCGAGATGATCATCTCGGTCGTTGGACTCGCCTTCGCGGCGAAGCAGGGCAAGGCGCAGCCGGTAAAGACCCCCACGGGGTCGGGGAAAGCTATGCCCGCGGCTGGCTCGTCGGAGAAGAAGGAGCTGTAAGTAGCTTAACAACACGTAGTACTAGGGCGAGTAAGCAAGTAGATATCAAATCTAAAACATACATGCCTGCATTCCTGGTGCCCAGGGTTTCCAATGCATTTTTCTTCATGCCCCATTCTAAAAAGACTTTGCTAGAAAGACATGACATCACCCTATAGCCAATTATATGAACGCATGTCATGGGATGCTGAAGCTCAAGGTGTCTGCCATAGAAATCATGTGGGTTGCAGCGCGTACTGGCCATAGTGGTATGCATTCTTTCTTTGAAGAAAAAGAAGATCAATAAGGCGACGGAATGTATCTCTTTGAAAATTGACGCAAAGTTCTTAATTGCAAACGCTAAGACTTTGTAACACGACGGAGAATGACCCTTGGCAGGGTACTTTGGGTTTGCTCTAGGCGTCATATTGACTTTGATTGACCATTGGTGTCCTTGCGGACCGCCAACAAAGCTTCGAAAGCGCCATAATCACGTACATCTGTAGGCAGCTGAATGAATGTTAGTTGGAGATGCAAGCTGATTGGAGCTAAAGACTGCTTCAGAAGCTCGAGCCCATAATGGCAAGGCTACCGTCAGGAATTTGGAAAGAGAAGGCAGATACAGCTGTCATTGCAGCAAGCTACACGATGAAGAAAACAGAAACTTCAATTTGAAGGCATACAGATCGCTACAAGTTAGCGACTGCCTCTTGCCTCTTGTCTTGTCTCGTGCGCCTGTTGGATGTTGTAGAGGAAAGAAACGAGAAGATTTTGCCTGTGGATAATTCGTAAAAATATTTATCAAGGGCACCGCCACGGTCCACCTACGGTTCACGCCACAGTAGGCGGAAGTGGCGAGTCAGACTATGGATGGAACAACTCTTTCGCCGAAACTCCGGCCCAGCCCCATTGTGCATTCGGAGGCAACGACATCAACTTGGCAACTCTATGTTTCGTCCTGGCATCGAATAAGCTTGATCATCACCCCCTCGAACGGTTCGGAGCTCCCGTCATACATCAAGATGGCTCCGGCACAGGATACCATGTTTCGCTCTGCGAACATGAGTATGGTGCAGCTATACATTTCCAATGAAATCGGTCGCGAGGTTGTTACAGCCCTTGGAGAGCTTGGTCTCCTCCAATTCCGAGACGTACGTTGCCAGTCCTTCGTTCGCAGCATCGACGACAGTCGGTTCATCGAAACTGACATTGTGCTCCTCCTTTAGCTCAACGGCGAAGTCAGTGCTTTCCAGCGCACTTTCACTCAGGAGATCCGAAGACTTGACAATGTCGAACGCCAGTTGCGTACGTCATTACTTGCGACTGCGCGCCCCTTGACGATACAGCAAGAAAAACTAACAGCGCGTCAGGCTACTTTTACTCCCAGATGGAGAAGGCAGGCATCCCCCTCAGAAAGTTCGATGTCGATGCCGAGCGACTTGCCAACCCGTCAACCTCCGAGATTGACGAGCTCGCCGAGCGAAGCCAGAGTCTCGAGCAACGCGTCTTCCAGCTTAACGACAGCTACGAGACATTGAAGAAGCGCGAGGTCGAGCTCACTGAGTGGCGCTGGGTTCTCCGCGAAGCCGGTGGTTTCTTTGACAGAGCTCACGGCAATGTCGAGGAGATCCGCGCGTCTAGCGATAACGATGACGCTCCCCTCCTCCAGGATGTTGAGCAACACAACTCCGCCCCCGAGGTTGAGCGGTCTTTCTCTGGAATGAACATTGGTTTTGTCGCCGGTGTTATCAACAGAGACCGTGTTGCCTCGTTTGAGCGCATTCTCTGGAGAACTCTGCGTGGAAACCTGTACATGAACCAGTCTGAGATTCCCGAGCCGCTCATCGACCCTACCAACAACGAGGAGATCCACAAGAATGTCTTTGTCATCTTCGCTCATGGCAAAGAGATTCTAGCCAAGATCCGTAAGATTTCCGAATCCATGGGTGCCGAGGTGTACAACGTCGACGAGAACAGCGACCTTCGTCGCGACCAGATCCACGAGGTCAACGCTCGCCTCAACGACGTCCAGAACGTCCTTCGCAACACCCAGCAGACCCTGAACGCTGAGCTTATTCAGATCTCTCAGGCTCTGTCTGCTTGGATGGTTCTTATTACGAAGGAGAAGGCGGTTTACAACACTCTTAACCTCTTTTCTTACGACCGTGCTCGCCGCACGCTCATTGCGGAGGGTTGGTGTCCGACCAATGACCTACCCTTAATTCGGTCCACGTTGCAGGATGTGACGAACCGAGCTGGACTTTCGGTGCCTTCCATCATCAATGAGATACGCACCAACAAGACCCCGCCGACGTATATCAAGACCAACAAATTCACCGAGGCTTTCCAGACCATTGTTAACGCCTACGGTACTCCTACTTATCAAGAGGTCAACCCTGCCCTCCCTGTCATTGTTACTTTCCCTTTCCTCTTCGCCGTAATGTTCGGCGACTTTGGACACGCCGTAATTATGGTGTCTGCGGCGCTGGCTATGATCTACTGGGAAAAGCCTCTCAAAAAGGTCACTTTCGAGTTGTTCGCCATGCTCTACTATGGAAGATACATTGCCCTAGTTATGGGCCTCTTCTCGCTCTTCACCGGTCTTATCTACAACGATGTCTTCTCCAAGTCGTTGACTCTGTTCGACAGTGCCTGGAAGTGGGATGTTCCTGATGGTTACAAGACCGGACAGACCCTCACTGCTAAACTCAATGATCATGGCTACCGATACCCCTTCGGTCTGGATTGGAGATGGCACGACACGGACAATGATCTCCTCTTCAGCAACAGTTACAAGATGAAGATGAGTATCGTTCTGGGTTGGGCCCATATGACCTACTCTCTAATTTTCGCCTATGTCAACGCCAAGCACTTCAAGAGACCCATCGATATCTGGGGTAACTTTGTTCCTGGCATGATCTTTTTCCAGTCCATCTTCGGCTACTTGGTTATCTGTATCATCTACAAGTGGTCTGTCAACTGGAACGACCCGCAAAACCCGCGCAACCCGCCCGGATTGCTGAACATGTTGATTTACATGTTTTTGCAGCCCGGTACTCTTGAGGAAGGAGCGCAACTGTATCCTGGACAGGCCGGTGTCCAGGTCTTCCTTTTGCTTCTCGCTGTTATTCAAGTCCCCATCTTGTTGTTCCTGAAGCCGTTCTACCTCCGCTGGGAGCACAACCATGCTCGCGCCAAGGGTTATAGGGGCATTGGCGAGAGCTCTCGCGTTAGTGCACTCGATGGTGACGATGAGGAAGAACGGGGACTCAACGGCCGCCCCAGCTTCGAGTCTGATGGCGAAGGCGTCGCTATGATCACGCAAGACCTTCACGGCGACGAGGAGCATGAGGAGTTTGAGTTCAGCGAAGTCATGATTCATCAAATCATCCACACCATTGGTAAGAACCTCGGCCCCTTGCACTTGAGGCTACATACTAACACTACACATAGAATTCTGCTTGAACTGCGTTTCCCATACTGCTTCGTATTTGCGTCTTTGGGCCTTGTCGCTTGCTCATCAGCAGCTCAGTGCTGTGCTTTGGTCCATGACTCTCGGCCCTGCGCTCAAGTTCGAAGGCATCGTTGGTGCTATTGCGATTGTTGTTGTCTTCTACATGTGGTTTTTCCTTAGTAAGTTGCCGCTGCCATCCTGTCACTTATCGCTTTTGCTAACGGCCTACCTAGCCATTGCCATTTTGGTCATGATGGAGGGTACCAGTGCCATGCTGCACTCTCTCAGATTGGCTTGGGTCGAATCCTTCTCCAAGTTTGCAGAGTTTGCCGGTTGGGCATTCACACCCTTTTCCTTCAGCACCACGTTGGAAGAGTCCGATGAGCTGAAGGAGTATCTGGGTTGATAACTCGTTACCTTTCTGGGTCTCGACAACGCGATGTATTGCATCTTGTTATTTCATTGTAACTTTAGTCCCTCTGTAACATAGCTCAATGCAAAAGAGCATTCGGCTTTTATCCTCTTGCATGCCATCGTAGGTCTTTGTGATTGTGACTGTGACTGCGACTGCGTGACTGCGACTACTCTACATACCACATCAACGCCGTAACAGAAGAACGCCACACGCGCCCATTTTGAGATCATCAAATTTATCCCCAGAGCGGAGCCGTAACCTCAGCAGCATGCTCGCACACACGTCTGACGCGGTCAGCGAATGCCTTGTGGCTGCAATCAACCTCCAAATCCTCCAACCAGACGACGGCCTCCATCTTGTCGACCTTGATGCGGATCCCGGGCACGGGGATGCCGATCTTGTGCAGACGCTCAATTTCAGCCCGGCGGCGCGCCGCCAGCTTATCCTCCTGCTGTGCGTCATCACCCGAGACGTCCATGGAAGCGTCCTCGCCATCTTCCTTGATCGCCTTGACGGCCGTGGCGTCTTCGTCGGCGCCTCCCTCGCCTTGTGAGGGGAGGCGCGGCTCAGCAACGGGGTTGACGTTGTCGGCGCCGAACTGGGCCTCGAGGAACATGAGGAAGCGCTCGAGGCGCTCCGGGGCCGAGACGTTTGCGTGGGGGTTCTTGGGGAGCGGGGGAGGGGCGTGGTCATGCGTGTGAGAACTTGCGGAGCCTGTAAAACTGTTAGACTTTTCTGCGTAAAGGAAAGAATGGAAGACTGGGGAATAGGAAACCCAAGAAGGAGGGCAAAAAAAGACGTACGTTTGACGGCGGCGGGACTGCTTTCTATGGAGAAGAGGCATGCCATAACGGCGTCGGCGATACCGTCGTTGAGCATGTTCCCTTCCCACTCCAGCTCCACCTCGCCGTCGCTGCGGTACCGCACGGCGACACAACCCATGACCAGGTATGCCGCAACGGGATGGGCGACCTCCTCGTCGGCCTCTTCTTGCTTCTGATCGTCCTCCTGCATCTCGTGGTCCTCGCTGTCCTCGGTCTTGGTCCCGTTCCCGTTGGCGACCGTGCCGTCTTTAGCGGCCTTAGGGGCCTTGCGCATCTCGGGGAGCTCCTCGACGCTGCCGAACACGCCCTCAAGACCCCAGCGGACGAGGTCGATGCCGGCGGCCGTAAGACGGAGCCGTTGCTTGCAGGTGATTGTCGTGGTGTTGAGGCCAGCGTACTCACGCAGGTCCTCCGGGGCCATGAGGGAGAGCTTGAAGTCGTTCTGGACGAGAACGCCTGTAACCAGCTGTTGCTGCTGCTGCGTGGGCGAAGACAGGGAGGTCGGGGGTGGGATAGTGGCGAGCTTGCCGACGACCTTGGCCATCTTGTCCTGCTTGAAGGGGATGCGGAGCTCCTCGCAGTTCTTGGGGCTGAACACCTTGACCTTTTGGGTCTTGCCGGCATTCAGGGACAGGAGCTTGGACTTGAGACGCATCATGTTATGCTGTTCGCCGTGGACGAGAATCTGAAGAATGTCAGTCTGTTTGTTATGTGCAGTCGGGGAACCAAGGAAAACGACTGCTTACCACAACGGGTGCCGCGACCTCTTCGATGAACTCGCGGTTCTCCGTGCCGTCGACATGTGCAGCAAATGAGTACTCGGCGACGCTGCACCGACGTGGGATGAAGAGCTTCTCACTTTCGCCGCCGGGCCCACGCCGGGCTCCAGCTGTGGTGCGGCTCATGACGGCCTGGATTTGGTCGGGTTCCTGCATAATCTGCTTCGCCATGGTGCCCTCGACACTGTAACCGGTGATAATAACGCCGTTCTTGTCATTCGGGGCCCAGCGCTCGAGCAGCTCACGGCTGACGCCGTTCTGCAGCATACCGGGACTGGCCAGCATGACGCAGCCGCCAACGTCGTCGAAGCGGTCGAGGTTCTTCAGGGAGCGGATGTACTTGAAGTCCCAAGGACCGCCCTTGCCGGAACCGTCGCCTGAGGCCTCGGCCTCGGCCATGCGCTCGCGGAAGAGGCGCTTGATATTGTCGTTCATGGCGCCGACGTAAGTCTGGTAGACGACCATACACTTGCGGGCAAGGTTACTAGCGTAGTAGATGGGGAACTTTTGGAACTCGGCGTGCTTGCCCCAGTACTCGTCCAGAATCAGAAGCAACTCCTGGGCTCGTCCGAGAGCGAAGACAGGCATCAAGACCCTGCCGCCGCGGTTGAGGATACTGGTGATGGACTTCATCAGAGCCTGTTCTCGTTCAAGTCGGGGCACGTGTGAGGCAATGCCGTAGGTCGACTCGGTGATGAGGACGTCAATCTTGACGCCCTTGGGTACTTCGGCGGAGACCAGATGCCTATCCTGTTCGCGGGAGTAGTCTCCGGTGAAGAAGATTTTGAGACCGGCGATTTCAATGAGAAACATGGCAGCCCCGAGAACATGGCCGGCAGGATAGGGGGTAATGCGGATAGAGGAGATGGTGTGTGTCGTATGATAGTCAATAGCCTCAATTTGGGGGAAGGTGTTCAGATGATCTGCCTCTGTATAGACTGGTTGTGAGGTCGGATTGGACGAGGTGTTTCCAACACGAACACTGTCCTGGATGAGCCATTTGTAGATAGCCTTTGTGGGATGGGTCATGAAAACTCGTCCTCTAAAGTTCGTCTTGGACAGTACATATGGTAATGAAGCAGCGTGGTCAACGTGAAAACTATCGTCCCATTAGCAACCTGGATCAGAGCAAAGTATCTACAGCGACGCCCTGGAACGACGCCGAGAGCTATCACGATGACGAGGACGGCAAGGCAAGGCAGGGTGAGGAAAAGAAGTTTTGTATTGTTTCTGTGTACAGTAATGAAATAGCATAAGAGGCGTAGCAAAAGGCTCCATCAGGGTACTAGAGTCGCCAAAGGGCGCCGTCCCGAGCCAAGGGCATGATCCCGTATATTGTTTTTCAAGTCGTTCACTGCCTTGCCCTGTGATCCAATAGCATATGGGAGGGGAAGGGGGGCTTACTGGCTGATTAGGAGCACGTCGACTGTACTGAGATCGAAATCGTCGAAGAAGGGAAGCGCCGCGAGGCCGTCGTAAGCTGGGTGCTGGCCGGCATCGAGCTATGAGAAACATCAGTGTCTGCTCGTCTGGCGGGAAGGGGGTTTCGTACCATAACCGTCTTTCCTTTGTATTGTATGATATGGCATGACCTGCCGACTTCGTTTCCACCCCCGAGGCAGAGAAACATCAGCTCGTCTGCAGGGTCTACTGGTTCGTCAGAGACTATGGCCGCCATGGCCGAGGCCTTTCTCTTCGCCGCCATGATTGTAAATGCGATTGTCGCAGACAGCGAGGAAGAAAACTACGATTTGCGATTGTCGCACCAGATGGTGACTGTCGTTGACCCTATCAGCTCATCTGCAACAGCTCAGCCCTGTGCGCGATGTTTCGTTAACGGGAACGGTCCTCCCTCAACGAAGAGCAGAGGAGTAGGGATGTGGAGCGACACAAAGGCGAGGATGCTGGAGTGACGCGCAGGTGCTAAAGGAGTCGCGTAAAAGTTGGCCGCAGGTCTGGTTCAACTGGAGCTTCAGCCTAGACGCTCAGGCCATATTGCGCGGCATTGGAGAAGAGGCTGATCTATCACGTGACTTTAAATTTACGCGGTTCTCAGTTCCGCCTGGAGACAGCTCCTCCTTCCAAATACTCACCACTCCGTCACGCTTGATATCACCCAACGGTCAACAGTTCTCAACATCGCGATCGCGAAAACATCGAGCTCAAGCTGTAGCAAATAATCAACAGATACGATTCGATCTCGAGAATTCATTGTCTGGGCGAAACGACGCACACAGCAGATGGGCAGAGTCGCGTAAGGATTGCCCAGGCTGTTTGGCCTGCTGAGCTTCATCGGAGCGGCTTCTGATTAACCTCTTGTTTCGACTTACTGGAATCTATTCCTCGACATATTGTAATAACGCAGAAAATATGGCGCAGTCGCAGCCTCAGATGCCGCAGAGGGCGTTCTCACCTCCTCAACCCTCCCCCTCTCCCGCCGCGACGCAAGCCGGTTTTGCGCTTCCTCCTAATAAACGACCGCGTCTTTCACCCGGCGCAACCCCGCAACCCGAATCTCCTTACTCTACTTCACCTTACGCGGCAAGCCCGGGCGCTGCGGTGACACCTTCCACGGCTGCGACGTCCGCCGGTTCTCCCATCTACCCCAACGCGGCGCAACAGCAACAACAGCAGCAGCAGCAGCAGCAACCTGTCACACCAGGCTATGCGACACCATACGCGAACGGCACCGCCACCTCAGCTCTTGCTTTGCCGGATACACGACCGACCCCTCCTCCGCAAGTTTCTACCCCTCAACCGCCGGCGCCACCTACCCTCCCTCAATACACCACGGCGACTTTGGCACTCGGCACCAACACGCCAGGCACGCCAGTCATGCAGCAACCGTCGACCCCCGGAGCTATGGGGCCACCCTCCAGGCCCCCCGACCGACCGCAAAAGGAGTACGAATACGACGTGACGGACTCATTGGCCGGTACTGGCATCGACCTGCGCGCCGAAGAGCAGTTCCTGTCTGAACTCTACGTCCCTGAGTCGAGAACCGGCTATCCTCCTTACCCCCCAGGCAATAAGGGAAGCTTTTATGGTGCAGGTCCAGCAAACCAGCCTGCTCAGCAGGCTGGCACTGACTCTCAGAATCAACTTGTGGCACAAGCGGCGGAGAAAGCTTGGCAGGAGTCCGCGAAGCGTCTGGCTCAGACTAGGACTATGGAGCTTAACAACGCGTTTCTTCAAGTACCCGTCGTCTTCCGAAAGGCGGAGAAGTTTGCCAAGGACCAGGGTCTATCGCTTAACCTAGAGGTTAAGAACAGCAACCAGCCGATGGGTCGGATGCGCCTGCCAGAGGAGTTTCCGGCGCCTAACGTGACCGTTAGCACTAAGAGTGGGCCCGACTCTACCATGGTGACGACTTCGGGGACATGGATTCCTCAGGAGGCTTTCTTGGTGGACCAGTTGGCTCTGCTTTCCCTCGCCACCAAGCAGCGACTTAGGACCCTCATGGAGGACTCGAATCGGATTGCTCGGACTCGACAAGCATCGTCACACGGCGAGGTCCCCGAGGAGTGGCAGACGGCAGCGGCTCCGCTGAAGAGCGCCCCGGAAACGCAGGGAGAGGACGCGACACAGCAAACGGCGACTGAGGACGGCGCTAGCCCCCGCACAAGCGCTCAGAAGCGTCAGTACATGTGGTACTTATATGCTTTCAGTATACTGACTCTTATATAGGCCCTCTTGAAAACGCTTCATCCAGCCAGCCCAGCAAGGTGCAGAAGGTCGCAGCCACGAACACAATGAGCCATACTGTTCGAGAAGTGGGCAAGGCTGAACGAGACTGGGAAGAGAGACGGTTGAGGAAGCGCAATGCCCGCAAAGATGGAACTACCGAGGCCGCGTCAACGCCATCCCGCGCCGGCTCGGTTGCGCCTGGTACCCCCGGTGGTTCAGCGCCAGATTCGGAGAAGTCCATCTCGAAGAAGGAGCAGAAGAAACTCGATGCTGTTAAAAAGGCAGAGGCTAGCAGCCACGCCAACCAGAACATCACGAGTAGCATGTTCGTCGGCATGCCCAAGACGGGATCACTATTCGGAAAGAAGAAGGGCGGCAAGTCGTACTCGTGGATGACGGGCGGCGCCAGTGGTGCTAGCACACCGAGAATGGGCACGCCCGGGAAGCCGGGCGGCGCAGCCGCTCCGGGGCCCCCGGCGCCGGCGAACCACGCCCTGACAGTCGAGGGGCGGGCACGGCTCGGTAGTTGGCGCGAAGACAAGGAAAAGGGCAAGAACATCCAACTGCGAGACTGGGTGGCGGCCCTAGAGGGTGACGAGATTGAGTTGCGAGCTATGCAGGCGGCATACGACAAGCTGGACACATCGGACCCCAAGTAGGGACTGGGTGACGTTCGACGCGATCAGCAGTCTGCGCTTGGCAAGCGTTCTCGAGACATATCGGATTCATAGGAGTGGCTCAACCTCCGTGTTGTATTTTTATCATTTTAGCATGGCGTTACGCAGACAGCATGGTCAAGACGGACGGTCGGATGCATAGTAGCTCTTTACGGAAGGGGGACAAAATCGATGCCAACCAACTGGGGCCACGATGACGCAGAGACACCAGGCCTTCGGATCGTGGGGAGAGGATGGCCTCTTTCTTACCTTTAATGCGCCTCAGAGGCAGACAGCGAGAGCTTCAGTTAGTGTCTGATCTCACAAAAAACAAGAAATTAGTAAATACCGTCAAATACTCCAGCTTTGCCTGCCAACTACCTATCCATGCCCCTGTGCTACAAACTATCCCGGGAGTTCGGCGTTCAGCTATGGCTGGGATGTGAGTAAGCAGCCACCGAGTATCTTATCCAAATTCTCGATTTGACCGCTCATCCCCAACCGGCAATCTCGGCTGCAGATCTGCATCTGAGCTGTCCGTTGGGACCCTCGCAGTCACTGGCCTAGAGGATTTGTCAAAAGATTCGACATGGCATAACACACCTTTGTGGAGAATCATGATGTCGTGACGTCCGGATGATCAATGGTCATCGTCGTCCAAGTCTTTTCCAGATCGCGGGTCAGCCTCCTTCCTGCCGGTCTTTTCCGCTTTGAGCAGTTGCAGAGCCAAAAAGTTACTGTGGTTCGCGGCTGACATGTCAGTGTGTGTCATATTTGTATCGGAATAAAAAGTGTGCTACATTACCAATGGCTGGTTACTATGGAGGAGAATGGCAATCATGACTTCGGTTTTCGTTTCTGGTGTAACGTAAGAGATCGGAGTATTACATTTGGCCCGAGCGACTATTCGGTGTCAAGCGCCGTCTTCGGCCGGCTAATACTCATGTGTAGAAACTCTTATCTCATGGCGGAGTTCCGCCGGAGAACGTGAGAGGGGATGACTGAGCCTTCTGCAGCAGCGCCGCCCCTCGGGCTCATATCACAATTGGTAAGCTATGTGGGGATCGCAATGTCTTAGCATCGACGGCGCTTGATTGGGTTGCTCCCGCTTAGACAGGGCGAGGCTATCGAGTCTCCCTCATAGCTAATCATGTTCTACCTCTACAGTTGGCGCAGCTCCTGCTCTACTGGAATCTGCGGCAATCTCAATGGAGCCGGTATCTGGATATTTCAACTGATGCTCGTCGGAATGGTTCCCCTACCCCCTCCTCCCTTGGACAATGCTTGAGGACCGGAGCAAAGACGGACTCGAGTACGGCCTGCGGCCATGCCCTGAGGAATGGGATCACTTACGGAGCGAGTTATGCAGGAATTTCGGGTTCTTTCTGAGAATGGTGCTGAGTGCGCTGTCGCTTATTCTACGCTATTGTTCCTGTCTTGCAAGATAGACTTAGGGGCTGCAGAATGCCGAAATCTCCGGGCTCGCTTCGGCACGCTTGGCTTGGCTACGCCGCTTCTTGCTTTCTGAGTGCGTTTATGGATACCGTGGGTTCTTAGTATTGGTACGCTACAAATTCCATCACATCCAGAGTAGGGCTAGTGATTAGGCAGGGTGGGTAAGGATTTGGGTCAGGGTTTGCGTATGGTACTACGTATAAGTTTGCGTCAGGAGTATGTTATATTATCGGTGAGGAGATATGGTATCAAAAACCGGGCTCCTTGTTGCTCTAAAGGCGCCAACTTTCTAATGGGCCACTAGTAATCCCGTTGAGAATTCCAATTATTTGCTGACATCGCTTGTGCATAAGCGGGCGGCGAGGATGGAGGATCTGGTCGGCCTTCCGTATAGGCAGGTGGTTGTTCCTTTCTAGGCCATGTCGTCACCACCCAATACAATACATTGATATGTTTCTCCTCAGGAAAGAGTTGACATATAAGTATCTTGAGCATTATCCCTAAATTTTTGACAGATGTTAGAGGTTGCCCCAGCCACTACAACACAGTCACCTTGTGTGTTCATACGCCTGTCTCTGCTGTACATACAACCAAGGAACAACTCGAATTTCAAGAACGACTGGCATCATGGTGAAGTTGATCTCAATCAAGCTACCGTTGGCTTTCGTAGCCCTCGCGGCGGCGCGAGTGTGCCAAGATCTCACAGTTGAGGTATTCATTACAGCGAGGAACGGCGTCTTCAACATCTCGACCCCTGAAAACAATATCGACGTCACAAACTTCCTAGTCAGATCTGCAGAACAAGGAAGGAATTTATCGGCAGAGCATCTAGTCGGCGTAAGAGCAATACTAAATTTGGAATTTCGTGAAGCAGAAACGAAAAACGAAGTCCTGGAGCTAACGTGCCCATCTCTAGTACGCCAACGTCGGAGGTACTTACCAGCTCGCGTCAACATACTGCCATCCAAACTCTGGCCCCGGCCACGTGCTCCAGATCCTCACCCACGGTATTGGCTTTGACCGCAGCTACTGGGACTTCCCCGCCAACAGCTATAACTACAGTTACGTGGGCTCAGCCGTGGACGACTACGGCTACTCGACCTTCTCCTGGGACCGTCTCGGCATCGCCGAGTCCTCGCACGGCGAGCCCATCAACGAAATTCAGGGCTTTCTCGAGCTGGCCGCCCTCAAGGCGCTGACGGACAAGCTGCGCGCTGGAGCCGTGCCAGGGCTGAGCTGCACGTTCGATAAGATCGTCCATATTGGGCACTCATTTGGGTCCGTTCACTCGTACGCGCTTACGGCCATGTACCCGGACATCTCGGACGGTGTTGTCCTTACAGGCTTTGCGGCAAACACGACCTTCTTTAACAACTTCCTGCTAGGCGGGGCCTTCATCCAGGCCGGCGACTACGCCCCTGGGTACCTGGTGTCCGCTTACGAGGGTGCTGCACACATTAACTTCTTTGCTCCGGGCAACTTTGACCCTGAAATCCTGACGGCGGCGTACAAGAGTGGCCAGCCGGTTACGTTCGGCGAGCTGCTGACCATCGGGGGAGAAGCTGGATCGCCCAGCACGTTCGCGAAGCCCGTTCTTGTCATCACTGGTGGTAGGTTAAGCACAACAGTCTCCCACCGCCCTCCATTTGGGGCGTAAACTTGCGCGCTGACGATGGTTTTCCTCTGTAGAGAAGGACCTTCCCTTTTGCGGAGGCAACTGCCTTGCAACTGGCAACCCCCAGCTGCCGTCGATCCCGGCGGCCGTTGGTGCGGTCCTCAAGAACGCGACTCCGTTTGAGGCTTACGTCGTCCCTGGCGTTGGCCACGGCCTGGCGCTCGTAAGACGACCTTCTCCCTGGTTATTGTTTCCGTGCTTACCTTCTTATCTCTTCCTAGAGCTACTCTCATGTCGAGGTGACCAGCAAGATCCAGGACTTCCTCGCCCAGAACGGCCTGGGCAACTAGTATTGACCCCTGAACATATCGTCTCGTGCATAATATCTCACCAAAGCCCCTTCACCATCAGTTAATTTCGGGGAGGGAGAGAAAGCTGGGTTATTTACATAAACCAGAACTATCCCGATAATGAGGGCAGCTCGCTAGTAATCAACGACGCATTTGTAACGTTCCCGTCCAGCCTCGTAGGGTTGATTGCATATGCGATGAATGGTGTGTTGAACGCAACACTGTGGGAATCACGCTTTCCATCTCCACGTGAATGCGTCACTGGCCGTTAGAAGAATGACGTTGGCCTAGGTAGCTCGCATTTGGCTCGACGAATCGACGAGACTGTCAGTCAACCGGCTTTTCCAAATCTGACGTGAGACAGCACGTGAGCGTGAACTCATTCGACCTCTTGTTAAGCGCAGTCACAGACTACTGTACCCCACTCCATATACGAACCACCACTTGGGGTCCAGAGTGTTTTCACAGCCATCATAAACCTTCTCCCAAAGGCTTTCTATCCCCCTCTCTCTCTCTCTCTGCGTGTGTGTTTCGGTTGCGAGACGTCTACTAGCAAGTATACAGCTCTGGTCTCACAAGGCGACCCAAGACGCCACGGAGCAAGATTTTGAAACCCGAACCGACGAAGCCTAGAATTAACGCGAGATGCTCGCCAGTAAACCCCAAGAGCCTCGTGAGCCATTGTCGCCCGCGATACCCGTCGTGCTCTGCGGCAAGACGGAGCAGGTCGGTAGCAAAGTCATCGCCGGTCTGAGGCCGGAATACGACGGTAAGCCAGGAACAGACGAGCGCCCTTCGTAACCTTCTGACGATCCCTTTTCCCTTCTCTCTCCATACTGTTCGCAACATCTGAAATAATTACATATACGTACGCACAAACTGGTGACTGGAGTGACACTAACACCCCCCAAAAGTCATCCACTTCGTCACGTCGCCTACCTCGGGCGCCGCGATCCTCCCCGCCCTCCTCGCCTCCCGGCCTTTACCCCCCCATCCTGAAACCAGCAGGATTGGAAGCGGAAACTACACCGCCGCCCCCCGCGCCGTGATCCTCGGCGGCGCCTTTCACGACGCCGCGACGGCGGCTCTTCAGGGGGCGGTCGCCGACGCGCGGGCGTCCGCGGACGTGCGTACGGTCCCCTGGCTGAGGCAGGACTCAAGCAAGCCGGCGCCGCCGCGGGGAGGGCCTGAGTACGGCGCGGCCATGGTCGTGAGGGTGAGAGAGGCACTGGCGAGGCTGGAGGGGGAGGGGAAGCTGGATGGGAGCTACGGAGGCGACGAGTGGTACTGAAGCGCGCGGTCGGTCGTGCGCCCTTGTGGCCGTTTGTTGCTGGGCGTACAGAGTTCACTTGAACTCGACGGTATGAATAGGCTCTGAAGAGATGACCAGGCATGGAATTCAAGGTCTCGTCGAGATCTAGCTTCGTTCGTCTCATGTTGCTGAGCGCAATGACCGGGGGGGATGGATGCCGATGGGGGTTGGGACAGCCCTTTACCCCGCTGCAACCCACCGTGAGATAAGTGATAAGATGGAGGGGTCACCGCCCGAGAATCAACGTCGATGGGCGCTTCCACCGTCCAAGCAGTTCAGACACGTCCACGTTACATGAAAATCGTCACCGCTCATGGCTGCACACACCACACGCACCTAACCTGTAAACAACCCGAGTCGTGAAGGCCACGTGGACGGCCTAGACAGCATTCAAAAGGCTGACAACTCAGGCATCCCTCCGCTTTCCCAGATCTTCCCGTCCCAAGGAGCATCCCGGACTCCCGTCTCATCTCGTATCATGGCGATCGCGGTAACGGCTATCCATCCCAAAACCTTCAGCCACGTGGTCGCCGCGGTTCACTGACATACGTACCATGATAGGCTGTCGGTCAGATATGCTCGACGGCATCGTTGTCGCACAACCTCGAGCAATGCGTGAGGCTGGTCGCCAAGGCGGCCTCAGGTGGCGCAAAGGTACTGTTGCTCCCCCTTGCCTCTTGGTCCAACAAGAATATGGCTTGCTGCATGGCACGAAAACCCCCCCAGGGACAGTGAGACAACCGGAGTCTAGGAAAACCCGCGGCTGACACGCCACCTTAGGTCCTCTTCCTCCCTGAAGCCTCGGACTACATCGCCTCGAGCCCCCAAGAGTCCCTCTCCCTCGCCCAGCCGCAGTCCAAGTCCCCGTTCGTGCTAGGTCTCCGGGAGGCAGCAAAGACCCACTCCCTTGCCGTCAGCGTCGGGATCCACGTCCCCATCCCCGAGGCCGCCCCGGACGCCTCGAAGTCTGTCTCGAAGCTCCTCAACCGCAGCCTCTGGATCAACGCCGACGGCACCGTCAACCAGGCCGCGACCTACGACAAGCTTCACCTCTTCGACTTCGGCTCCCTCCGCGAGAGTGCAACCGTACAGGCCGGCACCTCGCTGACACGTCCGTTCCCCACCCCCGTCGGCCGCGTCGGCAGTCTCATCTGCTTCGACCTCCGATTCGCCGAGCCGGCCCTCGCGCTGACGCACCCGGGCCCGAGGAGCCCCTTCGTCGACCCCGCCGTCGGACCCGCCCAGGTCCTGCTGTACCCTTCCGCCTTCACCGTCCGGACGGGCCAGGCGCACTGGGAGACGCTCCTGCGGGCCCGCGCCATCGAGACGCAGAGCTGGGTCATCGCCGCGGCGCAGGTGGGCGCGCACAACCCGAAGCGGAGCAGTTACGGGCACAGCATGGTTGTCGACCCCTGGGGCCGGGTGAGGCTTGAGCTCGGTGGCGTGGACGGTGAGGGCGGGGCGGAAGAGGGCGCCGAGGGGGCCGTTGGCTTCGTGGATGTGGACCTGGACGAGTGGGCGAGGGTGAGGGAGGGCATGCCGTTGGCCAGACGCACGTGAGTCTTCTTTTACTTTTTGTCCTTAGCTTTCTTCTTCCACCGCCCTTACACCCCCTTGGGCATCGCATCTCTCTTCGTGTGAGTGAGTGAGCGAGTCGCCCACCCCCCTACCCCCTCCATGGATGTTGTCTCGTTCACCCCCATCTTCCTCCTTTTTGCTTCCCCGTCGGCCGGGCGTCTTCCCCGTCGTGCAGTCGTACCAGTGGGATGGTTTGACTAATCTCTGAACAGCGATGTGTACCCTGAAATCTGAATACCCCTGGAACATGTGATCTGTCACATTTCCAACAGGCAGGGTCGGGCTCGGGAGCCGGTACTGCATATAAACTACAAAGTACTACAGTACGGGCACAATGCGCGAAGGGACTGGGTCTCAGGAGTCCATGCTAGCAAGCCTCGCCGGGGACGACGGGAGACGAGCACGGGTATGGCATCGGGCCTGGCAGTCGGTAACACCGCAGCGCAGGTTCTTGAAGCTCCAGGGCAGGGTGGGGATGTCTCCAGGGGTGAATGCGAACCTGTAGTTTGGGTATGTAGTGTAGTGTACGGAGTATACAGGTAGATTGTTCCGGCCAACCGGCACGTATGCGGATGTTCTAGAAGGGGAGCCTCGATGTCCCAAGATGGGGACACTCGAGATGATGAGTTGTGGTTCCTGGCCGGGATACGTGTTGTACCTCGACAACAGGGTCTCCATGCTTGCAGGGCGGAAAATGAGATGGGATCCACGCCGGTGAGGCTTCACCGAGACAACGACGTGCCACTCAGATGCTGGATTCGGTCCGGTGGACGGTCCCGGCAGAGAAATCAACCTTTTCCCAAAGGTCAGGTTAGGCTGGGCTCCTTGGAGATGGGGGGGAAAGGGGGGGACGATGCGTCCCCCGGCAGTTGCAAGACCGAAAGGAAGCCCAATTTTACAGAAATATACATGGTAACGTCCCCCGGTGAGCCGGTGAGTCAATATCCCAAGGTGTTTGTCTCTCTGTGTTTTCGCTTCCCAAAGTCTCATGTCACCGGGGAAAAGGGGCCGCCGGTGGATCCGACGTTGGGTTCGTTCCAGCGGTCCCTTTACAGTGGCAATAAGCTCCTCCCAGCACCGGGGGGAAGGGCCGTAGCGCACCGCGCAGGCATACGTGTACACCATGGTAAACTCTACCAGGCATGTGTAAACTAGTAGCGTAGTAGGGCAGGGGACGCCCAACGGGTTTGAAATTTGGTGGTCTCGGTCACAGGGGGGGGGGGGGGGGGGGGCGTGCCGTCGCTACGCTGGACCGCTGGACTGTTGAGCGGGTAATTTTAGCCAGACTACCCGGCCCTTGCTGGCTCAGTTGGGTCTCTCAAGGCCCCCCACTGGAAGAAGGTGAAGAAGGAAAAAGAGGAGCGCGCTAGAAGAACAGTCCGAAATTCTAATCAACATGGTAAAATTAAGAAAGACACAAACGAGATCCACAGTTTGCTTCAGCCGGGGTGATGTGACAAGGGGGAGGGGTGTGGTGTCCTGTGGTATCCTTCAAAGTCGTCGTCGGAACCATGATGGCAGCTGGTGCGGAATGGAGTTCGTTTAGGACGGCAACGTTTCCCACTGGTTGAATCTGACTGGGGTCCCTATGATGGGGGGTCGCAGGTGTGTGTTGAATACGGAAAGATGGGACCGGGCGGCCCTTGAGACTTTTTGTACCTAGCCGTCTCCTTTACTAGGAATACTGTGTGCGTCTTGTTCCCTTCTTTTCTCCCATGATCCGTCAGGGCCCCTCGGCAGCCCGGAATCCATGCCCCGGCTGCGGTGGCCGCATGGCGGATGGAGAGGAGGATAGCCGCGAGCGACCGGAAAGGATTTGGGGCAACTGCAGTACCTTCTTTAGTGTACTTATACGTCATGGATACCCATCTTTGCTCCCCCCCTTGATCCCGGAAATCCGAGAAGGAAAGCAACAAAAAAAAGAAGCGGATAAAGGAGCTTTTCCAAAACCACAGCCCCCGGGAAATTTTATCGGTTTGGGATATGCAGAAGTCATAACCACCCCCTCACCCCTCGCCCCTGAGGATTTTCAGTCATGGACGCATCGCAGAGACACTTCTCGAGGGGCTGTTGTTTTCCCGAGACCAGGGCAAGGAAGACGTAGAGGTCATCTTTGTCTCTCGCTTCTCACCGATTTTCTGGATCCCCTTTATTCCACCTGTCCCTGTCGTCAAGGGGGCCTTCGAGAAGGAAGCAAGGACCATCACGGAACGAACTTTTCTAGAGGTTGGGGACGACGGAGGCCTGGAAGTGATGTGCATGCGACATGGAAAAGTGTACGCTACGTACGTAATTATAGGACCGGGCTATGCCGTACGTTTGGGAAAATGTGCTCGAGTACGTACCAGACGACTCAGGGCACCCAGGGGCCGAAAGAGGTGGCGGAAGATGGGAAGAAACGTTCTCTTACTTGTCAAAATAATCCCGTCCACTCAGTCTCGTCGACCATGCCATGGCCGCTCTTCTTGGCTGAGCGGCGAACAAAATGGTCGGAGAGTTTGTTGGTTGGGGGCCAGATCCGTCTTTGTCGTGTCCCTCGGATAAGACTTGTGAAGAATGAAGACGAGGACAAGGAGAAGGACAACCCGACCGCTTGGTTGAGACGTCGCATTCCCCCGGAACCACCTTACCGTCCACGCCCCCAAAAGCCAGACGGGGAATGTTGCGTACACAACACGTCGTTCCCCAAGCGAGCCAAAACCGCCAGATCGAGGCTCTTGGGTAGGGTAGGAAGCCACAGCCACCGCGTCAGGGCCCCAGAATAGAATGACTGACAAGAAAGTCTCATGTCGCTGGGCTGTTTCCCTCGTGCGTTCCCCGCTCCAGTGGTGCCATGACGAGGAGGTGGTGTCTGAGGCTGCTATGGAACGCCATGCGACGGCCATGTTTTGATGCCCTCCCGACCCCGGCCGCTGCGCAGACCACGGCGGGATGTTGGGGCACGGCCAAGACGGGACACGCGAGGCAGAGTTTGCGACCATATGGGGGCCTCGCAGGCGGTACGGCCGGGTTTGCTTTTTCTTTTTTCTTTCTTTTTTCTTTTTTCTTTTCTTTTTCCTGCTTCTTTTTTTCATGCTATTGCTGCCGTTGTACACTAATACGAGGATCGATGACATGTTTGGCACGCCGACAAAGACACCCGGAAAGGGACGAGGCAGGGACGAGGGTTGATGCAAGGTAGAGGCGCAGCAAAGTACAGTCGCAACCAAGAGCTCCCAAGTTTTCGGTTGGGGTTTGTCGCGCATGCAGGTGAGAGAGAAAGAGGAAGGAAGAGGATACGTACTTCAGTGTGGTGTGAGTACCGGTACACAGCTGCGACTCTATCTAGGGTTCTGTGCATATAGCCAATGGTATGGATCAGGCAAGTGACAAACAAACCGCATGTGTCTGTTGGTTGCCACCATGGCACAGTGTGTGTGCGCGTGTGTTTGTTGCAAACTTGCATGTTTCTGTTGGTTGTTGGTCGTTGATTGACGGTTGGTCGTTGATGATGAGGAAAGTTTGTGCAGGTGTCATTTCGCGGCGGGCAAACAAACCACCAAATGACACAACGAGCAGGAGGCTGGGCGCGTCAAATAACAGGCTAGATTCTCGAGCAGCGCAAACAACTGCAGACTCGGTCAGTCATTTGTGTTGGCCGGCGACGTACGTACAGCAGGGAGCCATGACACTCGGTCCCCACGGGCTTCGAAACCGGAAAGAGATTCCGTTTTAGGGGGACAGTCCTCGAGGGTTAAGAAAAAAGAAATAAATAGATGAAAAACCAGACGAAGGAGAAGGAAAGAAAAACAAGCGATAAACGAGGTCGAAAACAGCCCTAAACCAATCGGGTCTGACAGGTATTCTTCTGTGCTTTGCTACTGTACGTACTGTACAAAGAGTACGATCCCTGTTGGAGGCATGTCCAACAAATTATACACCACCATGTAAGATCAACAACAAGGCGAATGCCCCCCTGCATCTCAATTGCCGAAATAGGTCAGCACCTTACGCAGCCATGCAGTACCTACCTAGGTAGTCTCCCACCAGACTTCTGGGACGTGCGTCCGTACTTAGTTAGTAAGCATCGCTGACCCAGCTCAGGCATGCTCAGTGAAGCTCAGGATTTAAACCACCTCGACCACCCCGTCCAACAGGGCACACCGCCTCGCTGTTGCCCGAATCATGCCAAGTTTACGTGATCTTGCTATGGACGAAGAAATGGCTAATGCTGCTAGGCAGGAGAGGGGATGAATGCAGGTTGGGCAAGGGGCCCGATTTCCGGTACCCTCGACTCCCCCGACATCCAGAAGCCTATCACTTGGCCTGATGCGACAGACGCTGTGCGATTAGCTAACTGTCTATACTGATAGGAACCATTGTGTGAATCTTGCATCTATATGAGGTTGCGCTCTCCTATTTTCAAGCTGTTCCTACCTCCTCCTGCTTGCTACTTCTGCCCCGCCCTCAGCCCTGTCTAACGATCTGAGGGGATCCTCTTTGCATACAGACTACGGATACCCGATCTCAATCATTGCAAATCCGCGTTACCGTTATGGCCCTAAGGAAGAGTACGATAGGGCCCATGGCTACTTATCTGCAACGCGATGCTCTCGGTACTGGCTATTCTACTCGCGGTCAAAGCGTTCAGAGACCACGACAGTATTGACAGTCTTTTTGCTTTGGAACTAGTAAAGGGCGAGATGATCTACTTATGTGGAAGAATAGCGTTCTTGACTACCTTTGAGAGCTTGTCCTCGAGAAATACTGCTGAAAAGACAGAAACCGCGAGCGCGCTGCGTAAACAACTGAGGGCTCTGGGTTTCCGCATAGGACGTGGACATATATGTCTTTATAGACGGGGTTGTGGTCATCGTCTGCTCTTAGCACCTACATTAAGAACGATCGTACGTGATGTGGGACGCAAGGCGACTGCGACGTCCATAGCCTTATCGTTTTCTAGGACGAGCCTCGTCTAATACTTAGGCGAATGGAGGACGTTGTGGCATACAAAGAGATGGATTTGTGGCTGTCCTGTTTGCTGTTATCGCCACAAACTCGGCCTGCGATTCAATCACCCTAACGAAACCTCCATCCATAAAAGCAAACTCCATGTCGAGCGCAGGCAAAAATAGCTTTAGCTTAATGAGAAGAAAGAGGGTATTGGGATTTGGGGTGGATATGTGTTGAAGTGGGTGTTGTCTCTGCCGCCCCCGACTACGCAAAGGACGACAAAGCATAGGGCGCGGGTTGGAAGCACATCTTTGTCTCCATGAACTGGCAAATCCTGCTGAGTATATGATCATCGGGGAAAAGGAAGACGGGCCCAAATCCACTGCGGTGTTCGGTTAGCCCACTCATCGCTTTCACATCAGCGATTATGCTAACTATTGAGCCCTAGAAGTATAGGACGAATGAGGCCATTATTGCCGTCTCCGGAACTGCAGGCACTTGGAATACTAGCGGGAGATACAGAGAACATGGAGGCGTATACGTCCCAGGAGCTCAACAGTGTCCTCAAGCAAGTACGGCGAGGGGTACTCGTAAGTAGGCACAGGTTCGTATTAGAGTTCATCCACAGAGGGCTCATGACTGAAGACCGACAGAAGTCGATCGAGTGACTTGTAATCTTTTGGGAAGACGGGATGGAGGATACACACACTGTTCGTCCGGATGTGTATTGGAGTTTATGATTTGGGGAGTGCCGACTACCTTGTGACATTCACCGTTAGTGCTGGACGACGTCAAATCCTCCCCGTTTGCTCTAACACATCTGCATATACGCCCATGATGGTCGTGACAGTCTGGCTTGATCTATGGCGTCCTGAAGATGGAAACTTCTGGGACTTGTGAACTCCCTACTCACCTATATCGCACTGCCCAACAAGATCACACGGCCATTGAACGCCGTCTGCGGCGGGCCATACAGAGCACCCCAAAGCTATCACTAGGTTGCTTATATTGGTCCTGGTATCCGTTGGGGAATGTTGGGTGCCGGCACACCCTCACCGTACAGAAGGCATATTGGTTCGCCGATCCAGCGAGCCATATAAAGCCACCTGTAAACCGGATATTGCGTGACCTACTGAGCATGCTGGGAATAGAAGAAGTTGGCGGTGGTCCCCTGGCATGACACCTGAGAGGCAGCCTCGGGGAGGCAGAAGAGGACTACTAGTCGTCTCTTAGAGATTGGCTGGTGAGTAGCCTGGTCGTCAGGAAAAACACCAAGGTTAGGCCTCCCGACCTATTTTGTCATATATGGGGCCTCAGCTGACCCTCTGGTGTCTGACGAGAACACTGCCATGTCCTGCGCGCCTTAGAACGGCCCCTGCTATCGAGGCGTATTTTCTCTTGTACAACCCTTCTTGGTCAGAGTTCTGCGACAAGCCAGATGCTGAACTACCTTTGGTAAGTTGCGCTTGCCTAGTTAGTTGTAAGATTATTATGAAGTTCTAAAATAAACTTACATAGTAAAGCCTACCTTGTACCAGATTTAGGTCTGATCTTGTTCCCCCTCTCCTGCCCTTCTGTGACTTTCCTTCCATTTCTGTTTGCTTTCCAAAGTTCCTTCCCTATCCGTCTGTCTCTCTATTTGATTCCCAGGCCGCCTTTTCAATCGAGTCGAAAATTTCCCTTCTTCTGTTTTGGTGCACAGCTGACAAGCTCATCGAACACACAGAGCAAGAAGACATCAGGCCAGCATGGCTGAAGGTACCGACGCAGCCGACTTCGGTCCACAGGTACGTTTTGATTTAAAGCTTGCTTCATTTGATTCGCGTCGTAGCTAACAATGTTTTAAGGATTTCGGTGGAAGTGCAGAAGGCTGGACAGACTGTGGCCAGGAAAAGGTCGAAGAAACAGTCGAAGAGACAGTTTACGATGTTCAAGTAAGTTTACACCTCAATCTGGGTGCCACCTTTTTACATACGAAACCTAACCACTTGTTACAGTGGGTTCCTCATGAGCTGCTTGGTTCCTTCGGCTGTCTCGCAACGCTGTCTGATGGCAACACGAACTGGTCTTCTAGGCCTTCTGCCCCAAATGCCGAAGGAACCCCCCAGAGCTTCGGCGAGTGCTCAGACGAGTGCCTCTCGTTCATATTGGAATTGGAGCCTGCAACTATCTCACCTTTGATGCTGAAATACGCCAAACTTGAAGTTCATCTGAACGACGCCGGTCTGTCAAACACCTGCGTTGGTGAGGTCCTCATCTACTTTCGACACATGAACCACGTCGTTATTTCCGAACTCTCGCAGAAAGAATCGCAGGCTGCCCTGAAGGAGCACCACTCAGAAGCGATTGCTCGTTACGACCTCATTCAGATCGCCATGGATGTCTCACAGGTCACCTTTAACGCCTCGAACAACCAGTTTCGTTCAGTGTCCAACTTCGACAAGGCTGTCGAAATCAAGACGAAGTTAACAGAGCAGCCACAGAATGGATACCGTTTGCAAGAGCTGATTGCTCTCCAAGACATTCTCAGATCTCAGAATATTCGCATCCAGCTTCTTATCCAGAAACCCGTTCTGAAGGAAGGCGACAACTTTGCAGATGACCTTCGAAACATGTTTACCACATGCTTGAGCACAGACAGAGACCAGACGCCACTAGACCAATGGTTCCGAAAAAGTCCTACAGCCCATGACTTACCTCTTGATCGTGTGCCAAGAGCAGGTGCAGGTCTTCCCAGAGATCTGCCCAGACAATTGTCTCTGGTTCGTTTCGAAACGGAAGACCAGTACATGGTCACTCACATCGTTGGTTCAGCAAACCAAGCCTTCGCCGAGCAGGCTGCGGCTTTTGACGTTGTCTCATCTGAGTTCCCGGCATACTTGATTCCCATGCCAGGAACAAACGATTCACAGTTCATTGTGGCGATCAATCCTGAGGGGCACGATGTTCATCTCCCGACTTACGGCGAACCCTGTCATATACAACTCCCACAGATCAAGATCAATCGTACGGTTGCCCCCCCAGACATTCAAAAGGCACGCGAATCCCTCATATCTCATATTGAGGCGCATGAGAGCTATGATGACACAGAGTTCCTTGATTCGATCCGCCAGCACCTTGCCACTTTGATGAGTGCACCTGTCGACGACGCGACCGTCCTTGAATTGCGACGCGATGAAGCCAACAGCGCAGAAGAGCACGCTGCTATGATTGAAAACTTCATTCTCGGACATCAAGACTCTCTGATGTGCGAAGATGCTGAAGCGTCTAGTGACCAAGAGCCCATCTGGTTCCCTGCCACAAGAATGGATATCACACTTCCAACTCTTCCATTCGACACACAGATATACGTCACATCATGCCCTCTCCAGCCACGAGGCGAGGATGCAGACAGGGCCGCCCCTCGGATCCCAATTTCGGTTGAACTGCCATTCATCGAGCTGGACCCAGGCTGTACGATCCAGGCGTACTTGCAAAATGTTGTCAATTGCCAGAACTTCAAGGACTTCAAAGCGGTTATTCGTCGCACACCATCCGACAAAACCATCAAGGCAGAGATCTATGCGATTAATGCACTCCATAACCCTGCGTCGGCCACCCTTGCCACATTGGGGCCCCAGAGCTTGGAAGCATTCAAGTACATCCAATCGTTCCAGAGCGATGAGAGCACACGCTCTGTCAATTTGCATGACACGTTCCCGATTCTCGGTCAACTGAATCAGCTAGACCAAAGCGAGTGTCCGCAGCCAATCCAGGATCAATTTGCGAAGCTTGATGGAGCCAAAAAGGTCATCATCGACAAGCTCAAGAACCTGCCTGCTGGCTTGGCATTCATCCCAGGAGTCGCAGGGTCTGGCAAGACGCATTTGATCATGTTCATGTTGGCGGCCTGCATATTCGGCAAAGGTAAGCCCAAACCGGTGCCAACGATGTATGTCGCTCCGAACAACCAGGCGGTAGACGACATGGCTACAAAGTTCCACGACTACTTTGAGAACCTTGGTCTGGACGAAGCACCCACAGTCATGCGGCTGTACGGTCTCGATTTTGAAGTCAAGTCATTGACTAGCACCCTCGTGCCTGGGCAAGAGAAATTGTTCCAGCATTTCGATGTCGACGCGACAGAAGCCCGCCTGAATGCAATGGACGCAGACGTGGACCCAGCCCCCCAGTTTCTCGCTGTATATCAATTGCAAAAGATGGGCTTAGAGATGCATCGGTACAAGAAGGGTCGATCAAAGCGTGCTCGAATTTCGAAAAACGTATCCGCCGACACTGCTGCCATGGACTACTACCGCTCTCATATCGACAAGTATCCAGAGCTTCTCAATCTCCTCGCCATAAGCGAACGCGACGGCAATCTCGAGGCAGAAGACATCAAGGAGGTTCGCCTCTTGATCAAGAATGTCTTCCACGACATGATCGCCGACTTCAAAGGGATCATCTGCACTACGCCAGTGGCCTCTGCCAATATGACCGTCAGGCGTTTTCAACCACAGCTCCTTTTTATGGACGAAGCCGCTCGACAGTCAGAACTCAGTGCTCTAATCACTATCGCGCATTATAATCCGCTGGCTTGGTTCTTCCTTGGCGATCCTCTACAGCTGACTCCCTACGTCGGTCAAGCGGCTAGAGCTACCGAGAACCCTTTCATCTGGCAGCTTTCGGTATCGTTACTGGAAAGAGCAACCAGAGCCGGCGTCGAGCTAGGGTGGCTGGACGTCACCCATCGATCCCACGGAAACCTTCGGGCAATGCCCAGCAGAGTCAACTACTCGGACATGATGAGAGGCGCTCCGGGAACGAAAAAATGGCCGGAGTCGACGGTAGCATTCGCCCATGAGCTGAGTAAACTACTCGGCCCAAACGCGCCGAAAAGGACATCTCGTCTTGTTGTGCAATTTCCTCGCACCAGAGCTACCCGCAGTGGTACCTCGTTCGAGAACCGCACGCATGTCGAATGGGTACTGCATCAAGTGAAGGGATTTCTGAAAAACGATCGTTTGACAGATCTCTCGACGACCAATCCTGCCAGAATCCTCATTGTCCCCCTGTACAAAGCACAGGTCAACCTCTACCGACAGGTGCTAGCAGATGAACGTTCCAAGGGATGTATCTCAGACGAAGATCTGCAACGCCTCGACGTCCGCACCCTTGACTCCTCTCAAGGCGAAGAACGTGACTTGGTTATCGTCGATTATGTTCAGACTGACCAGGCAGGCTTTTGCACAGACCCAAACCGCAACTGCCTTGCGACAACCAGAGCCATCCAGGCAGAGATTATCATCATGAACGAAGGCATGCTTGCAGATTTCCGCGCCCAAAAGAGCAAGCTGGCACAGATCATCGCTCATGCCTCCGAGTTCAACTACAAGCTTGAGGTACTGTCTTGCACTAACTGCAACAGCCCGACTCACACAGATGATGACTGCAACGACCAGCTTTCGTGTAGCTACTGCAAGCAGCCCGGCCACGCACGTGTAACATGCCCCAAGATCAAATGCAGCAACTGCCGCGAGCTCGGACACCTGACTAGCAACTGCCCCAAGGCGAAGCTTTGTCAACAGTGTGGCGCCAAGGATTCCGTCATGCACAAGAAGGCTTGCTTGGGCAGGCGGATATGCTCGAACTGCTGGAAGTGTCACACCGGGGATGCCTGCACCAAGTGCTTTCACTGCCGCGGAGAGAACCACCGAGCGAACGAGTGTCGACTCAACCCGGAAGCTACCAGAGTCAAGAACAAACAACTATAGTGCAATCGCGGATTCGGGGAGAATTTATTGTCGCGGGTGACTATATAGGTAGTTAGTGAATGTACATTGCACTTGGAAGTAAGGTGAGGAGGGCCAGGTGAGGTATGCCAAGGTGTGGTCGGGGTGTGCCTGAGGTAAGCAAGTACGTTTCTTCTTCTTCTATGCTTGTATAGTACATTCATTGCCTCGTACCCACTCAAGGCAGATTGCCCTGGGACCCTTGCACCTACCTGCCTGGTCATCCGTCTCCGAGCTAAACCGACATCTCCTCGCCTCCCATTGGTCAGTTCCAGAAGCTCCTTTTCTACGATACACGTGTAGGTGCTTCCTTCCCCTCCCTCCGGCCCACCACGGGTCACTCCCGAAAGCAGCAAAAGAGAAAAGGGAGGAAGGTCCCAGCGCGCTGGTTCCCGGGGCCGCTGCCGCATTAGCGCAGCAATCGGTGACCTTTTGCAGGTCCGCGCGACCTCGTAGCCATGCAGCCACACAACCAAGCCATACATAGTAAGCTCCAAGCTTGACAACTGCTACAGTGATAGGAGCTTGCTCTTCCTCCACCCACACACCCACCTACACACCCACACACCACCACCACCATGATCACCACACCATGACAGGTCACCCCTTTCTTATTTCTTTTCCCTCCGTCCTTTTCCTGTTCCTGAAGGTGCCTAGACTCCCCTCTAATTTTCGTACTCGCATATCGTGCGTCCCGTTTTGTCGCCGCGTCCAGCTCGGCGCCATGATCGAACCCAAAATGTACGTTGCCCCAACCTATTGCGCAATAGTCGGCGACTAGTGTGGAACCCCGAGCTCACACGGGGCGGTGATGGCTCGCAGCCGCCTGCCGTGATACACGCCGCGTCCGAGAGGGAGAGAGAGAGAGAGAGAGAGAGAGAGAGAGAGAGAGAGACGTGGAAAGGTGGAAAAAGAAAAGAGACCCTGCAGCTTGGTGCTCGGGCAGTCTCACAGGACTAGGCATTCGTACCTGATCAGAGGCGTGTTTGCATGCGGCGTCCCTGCGGTTGAGAACGTCTTGTTTCCTTCTCCCCTTGTCGTCCCACGCGTGGCAACAGCCCATCCGCTACCCACGCGCGCACGCGACGACGCAACACCTACGACATAGGGCAACTCACCCGCAACCACACCACCTTCGTGCCGGGCCCTTTTCTGCCGTCCGCCGTCCGCCGTCCTATCGGACCTGTTCTGTTCTTCAACCTCTCCGGTTGGAAGAGTCGTGCTGGATACGGACTTCAGTGCCATATCGCGAGACAATGAATCACAACCCATCTGGTCCATATCCTGTACCCCATTCCCCCCCCTCTCGAGTCCCTTGAAACCCAACATGATCAGCTCTCTTCGGGAGAGAGAGAAAAACCCATCTGTCGTCGTATCAGTGACATTACTGGTCCTGTCATTGATATGCCTCGTTTTACTTCTTTTGTCGAAAACCAACAGTGCGATCGCTGTCTGCGTATTCTGAGTAAGGAAATCGTTGCCGAACCCAATAAAAGAATAAAGGCCGGAAATAGCTTCGTCCTGGAACCCCCTTCCAACGTCACACCCGACGCCAGGCCCCCAAAAAGGGCTTGGCGCAGGCAGGCTCTACGCGTGTAATGAAACACGTTAGCAAAATCAAAGTGTATGCTACACACATATCCGTACACACACACACACATGCTTACAATCGCCACGCTTCCCATGCATGTCCCATGCTCCCTCCATGCTTTTTTCACGTCATCCGAACACTTCTCCTTCCTCGCAGGTTCGGACTTGGTCACGTTTGCTAATTACCCTTTCTTCTTGCACCAACACCCCCTGCACTCTCAGACTTTGTTATTCCATTCAACCTTGAATATTCATGGCCTCTTCGTCAGCCATCTGCAACGCCGGCGAGATAAATAACCACTGGGCCGCATCCCCGGCCGCCTCGGGCCCTCAACCGCCGTTCCCCGGCCGCCAGCGCGCGCATGCGCCCCCATCGACGACAAGAATCGTCAAAGGAGAGGGAGGCCAACCACCAGATAAATGTGTCACTCTGGGAAATTGGGAAACGCCAAGGGGTCAAGGCCTTTGTCGAATTACTTTTTTTTTTATCTGTTATTATTTTTCCTGCTTTTTCTTTCTTTTCCTTTTCCACTCCCTTCCCGCTAAACGGATTGACGATGCAGCGCATAAGCGCCCCTCCCGTCCGTCCGTTCGCTAGACTAGGTTATGAAGGCTGTCTGTCTCAAACCAAAGTCCTTTATTTGGCCCATCTGTTTTTTTGCCATTAGTGAACCAGCACCGGCAGGCTACAGGCTCCCCTCTCGGCTCTTCACTTGCCAACGCACGCACGCTCCGCTTCCTCGCGCGCCCCTAGATTGCCGGCACGCGCCGATCACAAGCGGGGAGAGGGGGGATTTGCATTTTGTCATGTCAGACACCGACGGTCCCCTAACCATTTGGTTTCGCCTTGGCCACGATTCGATACTTCAGTCAGGCTTGGCCATCTCTCTCTCTCTCTCTCTCTCTCTCTCTCTCTCTCTCTCTCTCTCTCTCTCTCTCTCCCTTATTCTCCTAGAATTGGGGGCCATTTCAAGCCGCTCTCACATCTGCTCGCCACCCCGGCTTCCGATCTCCCCTCGCATCTGAGATTCCTTCTCTCCCTTTCCTCCCCCCGGATACGTGACCTGTGTGTGATGTGATCGATGCTTTGCTACTTTCCTTCTCCCTTCGCCCCCCGTCCCCTTCCCCCCTCCTCAAAGGTGTCGGGTCAGCAACTGCTGTGCTGCTATCCATTCGATTCGTTATTGAAGCGAGTCGCCAATGCAAGGTTGACGCCCTCATCAAGTCGGGGGAATGCTCATGTCCCATAACCACCCCTGTCCGTCTCAGATGCATCCTGCACACACTCTCCACGCACGTCTGCCAGATCTGGCATGTCTCTACGTCAAGATTGGGCATTCCCAGCCTTGGAGGGGTTGCCCAACCATCGGTGTGTCAGTGTGAGCCAAAGGGATGCAACATTATCAAGCGGGTTTTTTTTTTGTTCAAAATTGTTTTTCCTGGTTTACTTTTCGATGCGCTGGCGCTGTGTAGCTATCTTGGCTCTTGAAGGAAGAGACTAGTAGTACTATACATTCAGTCTAACGAGGGCTAAACTCGCGGGGTATCTTTTGTCGATTCCTGAGTCCAGCCCAGCTCGTCCACCAAGTAGAGGACGACCGACTGGCCTTGGTGCCCTAGGTCTCGAGTACACTATGAGAAAGCAAATAATTGGGAATAATAAACAGCGTGGTGTGATAATCCGTCGATGCCATTGCCTTGTTCTGACAAGGGGAAGAAGGGTGTGATAATAAGTAGGAAAGCGTTGCTGACATATCCTTGGCTCTCTCTCTGTGTTCCCAGGACCGCGAGGAACCTGGTCATGAGTAGAAAAAACCAACCCAAAAGAAATCAAGTGTAAAAAAGATAGTACAAGCCAAAAAAAAAATAACAAACACCAAATGCAAAGTCTATATGCGCAATCAGTTCTTTTCCCAGTCCGCATCCCAGATATTTTTTGTAACCCGTCCCATATCAAGAGTGCCCAGTAGTGAAAACAGGGGAAAAAAAAAAGAAAAAAAAAAAGGAAATAAACAAATCAAGAGCCCGGAGCTTGCATATTTCTTTTTTCGCCCCTGTCCAAACAACTCCTCCAAAAGAAAAAAAGTGTCGTCCCACACCCTCAGTGACGCTTGAGGCGGCATTGTGCCATGTGCGCCGAGGGCGGTGGTTGCGTTGTCATGCGTTGCTGCCCGACCAACTGGCTGTGAAGGGCTCACCGACAGTTCGGAATGGATCCGCCGGGGATATAGAACCGTCGCCAGGCGTCGTGTGGTAAGAAGTTTGAGGGTCCCAGATGCGGGATGTGAGAGCTGACAGGGAGGCGTCGAAAAAAAGGACAAAAACAGCCCCGTCTCCAAATGGCAAAAAAAGACTCCCAAAGCCGTCTATGTTGTAACGCCGTGCCCCTTTTTTTTTTATCTCCAATACAGGTGGGATGGAAATGAATCCCACAACACATAAAAGCAAAATCGATGCCACATCATGAAAACCGTATCGGCGTTCCCAATCGCCTTGCTGCTGGGAAGCAAGTTGTGGCTGCGAGCCGGTATGTTCTAGTCTTCGAGGGGGAATGCGTATTAAATGGTGTATGATAAATGTTGCGAAATCGGCCATGGCGCTGATTGTACAGGCGTGGTGGTACAGGTGGAAAAGAACCGCCGGTATTAGTATAGTTGTAGAGATAAGTGGGTGTAAGAGAGTGCGTGCGTATGCTTGACACATCAGAATGAGACGCGGCAGCCGAGAGATGGCGGTTGATCCTCTCGGGTGCGTGTGGAAGCCATCATGTCGGCCGAAGCGACGAAGGCGGGCGTGGGAATCATAGTGGATCGTGCTCGCAGCACGTCGGTTGCGTCGCTCGTGAAGAATGGGCGCGAGGCCAATTTATCGAGGCTTGGGGCGAGGGGGAGGCTTGGGCACTCCAGTCGTGTCGTAGGCACCACGGCCCATGTTGGAGAAGCTCGTGATTTCTCTGACAACCATTTTGAAAGATGATTCTGTGAATGTGCTTGTGAGGGCGCGAGTTGGTTGGGGTTCGATGTCTTTTATGAATCGTCTGTTAGCCATGATTCGATCAAAACCTCGGGATGAGCGAGGACAAAGCGGCAACTTTATATGAAATGAAGGCGACGCGGCGATGGGAATCGACAGGGACCAATTTGGGAAGGAACTTTTTGGGGGTATGTGCTCATAGAGACGTAGAAATTGGCTGGGGTGGGCGCTGTAAGTTTGCTGCAGCTCTGACTCACAATTCAGACCGTAGTAGTGCAACGTGTTGGAAGTTGCGTTAAGGACTTGGGTGCGAGTGTCTTTAGAGAATGGGATTGGCGAGAGCCGACGGGGGTCAAGAAGCGGTGTTGATGCGAGGCCTGGGTATGTTGCCGAATTGGGCGTTACCAATGTTGCTCGGTTGTTTCGCGGAAGGGAAAAATAGGAGCAGCTGAAGCAAAACAGACGAAGAGTGGGAGCGTATTATCGGCACCGTTGCATGGGGATGGCTCGAGCAAGATAGGCTTTGCGCAGTCGCAGACCGGTCAAGGTGTGGTTGAAGGAAGGGTTGGGACCCGGCTAGTTTGGCGGGACGTTGGGACGGACGGGTGATTTATTGGTTGCGCAGGTCTCGGAAGGCGTTCCTGGATGGGGGAGTTCTTGCCTTTTGTGCGTGTTCCGGCGTTGTGATATATTATTTGACCGAGCGCGGGATCGGGTCTTGGATTAATGAGATATGTGAAAGCTCTTGCTGGCTAGATTTCGCAGGCGGCGGCGAGTGAGTCCAGAAGAAGGGGGCTGGCTGTAAGGCGAAGAGGCGAGGTTTCCTGGTACGGCACGGTACGGTACGGTGCGAGACGAGGAAATGGGTTGCTGCAGCTTCTCTCGCTAAGAAGGACGAGAAGCAGTGGGTCGAGCGGACGAGTCTCTTGTTGTGCGGGTATTGCCAACGGTGTCCAGAGACTGCGGTGAAGTTGCAGCAGGAGAAAAAGGGGGGCGCGCGTGTGTGAGTTGTCTGCGTATGCAGGTTGCTAGTGCTGGTCGGCAGGAAGGCGGGGAGTAGAGTGACGATATGCAAAAATGTTTACAGAGGGAGGGGGAGGGAGAGAGAGAGAGAGAGAGATAGACCAGGGCGTGGCGCCGGAAGGACGAGGAGATGATGAGAGAGGGAGAGGTGGTTAAAAGAATGGGAGTCCAGGAGGAAAGGACGGATGAGAGGGAGAGGGTGATGAACTCTTATTATTTCAGACCGACGCCCCGACCGAGAATGGGAAATTTTTTCTTCTTGTTCGCAATGTAAAGTAGGTAGGTAATGTAATGTAATGTCAGGGCGGGTGGGAGCGCAGGGAAGGGGAGCCATCTATCCATGGCCTGGTTACCTACCAACCTAGGTAGGTAGGTAAGGTACTTTGTACTGGACCACGTAGGGCGTACGGCTAGGTATGCAACGGCAATGTCAACGAAGACCAGGCCAGATCAGACACCTCTTTCCCTCTCTCTCTCTCTTTCTCTCCCCCCAGTCTCTCTCTCTGTCTTTCTGTCCTGGGATGTGGAGGGTAGAAGGGGGGGGGTATGTTTCTGGCCTGACTGGTCATGGATAGTAATGTTCCTTACCTAGGTTTGGTTCCTTTGCTTTTCCAAAAAATTAAAGGGCAGGGGAGAAGGGAACCAAGGGAAGGGATGGGAGGGGGGGCAAGGGACCAGGATGCCGTTGCTTGCTTTCTGCTGCAGGTGTGAAAACGCACCCTCCCCCCCCCCGGCCAACGCGGCAACTTGCAAGGCCCAAGTGAGGTACCTCAGTACCCAAGTTCCGGGCCAGGACCCCCTTCATATTCTCCAAGGGGGGAAGGGGGCAAGCAGGGGAGCCAGAATGGAGAGGAGCGTGGACTTAGCCATGCCGGATTATGGCCTGTGGCCTTCCCTGCAACTCGCCCATCCCATGCCACGCCATGCCAAGCCAATGCCAGGTACCCGTACCGCTCCCAAGTTTGAAGTGCAAGGCGTTGGCGTTGGTGATGACTGATGGTGTTGGTGCTGGCGCTGCGTTGGGTACCCAGCTCTGCACGCTAGGCGACTGATTGCCCTTACCCGTTTCCGAGCCCGGCTGGCCCCCTTCACAGAGATGATCGACTATGAGAGTCTTAAGAAGAACAGCAACGAGCGGGCCAAACTGAACCCTTGCTCAGGTGGTCGGTCATACGAATGAAAGCCCCGGTGTTTGTTGATGGTCGAGAACGACGATGAACAGCAGCCCATGGACGAGACGGGCACCGCCGGCCTGCTTTCGGTCGTCCCCTTCGAATAGGCATCGTCCTCGGGGCAAGGCAAAGAAATCGTTCCTATCTACGAAGTGGGAGAAGAAGGAGTGAAGGGGTGATGGGGGTAATGGGGAATCTAGAACTGCATCGATTGAGACTAGAGTAATGCCGTACGTAGCCTCTCGCGGTCGCGCATGCGCCAGCTCGGTGTGGCAGAGAGTCGGGCCGCTCGCTCTCTTTCTCTCCTTTCCTCTTTAATTTGACAATTGTTTAGAGAAAAGGCGTGAGAAATGGTGGGATGGCTTAGCCCGACTTGGGCGCGTGATGAGGCAGCCTACGTGAGCGCTGCTCATTTGCGGTATAGGTAGGTAAGTAGGTCGGTACTGAGTGAGTCTCTTACTCTGTTGGCCCTTCCCCCTCCCCCTTCATCCGACAGGTCCAAGTGTCTTCCCAGAGTTTGTTTCGTAATTAGTGCAGCTCACCTCATGTTTTGCCGCAGCGTTTGCTGTTTAGCCACAACGGACGCCTTGGTTCGCGTTCGCATCCGCGGCGGCAACGCCTGTTCGTGGACATGAGAAGAGAGGAACACCATCGTACTGTGTAGAACCGCTGACGGATGAAAACACACACACACACACATACATAAAACATGCTGACTACGGAAACAGTTTCTCGGTACGTTGCGTCGGCCCACTCTTCCTCAAGCAGCGGCACGAGACAAGGTATCTGCACCGCGTCGTCGGTACGCTGCGTCTGAGGTACAAAGATATCAATCAAACCCTACGTACACGTAGTAGTACCAGAGGCAGGCAGATCCGTCCGCTTGGAAGCAAACCCGGGCCAGTGAGGCGACCTTCTTCCCACTCGACGAACAAGGAGGAGAGCGAGGGAGAAAAGAGTATACTACCCGGCTATGTATACATACCAGCCGGCAGTGAGGCCAACCCACCTATCCGTACCTACCCAAGCTACCGAGTATCCAAAATACCTGGCATTGGTAGGTAGGTAGGTACGGAGTATACGGTAGCATCCGCCGCTGTAACCATACAGCACCATGAAGTATGTGGTCTACGTACCGGCTGCCACGTCCGACTTGCTCACCTTAGCTCACCGGAAGCCCATCCGCCCTCTTCAGCGTTGTGAGGTCGCGAGAAGAAGCTTGCCCTCCTGCTTACATAGTATCTCTGCACTGCACTGGCGCTCGTCGTTTCTGCTGCGATCCTCCCGGATGGCCACGCCGGACAGGGGGGAAGTTAGGCAACCAATCCGTCCGTATCCCCCATCAAGTCCATGTATCATCGTGAATAGGAGCTGCTACCCCTTCCCCTTGTCGCCATGCCGTGTCTCTCTCTCTCTCTCTCTCTCTCTCTCGCCGCGGTTCGCCTTGCATGCTTCCCATCCTCCAAACTGCGGCTCCGGGAAAGCCTTGCCTCCCCCTTATTCTGCTTGATGCCGTCCTGACATTCTGGCCGTGGCCCTTAGCGCATGTCCTTGCTACCGATTGGACGGATCAAAACGCGCTGCTGTCGCATCCGACTTTGGAAAGCCCGCTGTTTTAGTCAGACGCGTCCCTAATTAGCTCCGTCCTCGACTTAGCAGCTCACTTCAGCTCAACTCAGCTCCAATGCGCACGGCATATTGCGTAACCCGGCGCTGTAGTCGGTAAAAATAGCTTGCCATTGTCTGCTGTCGTCATGTATCATCTCGCCCAGAAGGGCAAGGGGTCGGGAACGAACAAAAAAAGAAAGATGGTATAAAAAAAATAAAAAATAAAAAGAGCAACCAAGAGAAAGATTCTTGGCGCATATCTCTCTGCGCTAATCGACCCGTCGAGTCCCTTCGCCCGAGTCGGTTCTGGCAGACCACAATTCTGTGTCGCGATCCCTGTGACGCCTTCACCGAGACTGACCTGGCTAGGCCCATCCTGACAGTCAACAGCCGTCAGGGCACGGTTGATTGTCCGGCTCAAGATAGTGCCAGGTGAGCACGTCCGTCGTCTCGTGCATTCCATCCCTTGATTAGCTCCTTGCCCTCTTCTCGCGGACGCCGGCTTGGGGGGCCCGGGCGTGCCACGCCTCTCCCTGCCGTGCTCCTCGCCTCCGAAGGGGGGGGGGGGATACGGTGGCAGCGATCCGTTGTTGATCATCGTGCCTCCCCCCGGCCTCCCAAACCTGTCCCTCGTCGGTGAGCAGTTATCCCACCGGGGAGCCAGTCCCGGACCCTCTCTTTGCTTCTTCAGCTTGGTGTCGGTGAGCAGTGATTTTTTGGGGATATGCTGGGGTGGGGTGATTTTTATTTTATTCTACTTTTTAGTTGATTTATCTTTTCTTTTCCCCTTTTCCGCTTTCCTCAATCCTAACCATCCAGGTATGCTTGTCGAAAAGTTGTCATCTCGCTGCGGGTACGGGAATCCTTCCGCAGCCTGGTGCATATCATATTATAACCGCATGTGAGGGTTTGATTGCGTGTCTTTTCGCTGAGACGGACTATACCGAACACGAGGGCGGGCCACGGCGACAACCTCGTTTGCCTGAGCCTTCATATTTGCGTCGTTGGACAGAACGACTGCGACTCGAAAAGTGGCCAATCTGGAATAATTCGGTCAATGGCCAATCCGTGGCATGCGCCCCAAGTTCTTTCCCTTTTGCTTAGCGTGTTGTCCGTACCACCATACGCGATGCCGCACTGCGTCCGATAATCAATTTACCTGCTGAGTCGGGGGCTTGCAATACCATCCCATCCGTCGTCTTCTGTCCGGCCCAAGTTTTGCTCACTTCCTCCTGTCACTTTCGCCTGGGGACGGACGCCCCACGGCCGCTGGTCCCTCGATCCCAAATCGCCCCCGTTTGCCACAGTCTACGGTAGTGCTTTTGGGTTCGAAGTGACCACTTACTTGGTTCCTTCAGGAGCACACCAGTCGATCCCCCACGAAATGGGAAATGCACTCTCGTGTGCACGTGGACGGAACGACAGCCGCTGTCAGGGCAGGGCGGAGTAGTCTTTTCGCGGTGCTGGTGTTGTGGAATGTCGGACCGGCGGGTACCAGGAAAGGTTAACCTGCTGTCGTCATTGTCGCGAAACACACGGTCGATATCCCTCTCCTTGTACGTATAGGAATTTGAATAGAGATGGCCGCCGTCTGACGGCTAATCCGGCTCATCCTCCGACGTGCCCAAAGCAGCCGCCGACGGAGAGACGCGTGGCTCTCGGCCAGAGCACGGGCGACATGAGACTCGCTCGCTAATGCTCCTCGGACGGAACGCAGCTGTGCACCAACATTGTAACGGATGGCAACTAGCATGCGTCCATGATTCACGAAGCCAAGACATTTGCCAACCTTCTGAGGACTCGTCAAGTCGCTCGTGTGCTAGCATTGACCTGTTGAGCCAGACTGCTCTGTTTCTTCTGACTAAGTGAGCGGCTGGCGCCCCAGTATCCCCAATAGCTGTATGGATGCCATCGAAGGGCGAACGTGAGTATGGTGACAAGGCGATGCAGGAATCTGCGTCAGCTCTCGGACCGGCCTGTTTGATTGCCTATGTTTGGCATGACATACAACGCCCCCCCACCCGACTGGAGTCTCGACAGGAGAGAAGAAGGGTCTTCAGCCCGCACACCACGGATATATTGGGCACCTCGTCTGAAGTCGCTCCGTTCGGGGTGTCTGGTCTTTGAAACTCAGTCGATGACTGATATCTGTCGCCAGTGTGTAGCACCTTCGGAGAGACAGAGCGATTTTTAGGGACGCGGGATTTGACATGGGATGGCAGAGGGGATTGTGGCAATGACCATTACGACAGAATGAAATGTTTCCCTTGTTTTTCTCTATCGGTACAGGCCAGGAATGTTGGCTTTTCCCTTCATCATCATCATCATCATCACCATCATCACCAACCTTCATAGCCTTGCTAGTTCGTAGACTTGAGAAGCGACATTAGGCCAGCGACCTTCCGCATCTGTCAACTCCAAGAAGGAGTCGAGGACCTCACCGAGAAGATCCGCGGCGGATTCTGGACTAGCCTCTCCCATAGCGAGGCCCCTCCCCCTTTAGACGAAGATCAGTTCCGCGGTAAGACTGTTTCATCTAGGAGCAATCGGTGCGGCTAATTCTCTCAATACGGCATGTAACAAGACTGGAGGCCACTGGCCCGAAAGAGACAAGCGGCTCGGCTTGAGTGCTTGCATGAAGCCGGCGGATCGATCCCGTCCGCTCGCCTAAGTCCCAGCATAGATACACATAAAATCCATGTGCCACACCGACTTCTAAATTCCCAAGGCATGTCGAGTATCGATGTCCCCCATCACTGACAAACGAGCCAACAGTTGGCCCTACCGACTGCGCACACGAAGTCAACAATGACTTCACAATCCCTTGGCTGCACATTACCGTATAGTTTAGTCGGATCTGCCGAGAAAACAATGCACTGGGTGCAATGCAGTAGTAGCTTAGACGACATTGAACCGTAGTGTATCTTTTCTCAATGACCCACAATCTCCTCCAACGGAAGCCCTTGGACGGGGCAGTGGTGTTCCAGTTTTGTTGGTGGAAACACGTTTTCCATTCATATGAAATTAGTGGTGTTTGGCTCGCAAACTCAACGGCTTCCCTGTTGTCGAGGATCACGTAAACAGTGCCGTTTGCCAAGAGAGTCGTTTGGCATATGCCGTCGGTGATGGTCGGCACAACCCTGCTACAAATTGTTGTTGTTCCGGGCAGTTCTGCTGGAAGCCCGAAGATGACTGATCGTTGAAACAAACCGCCGACGACTCTTTGATTGGCAAGCATGCGATAACAGGTCACAATACTATCCGTACTCCTTTCAAAATGGAAAAGTCCCGCTTTTTCGTATCTTGTTGTTCCGTCTCGGTAGTTATCCCGCGTAGCAGCGTACTCTGCCCTGCGTTGCTGAAGCCAGGGCCGTATGAGACAACTTTCCATCAATCACATATGGGATCCTGCAAATGAGATGAAGCCATCTCCTGAAGCTCTTGCTCGCTTTTGTTCGTCAGCCCCTCCGCCCGGTTAAGGAATCCCCTGTCAGATGGCAGACGTCGGAACCTTCATGCACCACTTGGGCTCGGTGCCAGGGGCCGTGGGCACTGTTCCTCCAGTGAACTGAGGATGTATTAAAACCTTCCAGAAGCTTTGGAAGCGTGGAAGCCCTGCGACGGCCTGGCCGGGAATCACAGGGCAAAACCCGCCAATGGTATGTGCTCTGGGCCGGTGTGGGCATATATCGACCTGGGAGGTCCACCCATTCCTCTTCTGACCTGGCAGTTTGTACTGTGTAAGAACTCCTATTCCGCGGCGTAGTCGCACAGTAAGAGACTGGGATCTTGTGGGCTCTTAGCCGGGCGTCTGGGGCTCCTTAAACCGGGTCCTGCAGGCCGATTCTCTTGCTCCGATACGCCACATCGAGGGCTTGGAAGGGAGGCATCCGGGTCTCTGGTTCCCAGGGGCGGCGGAGCGGAGAGCAGCTAGGAACAAAAGGTCGCTTAGCTGACGGGCTTGGCCGTGGTAAAGGAGCGTTTGCGATAAGACATGCTCGACTTCGTTGGATTGCTCCAGCTTCTAGGCACTGGGTATTAGTAACTTCAGTACAGATATCCCAGAGCCAAGTGTACTAAGTACCTAGTATGTATGTATGTACTCCGTATGTACCGTAAGTACCTAGGCACGTAGTACTGTTGTGCATGCCGTGGGCGCTGGATGTGGATGTGCAGGCCGCGGCGGCAGGACGATGTCATGGTACCGGTAGTGTAGACGGGGTACGTACCGTATGCCCCGTGCCGCCACCCAAGGCAGGGCAATCAGAACTGTTCGTACCGTCGTCGTTCCTGCATTAGCCCATTCGGCGACTTGGGTCTGCTGGGGAGGATATGCGATGAAACAGGGGTAAAATTGTGACCCTCCTCGGCTGGATACCGACAAGCCGGTCATGCTTCAAGAAGCAGAAGCTCGTGCTTCCGACCCTTTTCGTCAGGCCATCTGCGAGCACCGTTCAGCGGCAGCCGTTGGCTGCTTTAAGGCGCTGTCTCTGAAAATATGTTGATGCCTTTTCGATGGCCGGCGGTAACAACATGCCATCCATCGAACTTGTTCGGTACCTCTGCTATCAAACACAAGGTAAGGACCCCCCCGTTGTATCCAGGGACTATCATGTGACTTCCGCAGTGGATTTGCCAGGTGGCCAGCCAAGTGGCTCCCTGAGGTCTGATGAGGTTGCACTCTGCCACAGCCCAACCCAACCCAACGGTCAAGGCCTATCGGTATTCAAACGCGTCGGCTAGCTCCACCACGTCATGGGCCGACGGTCGAAGCCGTTGTTCATTGTGTCCACCTTGCATGGCTTGAGATCGCCCATCAATAACCATTGTCACAAAGGTGGCCGAAGCCGAAGCGAACACACTCATTGTGAAACCTTGTAAACAAAAACAGAAAAGAGGATTACATTGCTGGGGACCTAGGTCCAAAGAGAGAAACGGCACTTTGATCAACTTGGACATTGATGGCACTGCGATGTCGACAAGGATAGCAGAGAGGCCTCGGGTTGGGCCTACGGAGTATTCTCGAACTTATAGCTAGGGTCAGGGCCGATGAAGACCTTCCATGAAGGCTTCCGCAGAATGGGTCCCAACCATTTACCATGTGCATATCCCTCCATCGGGCTCGGCGCCGCGTGCTCTATAGCTGCAGCGCATGTACCTTTGCTGCCGGGGTCGACTGGCAATGGACGCCTCTGTTGCTCATAGAAGCAGCCGAAGTCCGGGGACCTGCAGCCTTGGGGTATCTCATGTATCCGACCTTTTCAAGGAGAGCCGTACAGGGAAGAGGGCATCCGCAGTGGACGGCCAGTGAAAGCTCATGTCTTTGCTGTATGCCAGGGTTCTGGGCCGGTAGGGTAGCGTTGCAGTAATCACACATAGCTAGACCAAGTCGTGTCGCAGCTGTTGACTTGACTAACCTGACTTTCGTCCGCTTTCAAATGGTTTCGGACGTGTTGGAAGTTGCTTGGGGTATGTATACATGGCAATGTCTAAGTAGGAGTCATGACATGAGTATGACTTGTGATTTGACGCGAAGCCATGGAAACATTCCAGAAGCTTTTTGCTTCGTAAACACCAGGTTCGAAGCGACAGGTCATGACTCAGCCCTGTCATTTGAGCAGGTAGACATACGTATCGTATTTGCAGCTAGCGTGGTAGAGAAGGTTCAGTGGCATTGGCAGCACTGGCCACGCGGCAGTTTGGAAAGTTCGAACTGGTTGATTGCGACTGGCCGAAGGGGATGAAGATGTTCGGGAACAAATTCTACGACGAGTCAGGGCGGGCGCCTGCATGCTGAGCGAACGAACGTTTCATTGCATGACCCGTTCGAACAACATTGTCGGATAACCTTCTAAACTCAGGCACCTACCTATCTTACTGCTCGTAGTTTATGCGACTGCGTGGCGGGGCATGGGTGTCTTTGGCAGCTGAGCGCATAGGTCAACCGTAGCGCAAGGGAGCAAAACCTCGCCCGCCTAGCAACTCATTCGCGTATGGAGGTTTTGAAGCCACGCAAGCATTCAGCAAGCCGTTTGGTTGATGAGTTGGTCGATCGATGCTGCAACCTTTTCCTTTCGGGGACGAGATGGGACGGAGGGAATGGAGGGGGGGAACTAGCCTCGTGGCACCGGGGAAGGGCTTCCGCTCGTTATGTGCGGAACCCTGCCAGGGAGGGATCCATGATTTGCGGTACGGCGTGCTGTGCAAGCAGCATCAGGTACCATGAGCATACGGTGTCAATGTCGCGGTGGTGATTGTCGTGTTGAATCGTCTTCTGGACCCTTGCTGAAGCGCAGGCAATTTTAAAAATTTTCTCGCCTTTGTGATGACAATGTTCCGGAACTTCTCAAGCTCAGACGGAACGGACATGGGGTCAAGCGTTCAGGTGATGCTGTGGACCCCAACCTTCGTTTGCGTCACCCCCCGTTCCGAGTGTCTTCGCTTGTTCTTCTGGAAAATAGGATCTGCGGTGCCACCCTGTCCTAGGCGAAAGGAGCGTGTCTGCGGAGCCAAGGAAAGTATGATGCTGTTTGGGACACGTTGTCCCCGTGGTCCGGGGGAGCGGAAGGACTCTGGAAAGAATAGGTTCTTTGCGGAATGCCCTATCGACGGGGGATTCCGGTACCATTGAAATGTGTTCAAGAGAGGGGGGTGTGAAGACAGAAGACGGACAAGATAGGAAGAAGGGCCGAGGCAACAAACATGGGCAACTCGGGGGGACGTGGAGTTGTTTGAGAGAGGAGAGAGGCGGGTAGCTGCGATGCCAATACCAGATGCCGGAGTGCCTGTCAGTCTAGTCTGGGGCAGCACCACAGCCGTGGGTACTTACTTCTAAATACCCTAGGTAGGTACCGGTACGTACAAGTCGGGAGGGAGTTCGCTCGCTGGCTGGCCATCAACCTCTCCTCTTGGTCCCGCCTCCTGTATCTGGTAAATCGCGCCTTCCGAAGGTTTCGCTGTGTGCACGCTAGCTAGCCTTGCCTTGTCTACCTACCTACCTACCTACCTACCTACCCGCCCAGACACCTTAGCCTAAGATCAAGACGAAGCAAAGGTAGGTAGGTGATAGAAGGAGGTGCGACGTCACTACCTATGCCGGGTCGAGCCTGCCTGCTGTTGGCTGTGAGATTGCACATGGAAAGAACCCACCCACCTTTGCTTTCTTTCCCGACCGAGGTCAACAAGCATTTCCAAATTTTGCCTCACCGCATTAAGGGTCATTTCCCCACACATTAACACCGCCCTCACCGTCGTCACCGAGGTGAGCCCGTTCATGAAACATACGAGAGACCTTCCGTCCGTAGCCGGCGATGCGCAGGGTTGTAGCGAGATGGCTTCTTTCTTCCGGTATCGTCATCTTCTTATTGCTCCGCCAATCGCCCTTGCTTGTGAATTTGAGATCCGCCGCAACGAGAATAAGAAAAAATCGTGTCTCATCATGCCCACGGCCATTACCGGTAGTCCACAATCGTACGGGCGGGTGAGCTGGCTCGTCGTGAATGTCCTTGGTCAAAATGGTGGTGTCTGCACCGTGACGCCTATACTTCGAGGGTGACACATGATTACACATCAAATATAATTTTCATTCAATAATTGTATCTTAACTGGCTTCTAGTACTGTAATCTGCGGCCCTACATGACGTACATAACGAGTGGCCGGCCAGCGTGTCTGTTGCTCTCCATGGTGTTAGGCAGTTGAGCAGAGCGCTTGGCAAGTTGCTCGATGGGTAGAGTTGAGCTCGGCAGGCCTGAGCTCCTTGGTCTCAGTGGAATCCTTTGCAGGTTTCTTTGAGATTGACGATCATCTTCGTGGACTGGTTTCCCCCTTTCTCGTTCGCATATGTAGAATGCCGCCATGTCCATATCTGTAATGGTCTATGGGATCTACCCAATGGCGTCCGTTCAGATACAGGTCCATACCGTATACCAACATCATCTTAATTGATCACTAAGAGTAATAGAAGCTTCTCGCTACTGCGCTCTTGAATCATCATCTTCTCTGAGCCTCTGAGGAGGACGAGGTTCTGCCAAGCATTGGCACTTTTGTTCAAGCAATTTCCGAATACATATGAAGTATTGTCTCTCTTCAAGCTTTGTTCTTGCTATAAACCAAATTATCAGGCTATTGGTGTTTGCACTACTGGTACTTACAAAACTGGAGTTCTCGTCTGCTTTCGTCCCCAGGCTTTCCCCAGAGGAGCCTGTTTCTAGCCTTGGAGCCAAGGCTACCCATTGCCGGTGAGCGTCTGGCAAGCCCCTACGCAATGGCACCCTTTGAGTTGTTTTCTCAGACCTTCCACTGCCTTTTTTATCTGCAGGTAACATACGTATGCCTGCATGAGTGTTCTGCAGCCTGCCAGAAGCTACAGAAGCTGCTCTTTGTGTATTCTAGCTATTAGTGGAGAGAAGTTCCCCTCTTCACTAGGAAGAGTGAATTCAAGCTTGCAACTTCTCTCAATTCTTCTCTTCGAGGCTATTCAGAGACTTCATAAGTTCAAGCATGGACTCGCATAGCCTCTCTGTCCCCTTCGACGCCCGTGATCCCGCCCCTGTCATGTTGGGTCTCCCAAGACTTTGAAGCTTGGTTACTGCAAACGCAGTAACAAGAGTTATTCGAGTCTCCATGTGCCACCAAACCGACGCCTCGCGAAACTCAATCGCTATAGTATATATTGACTGTTGCGTGATTCTAGCCCTTCAGGACACTCGGGGAGCAATCATGTCATTCCGGTGCCAGCATAGAGGGGGCCGGGGAAGGAAAACCAAATCGGTTGCATGGCGATGCGAATTCCCTGACCATGTAGGTGTACTACGGTCCTGTCCGCCCCTACGAACTGGAAGGCTGGGTTTATTGCTTTTTCACTACCCTTTCGGTTCGACATGAGGCGGCTCTCGAGAAGGCTCGCCAAAGGCTACTATGAAGAGATGATGAACTACATCAGCCCCCATTCACTGAATCGAACCGATACAAAATTCCTTGATAGTTCTCTGGTAGCGTGGAGACAGCAACGTTGATGAAATCGGAAATCGCCACCATTGAGCAAGTTTACGGAGCCGATGTCGTCCCCTTTTTTTCTTCTTCGAAACTTTTATTCCCACCCTCTCTGGCAAAAAAAACAACAAAATAAAAAACTCTTCGACTGCCCTAAAAAAGAATCTTGCCTGCGAGCCTCAAAACCATCTTCCATTTCGATGAAGCGACCCATCAAAGGGTCCATGAACTCCGTCACTCACGACACCGAGACTTGCCCCTATATACCCCGCCAGTCTATCAGGTCGAGATCAACGGCACTGGGAGGCTCTCTGACCCGTCGAGTATCGAACTCGATAATGTAGAAGATTCAGTTCATGTTTGTATCAGTGTCAAGTTCGGCGAGGGGCTGTGTCGGAGGCCAATCGTGCGATAGCATCATGGCGAAGGGCGTCTATCAAGACTTTAAGAACTGAATAGAGAACAGGATGTGGTCATAAACACGTTTGTTCACTTTAACTACCATTATGTTTCTATAACCCTGTTGTACTACCTCGAGGTATAGGTTCGATAGAATACACTCTCCTGTCGTTGGAGGCGAAGCTAGCACCAATCTACAGGCCGCGCCACTTCTTGAAATGTATGCTACGAGTAAACAATGAATATTCATTTTCCAAAGAACCTAGAAAATACATGGAATTCCTAGGCTGAAGCGGCTTTAGTTACTAAAAGCTGCACTCAGGCGACCGAAGGCATGGCGGGTGTCTTTGGAAGCGGCTGCGTTTCACTGGAGACGGAGTTGAGGACAGCATTCGACAACGCCTTTTCTGGTTAGAGATTCCATGTCTTCATAGGAAACTCTTATGACGAGCCTTTGGATCCATTGTTGATCCTTTCAGGGCCGCTAAGAAGATGCCTGTTCGACTTACACACTTCTCAGCGGCGGCGCTGTATGCGGGGTCCCTCGTGGCAAAGGAAATAGAGGAACATACAAAGGCATCGCCGAATTACGGAGTTGAAACGATCATTGCTCACATACAGATCAAGCATAGGCTTAGTTTACGGGTTCAAGAAATTGCTGACGTCACTGTGTAGTCAAATCCGACTTCGGTCACGATGAGTCGAGTAAGCCTAGGCCTTCAACTGCCAAGTATCTCAGTATCGAGTCTTTTACATTCTCCCATGAGCTCGCCCCATCCTAGACATGTGGTCAGTAACCTTTCTTCAGATTTCCTCTTGCAGTCTAGGACCGTAAAAAGGCTGGGTCCTAAGAGCTTGGCCATTAGGTGGCGAGGAGGCTAGTCATTGCTTCCCGGGATGCTGTCACCGATGCGTTCCAATCAGTGTTTCCCCGGCAGCAAAGTCTGCCTGTCTACGTAGTAGCTTCACCAACTAGCCGGTTGGATAATCTGTTGTCGCCAGTTGTTGATTCCGTGCGGGTTGGACAATCTTGTGTTGGGAGATTGGTTCCCTTCCCTCGGGAAGTCATGCCTGCTAGGAATATGGAGGACGAAGCCGTGGTCTCCAGGACGACAGAGTAGACTGCGGGCCCCTTGTTGCAGCACACAATGTCGACCTGTGGGTATAGCAGCTGTAACGTCAGCCGGGGAAAGAAAGCTTGACTACCTCAGGTGGAGAGGAGTCGAGAGGAGTCGAGGAAGGTCGGATAAGTGTCGAGGAACTGGAGCGGGGAAACAGGGACGACATCTGGGGAAGTGGCACTAAAACCCCGCACGCCAATTTCCCCGGCAAAAGCAGCGCGGACGCCTCCCAGCTCCAGCGGCATCAGACCCCTGCAAGTGTGCTCACCTCACTACCGGTACCTATCCGTACTTCTCTGGTCAATTCTGAAGCTGCGAAGCCATCGGGACATCGGGACCTCGGGAAAGAACACACGCGCACCAATAAGAGAATTCTCCCGACGGGTGTTTGTGCGCCTTTCTCTTCCTTCCCCCAACTCCCCACCCCGGCATCTCCGCTTCTTTAATGCCATCATCGCGCCCTAACCCCGGACTTTTGCCATCTTGTTTCCCTGCCGTTGGACCTCGACTCGTCCCATTCATCTCCAATTGGAACTTTTGGCCATTGACTTGCCGTGTGTTCCTGAGGGACAACCAACCACAATCCAATTGACCCCGCTCGTCCCACTGGAGAGGGTGTCATCGGTCCCTTTTCGACCTCACCGTTGGCCGGCCTCGCTCTGCTGCCGTTGCTCTGGGGCTGGCCCCTCCCTGCAATGCAATCACTCGTTGGTCCTACAATTCCTTTGGACTCGCATCTCGGTTCGCGCAGCGTTACGTGCCACTAGCTTTGGCCCGTGACGAAAGCTTTACCACACCTACTAAGCTTACCCCAGCTACTGTGTGGTTTAGCTCAGTCAATCTTGTTTGTTCGTTTCTTCTCTGGGGCGGACAAGCGAAAGGATCCCACTAGGTACATGTTCGGGTAGACGCTCCAGTCACATCTTGCCCTCACCTCCAAATCGTTGATCGTCCCCTGTTAGCTTCATTTCCGCCTGTGTGTCCCGTCCGAAGCTTTCCCTTCCCCAGCCTGCCGAGTGTGTGGAGCCGGTTCTCTGCACTCCACGGTCCTTCCTGTCCTGCATAACGTAGCTGTGTTGGTCCGATGGTTACCATCCCATTCTCGCTGCCATGGGCAAGTCTCTCCGCTCCTCCCGCATGACAGGAGGAGCACCTTTGGAATATAAGCTCCCACTTCACCCCATTCTCCCCTCACGCCGATCCTGTTGTCCGTCCTCCCGTCACCATCGTCTGCTCTGGCCCGCGCTGCTCTGCGCCTCACTTATCTGTTACCTCGTCTGGCCCACTATCCTCACGATGCGCTCACTACTCCCCGCCGCTGTCGGGGCTCTGCTCCTTCCGGCTTCCATGGCCCAGTTCGTCGGCGCATCTGATGGGAACGCAACAGCGCCCATTGGAACCCCCGACGCGGACGGCAAGTACTGGATCTCCAGCAAGTACCTCAAGGCTGCCTTCATCCCCTACGGCGCCTCCATATCGAACCTGGTCATCGAAGATCAGTACGGCATCCCCAGGGATATTGTTGCCGGTTTCGACAACGCCAGCTATTACAGCATTGACACCCAGCACCCTCACTTCGGTGGTGTCCCCGGCCGCTACGCGAACCGCATCAAGAACGGTACCTTTGAGATTGATGGCGAGACCTACCACGTTGACCTCAACGACAACAAGGGCCTCGACACGCTCCATGGAGGCTCTGACGGCTGGGACTACCGCAACTTTACCGTGGTTTCCCATACCAACAGCAGCATCACCTTCTCCATCACCGACCCAGACGGAAAAGAGGGTTTCCCCGGCGAAGTGGTGTCGCTTATCACCTACACCATCGTTGACTGGAACTGGGAGCTTAAGATGGTTGCCACTGCGACCACCAAGAAGACGCCCATCATGCTCAGCAGTCACACATACTGGAACTTGGACGGCTTCGCCAACAACGAGACCAACACGGCTCTCAACCACACTCTGCACATGCCTTACAACGGCCAGAGAGTAGCTGTCGACAACATCCTTATCCCTACCGGCGAGATCCTCGCCAATTCCAAAGGCACCGTGAACGACTTCTGGAGTGCCCCCAAGCAGATTGGCGCCGACTTCCTCAAGCCCGAACTTGAGAACAACTGCGGCCTGAACTGCACTGGCTATGGTAAGTCTCCTTGGTAATCAATTGGGGAGTGAAGAGACTCTAACCAAGGCAGACAACTGCTGGATCGTGAACCGCAACGATCTAGGCCTCTACAACTGGCGCACCGAAGGATACATTGCCCGCCTGCAGTCAGCTTGGTCCGGTATCCAACTCGACGTCTACTCTGACCAGGACGCCTTCCAAATGTACAGCTGTAACCAGCAGGATGGCTCTATGGCCCTCAAGAAGACCCAGGGCCTGTTCGATAACCCCGACTACCCTCGCATAATCCCTAAATACGGCTGCATCGTCCTCGAGGTCCAGGACTGGATCGACGGCATCAACAACCCCACATGGGGTCGCGGCAAGAAGCAGATCTTCGAGCCCGGCGGTGACCCCTACGTCCTTCAGGCTAGCTACCGCTTTAGTGTCAATTCTACTTCTTCTGAGTAGGAAGTTTGTAATTGAATGCATGGTATTGATTTACAGGGAGGCCAAGAAATCGTGGGGGTCGAGGGAATTCGTTCCCACCCAACATATTAATGATAGATACAAGATGAAGGGACACTCAGCTTCCAAACGGGTCACCCATCAGATTTAATGAATTCTTCATATGCCAATGGCTTGATACACCCCTTTGAGCCGAGTCTGACGTGCTGGTACATACCTAGGCCATTATGTTACAAAGTTTCCAACGTGTGTTGTGACCCAAAACACCCGATGCTGAAACGTCACGTAACAACTATAGGTTCAAACCGCTTGATTTCCGAACTTTGGACGAGCGTGGATTCCTTGCTCACGACCACACCATACCACCTGGACCCTCGTTCTAGTCTTGATAACAAAATATCGCTCCTTGGAGCTTGTCTTGATGATAGATGACTCTGGTGGGTATGCATTCGCTGGCTGTTTTTCAATTCTAATAAAAAAAGGACCAGTTTGTTGAAATGAACTGGGATTTGTGATTTTGCTTGGTAGCAGTGCTTCTTATGGCGGGCTCATGAGAGGAGTGGCCTGACAATATGACACCAGCCAATGATTAGGCAGTCATTCAAATGCCTCGTTACTTGCATGTTTGATCTTAGTCAGCAATATTATCATCCCGTCTTGCCCCGCGAAAAATTCAGTTAGCAGTGATTACGGTCGCGGGGCAATTCCCAGGGCGGTCTTACTCACAAGCAGCAGGCGACACGCAAGAACTCCCATCAAACGTGAATCTACCTCATACAAGAGTCGTCCGCGAGCTCGACACAACATCTAGGCCTGTATCAAAAATACATTGTTTCAAGGGCCTTAAAATATCAAGACGAGCGTCAGCAATGGAGGAGGATCGGGCGCAAACGGATCTTGGCATAGCCGCCGACATTGAGGCGTCTCATCGCGAAGAGGAGGCGGTAACCCAGCCAGTGATGAAGCAGCCGAAGAAGCGCTTTGTAGGTAGAAGAACTGCGGCCGAGGCCACGGCGAGGAGCGGAGGCTCAAATGGATCTATCGAGGATAGCAACTCCATTCAAGGTCAGGCTGCCCTTCCCTGTTTTTTCCGGCCTCGCTTTTCAAATGACGGAGTGATTATATGCTCACACTCACCTCATAGTGGCACAACCAAAGAGAGGCCCTCGTCTTCTGAATCAAGTCCCTCCAGATATTCTTAACGACCCGGCACTCAAGTCTGCTATTTCCATTCTCCCCTCGAACTACAGCTTCGAGATCCCCAAGACAATCCACCGCATCCGCTCCTCTGGCGCCAAGAAGGTCGCCCTTCAGATGCCTGAGGGCCTCCTCCTCTTCGCCACTACAATCTCGGACATCCTCACCGAGTTCTGCCCAGGCATCGAGACCCTGATCATGGGAGATGTCACCTATGGCGCCTGTTGCATCGACGACTATACCGCCCGCGCCATGGGCTGCGACCTTCTGGTGCACTACGCCCACAGCTGCCTCATCCCCGTCGACGTCACTAAGATCAAGACGCTCTACGTCTTCGTCGACATCAGCATCGACACCTCGCACCTCCTCGCATCGCTCGAGCGCAACTTCGCCTCGGGTAAGACCATCGCCATTGTTGGCACCATCCAGTTCAACGCCACGATCCACGGGGTGCGTGGCACCCTAGAGAAGGCGGGATTCAAGGTCCTCGTGCCGCAGATCGCGCCGCTGAGCAAGGGCGAGATCCTGGGCTGCACGAGCCCGCGGCTCAAGGACGACGATAAGGTAGACATGATCCTGTATCTCGGCGACGGCCGCTTCCACCTTGAGAGCATCATGATCCACAACCCGAGCATACCTGCCTACCGCTACGATCCGTACTCGCGCAAACTGACGCGCGAGACGTACGGCCACGACGAGATGCAGGACCTGCGGCGGACGGCGATCCGGACGGCCAAAATGGCGCGGAAATGGGGTCTCATCCTCGGCTCGCTGGGCCGCCAGGGGAACCCGCATACGATGGGGCTCATCGAGAAGCGTCTCAAGGAGCGCGGGATCCCCTGGGTGAACTTGTTGTTGAGCGAGATATTTCCGGGGAAGTTGGCCATGATGGGCGATGTGGAGTGCTGGGTGCAAGTTGCCTGCCCGCGGTTGAGCATCGATTGGGGGTACGCTTTCCCGCGGCCATTGCTGACGCCATACGAAGCACTCGTTGCACTCGAGGTCAGGGATGACTGGGGCAAGGGGGTGTATCCTATGGACTACTACGGAAAGGATGGTCTGGGGCGAACGAAGCCCGCTCAGCTGGAGGCTAATGCTTGAGGACAGCGTTTTGAAGGGGTCTTACTGGCGATCACAAGTTTACGAAGACACATGGGAGCACGCAATGATACCACACTCGAACGAGTACAAAATTCGTCAAATTCACACATATATGCCCCGCCGTGAGAGTCTCTTGAGTCCGTAGCTTCCTCGGCTCGGCAATATCTCGAGGTCATCCGTAAGATCACGACACCATGTCCGCCGTACCTCACCACTGTATTTCTTGACATGATTATAGCTCGTGATTTCACAGACTCAAGGGTTCAGCATCCAGAGCCGAAAGCGGGCAAAGTCCGCTATGCAGCCAAGCTTAGGCGACACGCCAGGCATCCAGCCCTACGGGACTGTCCAGCCTTTACGGCGAAGAACAGCCCCCCTCGCGCGGACCAGCCGGGGCGCTGCAAGTACAGCACATACGAAGGTGGTCGCTACACTCTATGTGAGTTCTCTATGGGATGTTTGGGGACATGCACAATTTAGCCTCCCGTGCGTCTTGGAGGACTCCGGGTCTTCCGGGATGGCGGATTCAGAAATCAAGTAGCAAGCTTACATGGCGGTGGAGTTGCGGCTGGGCGCTGTCGCACAAGTGCTTGTCACCATCACCAGGATGCTGCAGCAGTCGCTTCAGGGAGTGTCTACCTTTGCCAGCTTGGCGCGCCGGTTTACATGAACTTTCTCAACACATGTCAACGGTTGCGTACCTTGGAGGGTGGGGTCGAGAGCTGTCTTGTTCCCATTTTGGTCGTCGCTATAAGCCCATGCAGCTGACAAAGACACGGCCGAAGATAAACGTATGATGGACCAGTGGAGGATGCTTACGTTGGAGCTAACTATACGCCACTTACATGGGAAAAGAGCTATGTAAGGCTGACTCCCGTCAGCAAGGTAGAGAGACAGCTGGGTTAATCGGCCGTTTCTCCAGTGCACAGTATCCTAGACCTTGACAAGACTGGCCGTCGCCGTTGGACTTTGTCAATCTAACTCCGATCCTCCTCTTCAAGCTGCCATAACAAAGCCGTTGAGGATGCCTCGGTTCGATGCTTGTCGGCAGACACAAGAACGGCCCCTTACCTATGTATTTGCACTTAATTGGTTTGCATTTGTTTTATGCCTGGAAATCCCACCACGTCCGAGGTCCCGGAATCTCAGATTGGATCCAGTAGCACAGCGGGTGTCAGACTTGGGCGCTGCTCCGATGGTCACCTGGACCGGAGTTGAAATGCCAAGGCTCCACTGATGCTAAAGTTGGGGGTAGCGAGATGCAGCTCTTACAAGGGCACAAATCGGCCTTAGGTTTCTTGACTCAGTATCTAAATGAAATGCCATACCAGCTACATATAGGCCAAGAACAAAATCTAGACCAGAGTCGCCGTCGCTGTTGGACTTTTCCAAACATTCCTTACAATCACTTGCCGACGAAGGATGGCCCGAAAAGGCAAACGCAAAGTGAGGACCGGGTGTTTTACTTGCAAGTAAGTTCACGTAGTGATGTCACGGATCGATTCGTCATCCCCCCCCCCCCCCCTGACTCTGGCAAAATCGATAGAATTCGCAGGGTCAAGTGCGACGAGGCCAAACCGGACTGCCTCCGATGTTCGAGCACCGGCCGCGTTTGCGATGGCTATCCGGACCTGGCCAAGCCTATTTCTCATCAGCTCCAGCTGCTGAAGCCGCCGAGTCTGTTCCCAGACACCGGCATGCAGGAGAGCAGGGCGCTGGAGTACTTTTGCAACATGGTTAGCCCGAACCTGCCCGGCGCCACCGACCCTTACTTCTGGACGCACCTCGTCGTGCAGTTTAGCCAGTACGAGCCCGCGGTCCGGCACTCAATCATCGCCATCAGCTCCCTCTACGAAGATATCGTCCGGGAGGAGGACAGCCCGCTCGGATCACTGGTCCATCGGCGCCAGAACAGTATCATCATCCTACGGCATTACAACGCCGCGATCAAGGAGCTCAAGGAAATGCAGAATCCGGGCCTGGTGCTGCTGGTCTGCATCCTTTTTATCTGCTTAGAAGTTTTACAAGGCAACCGGGATGTGGCCTTGCGGCACTGCACCCACGGCATTGCCATTCTCGCCGGTCCCGAGCCTTCGTCGCTAAATTGGGTGAGAGAATACCTGATGCCGCTGTTCCGCCGCTTGACTACACTGCCATTCTTTTTCAAGTCCAAAGAGGCGGATGGGCTCGACCTGACCATCTCACGATACACGCCGCCGCCGTCGTCGTCCTTCTCAAATCAGTCTGAAGCAGGGGATATGATGGACGACGTTATGAACCAAGCGATGCTACTCATTCGGCAAGGCTTCTCAGTCCGCATAGGACCTAGTCATTACGAGCCGATCTTGCCTCGTCTGTTGAAGGAGCAAGACGGGATTCTATGCCTAGCGAGACAGTGGTACGCTATGTTGATGGACCTTGAAGCCAGGTCCAAGGTGCAGAAAACCAGTGTGGCGAGGGCGCTCATGTTGGCCAAGTACCGCATCGTCCTAGTCTGGGGCTCCGAGGCTTTTTCCCGCGACGACAGTGGCTACGACGGCTACGAGGACGAGTTCCGCAGCATTTTAGACGACGCAGTGGAGGCGGTAGCCTTTGAAAAGAAAGGGGGCGTCAAACCGAGACCCTCATTCGAGATGGGCTTTATACCACTTCTCTTCTTCTGCGCGCATCGGTGCAGAGTACTGCATCTGAGGCTGAAGGCCCTGAGACTGATGAGGACCCTTGCGGCACCTCGTGAGAGTCTCTGGGAGAGGGAAGGAATGTGTGCTTTGGCACGACTGATCATCGAGACCGAGCACGGTCTGGTTCTGGACGACGAAGGTTGGCCCCGTCCGGGGGCAGTGCCAGTATATTCTATTCCAGAGGATACGAGGGTGCTGCATTTCTGTTCCGGGGATGCGGCCGAGTACCATGAGACGTTTTTCGGCCACGGACTGCGCCGTTCCAGAGTCGTGCTGTTCATGAGGAATCGTAGTGGCGATATGTACCTGCGCCCGGAGGTCCTGGGTGAAGTGTCGACTTTTCCAGTTACTGTGGGTGAATGCCGTGCTAAGAAGATCGCTTTATGTCGTAGAGTGCGGAGCTAATCTGTGACTCGGACAGCGCGAACCGTGTCTTAATTTTGTGCTAGCTAAATTATTCCCCGTCACGTACGTTGCTTGCGCTTCTGGAGCGAGGCCAGGCTGCACTGACACTGCTGTGGAAATCGACGCCCAGAGATAGCATGAAATGGACACCGGGAAGCATATTCCACTCTAAAAGCAAACGTTTGGGAAAAAACACGGAATCTTTGTAGAACATGTAGGCACTATGGACGGCGGTTTCCATCTGCCCGAGAAGCCACTTTTGCGTATTTACAGTATTTAATTACGATTCCTTACACGTAACCAGCCGCCAAGTTGGACTTGGTCTGACCCGGGTAACTGGTCGACCACCACAGGTTACGGGGCTGTCTCCCGCAGGACACAAAGGCCTTAAATCTAGAAGAGCTTCTTGCTCTTGCCAGAGTCAAGAGCCCGTCTCCTCCTGCACGGCGCAGCAGTCTTGTTCTTCAACGCCTCGAGCACACCGTAGTAGGCAGGGTGCTTGCTGAAGTCGTCAAACCAGAGAAGGGCGGCGCCTTCACCTTCAAAGACGTAAGGAACCCAGCTGAAGGCGTCGTAGAAGTCCCAGATAGTAACACCGACGCAGGCAGATACCTGAACGCAGGCACCGACAGCCTAGGACACGTGATGGTTAGCACCTTCGAAAGGAAGTTGAGGAGGGCAGTGCTTCGGATCACTTACATTTTTGTAAGCCTCCTTCTGCCACTCGAGGTTCGTCTCATTGACAGGGAGCTCGATGCGGACATCCAGCTCCGTCAGGGCAACCTCAACACCAAGCTCGGCGTACGATCGAATGACGGCAATTTGTTGGTCCAGACTCGGCGCGCGATGGGCAACCAGGTGGGCCTGCATGCCGACACCGTCGACCCGGATACCATCATCCTGGAGCAGCTTGACGATGCGCCTAGCGCCCTCGCTCTTGGGGCCGAGGGACTCGAGATTGTAGTCGTTGTAGTACAGCTTCGCCGTCGGGTCGACCTCGGCCGCAGTGCGGAAGGCCAGCTTGAGGTACTCCTCGCCGAGAACGTTGTAAAAGACGGACTCGCGGTAGGTACCGTCCTCGTTGAGGGCCTCGTTAACGACGTCCCAGGCGTAGCACTTGCCCTTGTAATGCCCGGCCACCTCATGGATGTGGCGGACAATTGCATCGGTAAGCGTCTCGGGTGTCCACTCCGTCGTCTCCACCCAGGGGGCGAGCTGGCTGTACCAGACGAGGGCGTGGCAGCGAAGGAGCTGGCCGTTCTCCTCGGCGATGGAGGTGACGATGTCGCCCTCGGTGAAGTTGAAGACACCTGGCTCGGGTTCGGTGAAGAGCCACTGGAGACGAGATCAGCTTCGGAGCCAAGTGACGAAGGCAGCAAGTGCTGTTAAAGACTCACCTTCTGGCCATTGGTCGGGGTTGTTTGGCCGAACTCGTTGGTGTCGTCGAGGATGGCATCGTACTGCTCGTAAGATGCCTCCAGACCGGCCCGCTCACGCTGCCCTGGGGTGTCAGTTGCAGCACCAAAATACAGCAGACCAGCCTTCTTCGCGTAGTAGTCGAGCTGGGTAGAGGCGAGGGGAAGAGACGCCGCCAGTAGGGGCACGGCGAGGGATTGGATATGCATCGTGACCGATTGCCCACAGGTTCCTGGCGACAGTTCAAAGGACCTATTTGTGCCCGAGATAGGAAGTGTGGGTGAGAACGGAGATCAACAAGAAAGCAATCCGCCAGGAGGGCGATTCAATTCATATATGCAAGTTCCCGACCTCGATACGACTTCACCATCGCTACATGCGAATTCCCAGCCGACGGGACATGGGCCCATCTACAGATGCTCCAATGCAATGAACCGAGCTAGCGCGCCGGGTACCACTCCGGGTGACGTCCTCGAAGCGAAGAGATTCCTACGGCACAAGCACAGCCCAGAGTCTTGGGACCAAGGCCTGCAAGGCCAGGTAGCATCATGTTGGCTGGATGAATAGGACGAAGGAGAGGCTGGGATAATGGAAGCTGAGAGGAGGCAAAGAAGGCGTTCGAACACCCGGGACAAACGAGGAGTTCGTCCGAAGGGTAACCGGCAGTTTCCTACTAGCGGTCGAATAACACGGCTAACAGCTTGCAGTCGTCGACGGCGGCATGGTGCTTCTCCATCTTCTGCTAGGGCGGAAAAGGAACTGTTCAATCAGGATGTCTGCGGATAAATTAGACTTGTAATCGGGGACACTTTAACCTAATAGCCTCTTCGGCTCTCCAAAGGCCCCCTCATAAGTTGGTGCGGAGATGTGGGGAATCCCTGAGCATCACACTACGGCTTGTTGATTTGAGTGGACAATCTCACGACGATTGTTTGTTGCCAAGACCTGCCAAGGCCGCCACCATTTTTTCGGTAGAAAGCTGAAGGCGTCGTATACAGCTTCCTCAGAAGACAATCGCTGACGAGTATCACCGGAAAGCAACTGCAAGGGAACCAAGCGGTCAGTTACGCCAATAATGCAAAAACCCTTGAATGAGAATGGCTCTCGGTGCCTGGGTTGTGGAATCCTGGCGTACGAGCGAGCTATGCTAGGATCCCAGCCTCTCCTCAGCCAAAGTATATCCCCAAACTGCGGGGCGAGGCCTGACCGCGGAATGACGCAAAAAAACTACAATAATCTGGTGGAAGAGGTCCAGATATGTGGCCCGTTGATGCGATCCAAGTCTGGGCCGCCCCGTAGGGTCGAAGCCTTGGCACGAAGTATGCAGCTATGCTCTGGATGTCTGATGAGTGAAGTGTCGGATATTTAGAAATGTATGCCTTCTTACAGACGAGGGAAAGCTAATATTCTTCTGAGCCGGATATCACTAGGCACCTTTCCAAGCAGGGCCTTTGCGTGCTGATGACGGTATCGATGCTTTCTTTGCCAATATTTCCTGTCCACGCCCCCAAATTGTAATGGAACAGATTGTTTAATGACCTGGGGAGAGTTGAGAATGAACAAGGTTGTTAGGCAATGCTTCGGAGGTTGTTTATCCGTAATGTACAGAAAGCATACTCTGCAATTTGTCAGAGAAGCAACCCTGAAAAGAGGATTTGAGTGTGTCGAGTTTGGTCGAGTGTTGTAACCTAGTGGTCAGTTAACTTGTACTGACGCTGCATGGATCGAGGTTCGTTGCCATGGTCCAGGGGGCGATAAACGAGTGCTAGTAGTGATCCTATAATAGATAGTCGCCAATGCTTAGTATTGCACTAACGTGGGTTTGGTATCATGGAATGTCGGCGCTCAAGATCCGTGTACCCTTGCGCCGATGGGGAGAACAGGTGCCTCTTGATTTTGGTGTTTGATCAGTGAACGCCTCGGCGTACCCGAGCCAGGATAGACGGCACGCTCTCCTACGAGACCTCCGTGCTAACTGGCTCAGGTCGGTTTCCGAACATAATTTTGTACTTGACGACCTCGGCGACTTCGAGCTCCTCCTCCTTCTCGCCATCCTTGCCGGAAGTTGTCTCTCCCCTCCGCCGAATGATAGCCATGGCCTTGGGGAGCTTCTTGACTTCGCCGTGAAGCCTCTGGTGCTGGCCAACGTAAAGGAAGACGCGTTTCATCCATGCCGTACTGCCGTCTAGGGTGTCTGGGTGATAGTCAGGGAAGACGACTTTCCCAATGGGAAACTCTGGCTCAGATTGGCTGTTGTCTTCGTTGAGAGTGACTGGGGGCAGGTTGATAGTTCCCTGCATCTCGAGCAGTGCAAGTCCGGAGGGTGTCGTGATGAGGGGAGGTAGTAGGCTGTCTGAGGCCGGGGGTGCTTTCCTGGGGGGATAAATATTGACAGATGCCATGACGTTTAACTGAGCCCGAATACGTAACGGGGAGCGCGTGGGAAGTGGAAAAGTAGCCTTGAAGCTTTGGAGGGTACATAGATAACCGGTGAGATGAACCACAAAAAGGTGGAACCCAGATGACAATCATAAATAGGTAGGTTCCTAAGGGTACAGATGGGACTGGAGCAGAGGTACGTATCCTAAGCCGTTGGCGGGAACAGCAAGGCACGTGAGCTGATGGGCTTCGGGCCCCAGCAACGAAAAAACAGCGAACGAAACGAGCCAGTCGGTGGTACATTTGGCCGACATCTTTTTAGACCAACGGGTTCTGATTGGCCAGGTATGGGTTTTTCGCACGCCAGTCCCAAGCAACCCTAGCCACACAAATCCATATCTCGAAATTTGGTGCTTTTTTCCCTCTCTTCCCTCCCACTGAATATTCCCACGCCCAACGCCCAGCCGCAGTCGACAACTCTTGCACCACCCAACGCCGGCAAGATGAAGGTATGAAATCATCTCCAACTATGAGCGCTGCGATGGAATTCGAAAAGCTTCACGTTTCACGTCAACGCGATTATTTGAATGCTGTCGCTGTCACTCGGTTGGAAAATTTCGGCGGGGGAATTTTTGAGGCTGACAATGTTCACAGTTGAACATCTCCTACCCTGCCAATGGCAGCCAGAAGCTCATCGACATTGAGGATGAGCGCAAGCTCCGTGTCTTCATGGAGAAGCGCGTACGTTCGCCCCAGCCCTGTTCGCCGGAGACGAGAGATGCACGAACAACGAGATCCTCGAACCGATGGCAACCTGATTTTCTTCTTCGATATCGAGGCACGAACAAGATACTGACAACTTGGGCTAGATGGGCGCTGAGGTCCCCGGTGACTCTGTCGGCGACGAGTTCAAGGGCTACATCTTCCGCATCACCGGCGGTAACGACAAGCAGGGTTTCCCGATGAAGCAGGGTGTCATGCACCCTACCCGTGTCCGTCTCCTCCTTTCCGAGGGCCACTCCTGCTACCGCCCCCGCCGCACCGGTGAGCGCAAGCGCAAGTCCGTCCGTGGCTGCATCGTCGGCATGGATCTCTCTGTCCTTGCCCTCTCCATCGTCAAGCAGGGCGAGAACGACATCCCCGGCCTCACCGACGTCGTCCACCCCAAGCGCCTCGGCCCCAAGCGCGCCACCAAGATCCGCAAGTTCTTCGGCCTCACCAAGGATGACGATGTATGTGTGCTCCCTGTTGCGATGCACCCCAACAGCCACTTCGTCATCGCCTACCTGGTGCTGCGACGTAGGAACACCGAGCAGATCAGGTAGAGTGTGAGAGAAGGGACCGTGTTTCCCCTCTTTGCCCTTTTTTCGTCAGACTCATCTGTTGAAGCCTTGATTCAAGTGCACCAGATGAGCCGTAACAAGGAAAGAGAGGGGTAATGCGTGCCAGGCTATACGTGAAGAACCGAAACATGAAGCGACCGAAGTGGCTAATACGGCAATCTTGCTGCAATCAATAGGTCCGCAAGTACGTCATTCGCCGCGAGGTCCAGCCCAAGGGCGAGGGCAAGAAGCCTTACACCAAGGCTCCTAAAATCCAGAGACTCGTCACCCCCCAGCGTCTCCAGCACAAGCGTCACCGCCTTGCCCTCAAGCGCCGCCAGGCCGAGAAGGTCAAGGACGAGGCCGTACGTCCCCTTCCCCCCTGCTAATTGAAAGCCCGAATTTCTTGATGCTAACTCCTTATATCAGAACGAATACGCCCAGATCCTTGCCAAGCGCGTCGCCGAGCGCAAGAGCGAGAAGGCCGAGCTCCGCAAGCGCCGTGCTTCTTCCATGCGCAAGTAAGCGTGTTAGCTCGCGGGCGTCTTTTGGGGTGGAAAATGAAAAAAGTGAAAGATTATTCCGGGTCTTCTGGTTTTCTTGCATTACGAGGCGTGGACGGGATTACAAGGGTGGAACTGGGTCAAAAACTCACCAGTCTTCAGTCATCACGAATGTAATAGGGCATTCGAAATGGAAATGCATCCTTGACACGCGAATACCACCAGCAATTTGTTTATGATGACCTTTTATTACTTAAAATCTATGAACCGACATGCAAGCTGCGTGGACGCCCCTTCTGTGATACAGTCCGTAAGTACTATCACATCCATATATATAGTCAAACACTTAAAACGACGCTTTCGACTTGCTTGCCCCGTTCTCTAGCCTGGGGGCTGAGAGGGTCTGGTCTTTCCTTCCGCCTCTCTGGCGGAGACATTGTCGTCAGTCCAGGCCCGACTGGACCCTGTAAATCTGTGGAGGGCACTAGGTATAGCATCTAGGGGTCATCTCCGAAACCTCTGCCTTAGATAGGGAGGTTTAGTTACAAGATTCCAAAGTACGGTATTTCTATCTAGAAACCTTATATTGTGCATCACGGTGCTTTTACTGTGCAAATATAACTGTATGGCCTTAATCTGTACCGATGCGACCCTCCTGGTTATCGCGTGGCTGGCAAATTGGTCACCCCGTCGTGAAGCTGTCACGACCTTCGCGGTAGGTTCATCAGAGTTATTATTACCATCCAGCGTGGCTCGCCCGCAAACCCGCCTGATCTCATTCAACAGTACTATCCTCGCCGCTAAGGTTATCGCCAACGTTCCAGCCCAAAGGCCGCGCGCTATGGTTGGGGTGAAGTCAGATTCGGCAGTTGCTGCGTCAAGACGTTGAGATGTGGCACATGTTAGAGGTGCTGCGTATTGGGGTTTTACGTACCGTGATATTATTATATATGTACTGGGTGAAATGCACTAGACCGCTTTATGGGGGTTTAGAGCGACTATCTCCATCAACAATTGCTGCAGGTCTAGTTGACCTGAGTGTCCGATTTTCATTGTCCTACACTAAGGCTTGCCTGGGGATTTCGAGGTATTTGATTCGTATACTCAACAAGTCACAGGGAGCTGTGTGACTGAATTCGATTCTTCGATATTTTCTGACCTACGCCGTTGCATACAGCAGTCTGAAGCTGTAGGATGCATGGCCTGGGCGATGGAAGCAGACACACGGAACCCATCCCATGTCTGAGGCGGTCTCCACATATTATTCATTTAACCTCTCAGCGATCGCGGAACGATGACGGTGCCAAAGTTTTTTTTTCCCTCCTTCCCTCCTGTTTCCGGTACCAGCCGCTGCAAGTACACGTGAATTCATGAGTGGACAAGGACGACTTTTTTCGCAGCAACCGCGATTATTCTATTCGTACACCTTGACAACTCATTTTGTCTTACTTCTCTCGGCTGAGCCACTTATCACACCAAACTACCGACAGATTCCCGACCGCGTTGTGTGTGACTGGCCGATAGCTATACCCCTCCATTGCGACCCCGCGCTATAATTCGATTCGCCCAAGCAACCCGACCGTACCTTACCTAGCCTGCCGTAGCAGCCCTTTATACTCGGCCGATCTCCCCTCCCCGAATACTTTCATTTCCTTCTTTTTTCCTTAGTCGTCATACAACGACCGTCCTCATGGGGGATATGACGAACGACATCAAGCTCCTCAAGGGCAGCAGCCATGGGGCATTGTCCGAGAAGGTCGCTCAGCGGTACGCTTAGCCACGAAGATGGACGGATTGCTTCTTCTGTCTCTTCTTCTGTCTCTTCTTCTGTCTTTTTTTATTATTTTTATCACCCTTTCTTTTCTCCCTTCGCTCCGGATGAATAGCAACGAATGGGCGCTGACGCGCGAATGCGCCGCTTGCAGACTGGGCATTCCCCTTGCGAAAACCATGAGGTAAGCTTGCTTCTCAAGATTCTGCACATTCTTCCGGTGCACCCACGCAAGGTTTCGATTGACTGACCGCTTTGCGCAATCCCAGCCTGAACTACTCGAACCAGGAAACCAGGTAAGCACAACCCACCCAGCTCAACAGGGCTCTGAAAGTTGAGTGCCCGTTATATTGACTTATCTACAGTGTCACTATTGGCGAGAGCGTCCGTGACGAGGATGTCTTTATCGTACAATCCAGCGAGCCTGGCAACATTAATGACGGCCTCATGGAGCTGCTCATCATGGTCCACGCTTGCAGAACTGCTTCTGCCCGTCGCATTACCGCCGTCATCCGTTGGTCACCCCGTCTCCCCGGACGAGTTATAAGGAATCGCTACATCGAGGAAGAGTGCTTGCTGACAGAATGCAGCTTGCTTCCCCTACGCTCGACAGGACAAGAAGGATAAGAGTCGTGCCCCGATCAGTGCAAAGCTCGTCGCGAACATGCTGCAGGTTTCCGGTTGCGTAAGTCTATTACACAAGGAAGGACGGAGAAATTTTAAAAGATGATAATCGACTGACAAGCGCGCGACCAGAACCACGTAATCACAATGGACCTCCACGCCTCACAGATTCAGGGTTTCTTCAACATCCCCGTCGACAACCTTTACGCTGAGCCGAGTGTTCTGCAGTGGATTCGATCCAACATGAACGTTGACGACTGCGTTATCGTCAGCCCCGATGCAGGCGGCGCCAAGCGTGCCACCGGTATTGCCGATCGCTTAGAGACCGGCTTCGCGCTGATCCACAAGGAGCGCCCGCGCCCTAACGTTGTCGGCCGCATGATTCTTGTCGGCGATGTTACGGACAAGATTGCCATTCTGGTAGACGACATGGCCGACACCTGTGGCACCCTCGCCAAGTTTGTACACACTGCGGTAAAGAGACAGGAAGCACTGCTAACAATTCGAACAGGGCCGCTGAGACTCTCGAGACTGGCGGTGCTCGTGAGGGTACGTTTTCACCTGTGATGTACGACCTCAGAAGCTCATGCTAACTTCATTTTTAGTGATCGCCATCGTCACTCACGGTGTGCTGAGCGGCAACGCAGTCGAGACGCTGAACAAGAGCTGTCTGTCTCGCGTCGTCGTCACCAACACGGTGCCTCTCGGAGACAAGATCGAGCGCTGCCCCAAGCTGCGCGTCATCGACATCAGCCAGGTCCTGGGTGAGGCTATCCGACGCACCCACAACGGTGAGAGTGTTAGCTACCTCTTCAACCACGTGCCGGTCTAGAGGATTGTTGCGTCAGTTTTGCGTCAGTTTCGGCCAAGGGTTGCATATGGCATGGCATGGGTCACTTATCTTTCATTTTCAGGGAGGCGTACTACGGTAAAATAAAAAACGGTATTCAAGGGTTTTCTACAAACAGGCAACACTGCTCCACATAAAAAGAGAATCTCATGTGGGTAAGAAGTTCAGTAATGCGGAACAAAATACCCTTCTCTATGGCTTGTCTTTGTGGGTTTTCTACATTATGTGGGGAGGGTATGGAGGAGAGGGTTGTGTATTGCTAGCCCACTCGGCATAAGGCTTTCTCCGAAGATTTACGAAGGTACTACGAGCACAAGGCGTTCTGGAACCGACTCTGGTACCAAGGTCGTCGGAAAACTGGCGTCTTGAATTACAGACGCGACAGATGTAGCGGAGATAGCTTCGCTTGCCAGCAGCAGCAATTATTACAACCTGATGATCAATTATGGAATTGACTCCTCGGAATCAATCGAAGTGGTTTATTGACAGGAATTGAGCGACCCCTGGGCCAACCCAATAACCATGGCCTGTGGATGAGACGGTGTGAACTACCTTAGTTCTAATATTTTTTCAAAAGATACTTGTCTTGTTCACTGATCCGCTGTTATTGGCATGCCGTCTAACAGGCTTCTTGTTAGGCACTCTACATACTGGGCTACTTGCAGGATAAACAACAGGTTGTGGCTCTAAGCGGCCTGCACTCCGCCAAGAACCGAACCAGTGTCATCTCGTGTTGAACTGCCCAAACACCCGAAAACAAAAGGGAAAGGGAAAAAAGAAGCTACAAACGAATTCAGACCTAGGCCTCTCCGGTCTGAACCGCAGCCGCAAAGACTGCCATATGTATACGTGGTCCGGCATCTGATAAAGATGCACTTCCACTCGAACATCACAAGTCATCCATCCACCCAATTGTCGTGTCCCGTGTCGCCTGCCCTCCGTAATGCAAATGCTGACAAACTGCAAAGCCATGTATCTATGTGTGCGCGCTCCCATCTTATGCAAAGCCGAAGTAGTCGCTTCCCGCTGTAATGGCCTTCATGAGCTGCTGCCGAAGCATCTCATAACTCTCGTACTCGGGGAGGTCAAGTTCTGCATCGATACGTTAGCTCGAGCGCCGCTGAGTGTACAAGAGGACAACTTACGGTTGAAGCATGTGTGCGAACTGGGAAGGCGCTCCTTGTTGCCATAGTCTCGATGAATGTTGAAGCGGTTGACGCCGTTCATACCCTCGAGCTCTTTGAATCCGTTCAGCGGCACCTTACTGGTTCCCGTGACGAACTGTAAAAGCTTGGCTCGCTCTTCCTTGTCAAACGAGCGGACCGCTCGCCAAAACCACTGGATCTGTGGTGATGACGGAGTGTAGTTGTGGTATTCTGTGTTGCTCTTCCAGTCGTCAACATCGATGTCGGGCAAGCCTGAGATCAGAAGCTCGAGCTCCTGCTCATTGAAGATGGAGATGAGATCTGCAGGGATGATATCATGGAATCCTGATATCATTGTTAGCAAAGCAACCCAGTTCCCATCATGACTATCTTGACTTACCCTTCAAGAAATGTTCCATCTGCTCCTTAACAGACGACAAAAGCTTGTGTTCCACAACCAAGCGCACGTAATCGTGCTTGTTCTCCTCGGTGACGGCAATGTCGCGGCCGTTGGGACACAGATCGACAGTCCGGGTGACGCCGAACTCGTCGTCCTCAACTGAAAAGGTTTCAGTGATGATGTCCGTGATGTCGTTGTCGAGCATCCAGACAAGAGACTTGTAGTAGTCCGGGTCGAAGGATTCCATGTCCTTGACGGAGACAGACTTGCCGAGGATGCGCTTGTAGACGGCCCGGCTGAAGTAGCAGTCAAGCACACGGCCCTCGTACAGGGCCTTGCCGATGATACGTCCAATGAACTTGAAGAACATGAGGTGCTCGTCGTTGATGCCGCTCAGCTTATTGGGGTGGAAAGTCGTACGGTCAGAGGAGACTGGGATGAACAGGGCGTAGTTGGCATCGAACATCTGTCTCGACAGAACCTGGAACCACTCGCGCGTCACGCCTCCAGCATCCACGCCCTCCTCATTGTGAAAGCGAATGTTCAGCTTGCCATACTTCATCTCGTCGCCAGTCTTGTAGTAAAGGTGCTTGAAGGAGTCGTGGAAGACATGCTCGCGCCGAACTGCGAGTTGTAAAGCCGGGAACGACGGTCGTTGGTTGTTGCTAGAACGGCTATGCACGCTGCGGTTGAAGTAGTTCCGCTTGTTGTCGAACTCGAGCACCTTAGGGTTCTTGACGAGAAGTGCAAAGGTTCCGGACATGAGCTTGGGGCTGTTGCGGACCAGCTCATTCAGGATTCGCCGATGTTCCTCGGTGAAGGTGAAAAAGAGACCTGCCATGCGGTTCTCTGGCGGTGGGCTTGACAGCAGCATCTCTTTGCTTGTTTGATTGACGGCTTGTGGATCATCGTTCATAGCGGTGTTCTTGCAGACAACCATAAGGGACTCGATCAGAGGCAACAGGATCGTGGCCACATTGACCATGCTCTCTCTCTCGCGGATCGCGCTGAGACAGCCACTCAGCTTCTCCCACATCATAGAAAAAGTTGAGTTGTGGTAGAGGGACGTGACGAGATCCTGCTTTTCGTTGACGTTCGTCTCCGCCTCATCGTCTGCCTTATCGTTCTTCTTTTTATTGTCGAACAAGTGATCCAGTGCGGTTAGAACGCGGAGCAGCTTGTTCTGCTCGGAAGCACCTGGTGAGAACTTGGCAAGCGCAACGCCTTGAATCTCGGTCCCAGAAGTAGCCTTCTCAATGTGAGGAAGAAGCTCATCAAGGTCTGCCACGATGTTCTCGCTCAGAACACGGGCTTGGCGAACAAGCTCCTGTCCGAACGTGGCCTTGGCACCGGGAATGGCGGACAGATTCTTGATGGCCGAGATGGTGTTTTGGAAAGTTTTGGAGCTGCACTCACGGGCAACGAAAATCTTGATAACAAGCGTGAGGTTGTGCGGCGGGATGACGGGAACCTGCATTTGTCGCGGTGCTTTTTGGCTCACATCTGGCTTATCGGCGTTCTTGGTGTGCTCAGATTGAGTGCCAGACTCAGCTCCGGGCGGCTTGGAATCCCCATTCTCAGTATTGGCACTAGTATCGGCAGTCGCAGTCTCGGAAACCTCGTGGCTTGGCGGCTGGCCAGCTGCAGTCAAAGCTTCGCCAGCCTCAGCAGCATTCTCTGCGGCTTTCTTCTTTGCTTCCCGAGCGGCCTTCTCCAAAGCCTCGCGGCGGCGTCGTTCCATGGTTGCCAGCGGTACAGTAATCTTGTTGAGCAGGTCGGCCAGGTACGCCATGACGACTGAGCTCTCCATTACCAAGTCTCGGTCAAGCAGAGTCAGCAGAGAGTTGATCGCGTACTTGTGGGCCTTGGAGTCCTTGGCCTTGCCCTTGCGACTGAGCGTGCGCTTGAGAGAAGACCCTACGACCTCATGTTCTGTTAGGAAAAGCATCGGAATGTGGGGGTTTTTCGTAGACAGATCCTGCAATAGGTCCAGGCACTGGTGAACCACCATCAGTGGCGATATTTCGGAGTTGGATTGTTGTTGTCCAGGGGTGCTCAGCGAAGTCAGAGTTCGCTTAAGATTCTGGGGGGTCTTCGGGTCCGCGTCCTTGTCCTTTGGTTTCTTGGCTTTGAGGGAGAGCTGGCTGAAACTGCGTTCAACAGCGTCCATGTCTGCGCTTCCTTCTTGCAGAATTAACAAGATGGTGCTGATGACCTCCAGTCGGTTTTGCCGGTTTTCACAGACATCGGCAAGGACGCTGAAAAGGTAGTTGCGGATGGAGCCGATCTGGGCGATGAACATAAGACGCAGAAGAGTGGCGACACCAGCCTTGTCCAGCATCTGAACCACAGTCCGTCGCTGGACCTTGTTCTCGGCGCTCTCTCCAGACTCGGCCGGCGGCGCACCGGGTCGCCGCGCAGCTACGGGCGGGCTTCTGCCTGTGACAGCAGGATGAACGCCGTGTTGCTGGGCGAGGAGGCGGGCTTGGGCAGCCATTTCGGGCGGCAAGTGATCCATTATGTCCTCTCCCTGGTCCATAAGTACCTGCTGGCGTAACTCAGGAGGGAAAGTCAACAGAATGCTTGCCGGGTCCATATCAACCGCAATTTGATCCTGGCCTGCGGTCACTACCTGGCGGCGCTGCTCATCCCGCTCCCGCCGACGCGCTTCTTGACGTTCTTGCTGAACGATCTCCAGTCGCAGGTCTTCGGGCAGGGCGTCTAGAAACTCTTGGAAAACCTCACCTTGCTCGCCGGTGGCAGATTCGTCTCGGGCCTGCGAGCGTCTTGTGCTAACGGTTTGCGCAATGACCTCTTCCCTGAACTCCTCGGGGAGAGCAGCAAGGTACTCAGGATCGATGCCAAGTTCGGTGACATCTACTTCCTCGCCTCGAATCGTTGTCAAAACACGGCTGCCATCATCTGCCGTTTCCTCCGCGGGGGGTGCTGAAGCTTCATGCGTTTCGACACCTTCCATGGCTTGAGGAGCGGCAGCCGCTTCTGACCAGTTTGTTTGGACAGACGCCACATCGCGCTCGCCTGTAGCGGCAGCAGCTTCGGCAGCCACACGCTCCTGCTCTTCGCGCTCTTCGGCTTCTTGCCTTTCGCGAAGAACCTTCTCCTCAGCTTCCTTTGCTGCCTTTTCTCGCCTTGCTTGTTCTTGCTGCTGCTCGAACTTCTTGCGCTCCTCTTCTCGGACCTTGCGCCGCTCTTCTTCTTCGGCCTTGAGCTTCTTCTCGAATTCCATGGCAGGGGGTACCAGCTTCGAGAGAATGATATTGACAAGCTTCTGGGCTTTCTCGACAAAGTGGGCACCACCAAATACCATTCGAGCCTCTTCCTGGTAACGTTCGAATGTTGTCTCGGGGGTAAAGGCAACGGCTTGTTGCGGCTCATGGTAAGTGGTCTCACGGCGATTATCCGTTCTGGAATCACGGGGCGCAACATGGTACTCCCTAACCTCGCCACGTCCATTTTGGGTGATAGACAGGTGAACTGCAGACTGACCATGGCGCATAACCGGCAGAGATGCAACCAAGTCGTTCAGAATGGCGATGGGGCTATTGGAAAGATGCTGTCCGCCCGGACCGAAAATATCGGGAGGTAGTCGCAGGCCAATCATACCGGAACCAGGGGCAGGGCGAGGGGACGCCTCGCGACCCTGGCCGTTCCGGCGCAAGAGAGGGTTGACGCCATCGTCGGCACTGTTCGGCGCGGCATTGGGTCTGTGTCGGGGGGAGAAATAGCTCCGGAAGTCGCCTAGGGGATCACGACCACCACCGACCATGAATCCTGGAGGAAAGGGGCTACGGTGTCCATGACGATGACGGTGAACCTGTTGAGGGCCGCCGAATGGCTCGACAACCAAGGTGTCCCATCCAAGGGCAGAAGGGAGGTTGGGGGGCGGGTGATCATCTAGATGAGGAGTTAGCCATTGCGGCGAGATTAATGGTGATTTTTGCTTACGAGGATAGTCCTCATCATAGATGAGCTCGTCTTCTTCCATGTCCTCATCATCATCCTCATCGTCTGCAAGCACAGTCAGCGCAACCCAAGAATGGAAGCGGTCTTCGTTCTCTTACCGTCTTCATCGCGGCCGTCGTCAATATAATGATCTCCAAGGTCGTCCATGTCTTCGCCTTCGTAGTCTTCGGGGTCCATAACCGCTCGGGCCAGGTTGTCAATAATGTCGCCCGGCTCCATGCCATGCATGTGAGCCTCCTCGAGCTCCTGGGCCTCAGCCTCGTAATCGACGTCTTCGTCATCGTCGTCCTCTTCTTCATCCGACTCACTCTCCCAGTCCGACGCGCCATCATCCTCAATGGGATTACCGTCTTCGTCAACGATCTCCTCCACGATATCGACATGGTCGTCCATGTCCTCCATATCGTCGGAATCCATCTCGTCATCTTCACTCAGCTCGTCATCTTCGTCCATGTCATCATCTTCATCCATGATGACCTCGACGACACCTGGATCTCCATGAAGACCCTCGATCTCGCCCATCTCACCAAGCTCTTCATCTTCGTCGCTGACGCCGCCTTCACCATCGTCAGACACGTCTTCGTCGCCATAGTCAAGTTCGTCGCCGTATTCGTCATCATACATCTCCTCGTCGTCATCTTCTATACATACATTAGGTACAGTTCAATATCAGTAGAGAACATTTGCGAACTTACCATCGTCCTCGTCAGACTCGTCATCACTCCCACGAGGCTCAAGCATTCCGAGAGTTGAGTTACGATAGAGATCCGGTGTCTCTTCTCGGTCATCATCCATGTCAGACATGGACGATGTTGAAATGATGTCGTCTTCCGCATTTTCGGGAAGCGATGTCGAGGGAATCACTTGTGAGCGGCTCAATTCCTTGGCAGTATCTGTTAAGACACGAAGAACCCTGAGGACGTATTTGATAGCACGCTTAACACCAGCGTGGCTCAGGTCAACTTCAGCAATCGACGAAGTCAGCTTGTCGAGGTAGCCCTTCTCGTACATCATCCTGCGCAACTGAGCGTACGACCGGCCTTGCGCAGAGTCGAGTGTGCGTTGAGATGTTGAATCCTTCTCCTTTTCTCCAATGATGTGGTTCATCAACTCAGCCAGGCACTGCATCTTGGGATAGCGGGTGTCTACAGGCTCTTCCGGAGTAGCCGCGCGCTCGTATGCTTTGAGAATGGTGTCCAAAACGAATTTGCGAACAAAAAGCAAATCGGGCTCATCATCGTATTCGAACCGATCTCGGTTCTTATCAATGACCCTTTCTCCAGTCTTGGCCACAAGCGCTCCAAGAACCTGCTGAGCCTGAGCGGAGGTTGCAGCTTTCTTCTTAGACAAGATGCTGTCTCCATTATCACTTAGATTGCCTTGACAGAGCAGATCGTGGATGAGGTAGTTCAGAACGTTTGACCGAGGCTTGACAGGCGTATTCGTTTGCATCGGTGCACTGCGCTTGAAGTTGATGAACTCGACCTTTGTCTGGTTGTAGCTTTGAAGGAGCTCGGCAAGGCAGTTGAGCAAGAAGCATCGGTAGATGAAGATGGGGTGATCCTCAGCCTTGAACACCGGTTTCGATGACTTCTTGTCCTTGTCCTTACCGTCGGCAGTATCCAGGGTCTCCGCTGCCCCATCCTTCGATACAGCTTCTGTGGCAGTGGCACCGGGCGACGCAGCGCTGTTGTGTTCCTTCGCCACTTGCAAAGGCTCCTTGTCGTCGACTTCCCGGTAATTGAGTAATTCGCAGAGGAGGAAGTGGATGATGCCGTGGGGATTTTCGACTACCGGTCGCTTCAATTCGGTCACCGGTTTCGGCGCATCTGCCATATCCTTGTCGCCTGTCTCCGTTGACTGCTTGACATCATGAATCGACAGATCCTCAGTCGCTTGTACGGCCGGTTCAACGTCCTTGTCGGCAGGATTAGCCTTAGCTTCAGACTCAGGTACCTTCAGTGCCAGCTGATTGGCACGGCTGCTGCCCTCACTACCTGGAGTCCAGCGAGACAGCTTGGTCATTTCGTTGGTGACCTCAACGAAAAGATCTGGGGATCGCAGAGCAAGAGGGGCCATGTTGCGCAAGTACGTGCTGAGATCCAGGTTCCTCTGGGTACGCTGAGGATTCTCAAACAAGTTGCGAATTTCAGCCCGCATGATTTGTTTGAGAGTCTCCTCGTCCTCTACGATATGTCTTAGGATAGCCATGATGCTCCCCGTCGTCTTGCTGTCTTTCAGGCGTGCCGCACCCGCACCAGCGAGCTGTTTGGCCATTACGAACAGACGTTGAAGGTTCTTCTTTTCTCCAACCTTCTGTGCAATGGATGGCTTCCGCGTCAGGATGAGAATGACGCGAAGGACCGAGGTTGCGAGAGTCTCTTCTTTGCCGAGCACAGGAAGCAAACGAAGGATGGCTTCGAGAAGCTCGTTTCGTTGGTCGTCCGACACGATTAGGTTGCGCTGAGGAAGCACGGGGGGGACAAACGCCTCGTTGTCGGTGGCTGGAGGCTTCCACTGGGCTTCAAGGGGCTGCTCGTCGTATGACAAGAGCAGCTCGACTATCAAGAGAATGTAAGGGATCCAGGGAGGCAACTCTTCGGTCGATGTTGGAGGAACCTTGAGGCTAAGAAATGAAATGTACTCGTCCACCTTTTCTCTCAGAGTATCGATGTTGCACTTGAAGAAACTCTTGTCTTGCATCAGAAGAGCCAGCAGGTGGGCATACGCAGCAATGCTGGTGCCATTGGATTTCGAGTCACTGTCATCGAAGGACAGAGATGTCAACGCGTTTGCTAGTGTCGCACCAACTTCGTCTCTGACTTCGTCATTTTGCTGGCGGAAAACCATGGCGCTGATGAGCTCAGAAATTTCAATGGCCGAGTGCGGGTGTGCCCGGACAACGTCAAGGGATCGATCGATGAGGTTCTCTCGCAGCTTTGACCGTTCGTTGTCCAGATTCTCTTTGCTTGTCGGTTGATTCTCAGCCTGGACCTGGTCTTCGGTAGTGGCCACTGGCGCAGAGGTATTGGCTCGAGATTGAGCTTCCGCAACCACGGCAGGGCTTTCATTGCCGCTGGCGCTCAGCTCAGCAGGCGGCCTATCGCCAAGATCACCAAGCACAGCATCTCCAAGGAAACGATCCAACTCTGGTGTGGCAAGCTCGGGTGCCACATCAACTGCCATCGCATCAGCGTCGGCGGGAGCTGCAGGTGCAGACGCTTCGGCTTGACCCGAAGAGCCAGATGCCTCAGGACGCTCAGCGGTGAAAGCATCTTCAGGAGGCACTGGGTTCCGTTGGCCAGCCTTGCCAGCCTTGTGGAGACGGCTGTACTCTGTCGCAGATGGCTGGTTGCCATTGGCCCTGAAGACAGCTTCACGGGCTAGCTCCAGGTCGGCGCCGTCATCTTCAAGCTGAGAAATCAAGATGTGGTGAGCCTGCCAATTGAATGGGACCGGCGATTTCTTGAAAAGCTCAACGGCGGGCTTGTCTCGAGGAGATGGTTCGTGGTCACCAGCGGAGATGATCTTAAGGATTTCAATGACCTTGGCCACAGTCTCAGGCCGTAGCTTTTCGATCAAAGCAGACTCCCAGGTCTCCCGGATGACCGGGAGAACAGCCATTCGCACATCCACAACAATCTGGTGAGAGATGGGGGCCTCTGGGCGTCTTTCGACTGAGCGAGGTAACAGCCCAAACTGAGCTGATGAGTCGGAAATGTTCTTGCCGTTGACGAGAGCCGCAAAAAAATCAAAGATCTTCCCGAGACCGAACGACGCAACCCTTGCACTGGCAGTCGTTCCAGCATCAGAATCTCCAGTCTCCTTACAGATTTCTGCCGAAAACCGTCGTACCATTGCCGTGAGAACAAAGAAGCCACCCTGCTCCAAGAAAGCTACCAGTACAGGCACAACGACCTGAACTGATGATCGGTCGGCGGATGATCGTGCGGAGTCCATTAACATCTCTGTCAATGTGTGGAGCATGATAATCCAGTAATGATACTCCTTGGCCGTAGGCTCAGCCAGCCCAACTGAAGGAGCTAGTTGTCCTAGGATCGTGCCGGACAGCTGCCTGGCAAGGTCAATATGCTTGGGACGGGAATAGGGATCCCGCTCGCGCCTCGGGAAAAGGGCTTTGCCGAGCTGCTGGAAGAAGGGAAACGTTGATGGCACCATCGAGTGAAGGAGAATACGAAGCGTCTCGTAATTGCGATACCGAGGGGTCGCTTGCTCCTGCTTGCTTGGGCCCTTGTGCTGCATGCCGGAGCCTGGAATCGAAACAGCACCAGAAGCAGTGCCTGAAGGCTCGGGAGGTGCCGTAATGCTGTCCACCTCGGGTTCGCCGGCCGTCTGGGTGCCAGCAGGTCCACCAAATGAGACCATAACGTCACTGCCGGGAGCCGGTCTCTTCGCCCACCAGTGTTGCGGCAGGACATTGTGCTCCGCGCCTTCCTCCGCCAATACAGCCTTCAGAAGAGGTCCCAATGACTTGACCAAGTCCAGATAGTAATCAAACACATTGATGGGATAGAGTTGAACTGAGTTGGAGCGCGGCGAGGACGTAAAGCACTCGTACAGAGTCTTGATCAACGACTGTGCGGTGAGAAGAGCCTTGACCATCTTGGTACCGTTGTAAATTCGTTCTTGTGTCTCCGCATCGAGATCCCGAACTTGGTCCACGGTCAACTTGTCGTCCGGAGCCAAGAATGGGCCAAAGTAAGGAGAGTCTTTTCTGTACTCGGCCAAGGGCTTGAGTGTTTCCACCGAAACCTGTGCGCGCTTGAGTAGTGAGGGCAGACCGAGGACTGGCGACTGCTCCACAAGCTGGGAAATGACCAGGTGCAATGTCCGAGACGCATGCGAATCGCAAAAGTCATGCGGAAGGCTGGGTAGTTCTGCGACGTCCAACAACAGTTCGATTCCTCCATGGTTAATGAAATAAGCCTTCAAAGTGTTGTTGTTGAAATAGGCAGAAAGAAAGCTGGACAAGGCATAGACGTAAGGCGTAATGTCATCGTAGGCCGTTGCAGAAGATGATGGATTTTCACCAGCCGAAGCTGTCTTTCGAGTTGATGCTTCAGCCGCGTCCGACATCTCGATGTCTGCATCACCACTGCTGTCTGTCATTTTGCCCTTGGGAGAGGGGGCAGCAAGCCGATCCTTCAGTGCCTCGTCCGCCGCGGCGGGCTTCTGTGCACCATCCCCCAAAAGAAGTTTTGCGCCCCAACCAGCAGTCTTGGCCTTGTAGATACCAAAAGACCTCACCCGAGCAACCATATCGATTACAGCATTCGAGATGGGACGTCTCAGATTGGGGTGATGCCGAGCAAGCTCGTCAAAGCTGGCTCCGACGTTACTGGCAAGATGGGGATCGGTTTCCATAGTGTTCACGTGAGCCGGGCTTTCAAAGATCTCTAGGAACGACTCGAGGGCACGCGAAGACGCCACCATTTTCATCCCAGCATTGTTCAAGCAGATGGAGTTGAGGACCTGCGGGACGACGTTAATGGCATCAGAGGTTGGCAGAATGCCTTGCGCCAACGGACGGGTTTCGTGGGACGCAGCCAACTCATTTTCGGGAGGCGGGTGGGGGCGAGTGTCAGCCTCGATCTGTATAGAGGCATCGGATAGGTCAGGGCTGCTCTCATCGTCGTTGTCATCACGACTGTCCTCATGATCTCCATTGTCTGCCGTTTGCACCTCTGTATTGTCTGTTGTATGTTCCTCCGATTCTTGTGGGGGCGGAAGGGCTGGTTGAGACGCAACCGGGTGACCGGTAATGGCTTCCAGGTAGGTGACGATCATGCCAGACTCGGAGATGGCGGCAAAGCTCGTGGGGTCGTTATTAATAAAGTCGCTCAACACCGTGACCGTGTTGGTCCACAAAACAGAACCGAAACGCTTCGTGTTCTGCATGACATCTCGGAGGCTGCTCAACAACTCTGATTTATCCACGAGGTTACGCAGGAGTCTATCGGTGTTGCCGCCGTAACTGTATGAGTTTGTCATCATGTGATGGACGAATTTGAGTACCCACTTCAGCGTCTGCTGCTGGTTATAAGGAATCTCATAGTCCACGACCTGACACATGTGTTCTGGTTTGTTTCCCTGGCCAGACTCAACCAGCTGCTTCGACTCGGCAACAGTCATAACGAGCAGATCAGAAATGGCATCAAGACCAGACCCACTGAAGAATGTCTGGAAGGCATTCTGGTAAGACCAGATCAGGCCATCAATGAAGGCCAAGATCATAGATTGATTGCGTTGAGCAACGTCGGACCTGATCTTGAGAATCTCCACTAGGATATCCATGAGTCCAGCCGTAACCATCTCTGCTCCTATTCTGGTGGACATTGCCAGATGAGTGGTCAAAGAGAAAAGGTTGGTGCGCCACTGATCGACCTCGGTGGTGTGAATGCCGCGGTCGGCTTCGTCCGTCTTCATGCCAGCTACTGCCTTGCGAATAACATATAAGAGAATGCCGTGGTTAACGTTCGCATTGAGAGCGGACAGAACATCCTGGTATCTCGCTGTGTAGTTGGAAATAACCTCAAGAAGCGCGAGGACAATGGCCTGAAGCCAGAGAGGCACCTGGATGGATCCATCAGCAGGAGGGTGGATGAGTTCGGCCAGCTGGTAAACCAGTTGGTAACGCCGGGTCTCGTCATTGTCATGACGCATGACCTTTTCCATGAAGGTAGACTCAGGGTGGATATACGCCAGATTCGTGATAGCGAGTAAGCGGACGGCAAGGGCTTGCTGCCGCGACTCCGCACCGCCCTGGAGCGCTTTGGCAACTCTCAAGCGGTTGAGAACCTCATATCTTGTCGAGGCTGGCATATCTGCCGGGCATCGCGAAAGGAGCTCGTAGATGGAGGTAGACGCCAGGGTTGATTGTGGCAGCTCAAAGACCCTCTGACTTGGGTTGGGTTGATCGTTGAAGTTACCCGGACTCCGAACACTCAAAGGCGAGGTATCCTCAGCTCCGGGCTGACGAGCCGAACGAGGAGTGTTGTGTTGAGACCCAGCTGTTGTGCTACGTCGCAGGGGGGTGGGCGTAGAGGGCATGCTGGACGCAACACGATCTGAAGCTGGAGGGGCAGGCTGGTCCTTTGCCGTCAAGGGCGCTGTATAAGTGATTTTGATATCACCCCAGCCGTTCCAGCGGGTGTTATCTGGTGTGAGGATAGCACCCAAGTCGTTGGCAATCATAACCGCTGCATTCTTCTGGCCGGATGCGTGCACTTTTTCTTTACTTTTGGTGCTAGAGACGGGTGTGGCGGCAGCAGCCGAGTCCGAGAGACTGATGATCGGGGTCTTGGAGAATGGTTGGGCAAGGTTTTGCACGCGGTCAAGGTCAATCTGATAGTGATTGCCCAGCAAGGCCGTGCTAACTGTTCGAGAAGCGCTGCCAATCCGCTTGACAGAAGCCTGGTACCGTTGTGCCAGCTCGGCACTAACTTGCAAAGTGGCAAGGAGGACCGACAGAACCGTGGTGTTGAGCAACTTGTTCAAAACCATACTGCTAGAATAGATGCTTCTGTTGCCGCAATGCTCCAGGAGCGTACGGGTGAAGTTCAGGACAGCCTCAACGAGCTGCCTGTCGCCATCTTCCTTGTAGCCCAGCTTGGACAAACTCTCGATATCCCACGTCTGGTCGCCGTACGATTCAACCTTGGCTACTCGATTAAGGAGAAGATCGCAGCCAAAGTCACGGTTCTGGGGGCCCTGATCGAGGTTATAAGTGGTGGAGAAGCAGTCCAGGATGTCGTCGAACCGGTTGAGGAGAGGAATCCAGTGGTACAAATCACCTCTCGGGAAAGGCCATCTCGTCGGGAACTTGGAGAGGTGGTCTGGAAGAAGAGGCAAGGGGGTCGAACAGGCCGACGAGACGAAATCCTTGAGCCATGGAGACTGCGGGGACTTGGTTAGCCGGGCTAGCCGCCGAAGGACGCAGGGCGTAGGCATAATTTACTTACCAAAGTCTCAGCATGCTTAGGCTGCATCTGCTTCGTTATCTTCCCCATCGTGGGCGAGCGCGGCAGGGCCGCTGGTTCATAAGTGCAGCCTTGCTAGCTAGCCGGGTCGGAAAGTGAGGGTCTTGATGGCGCAACGGAGATCTTGTTGGCGTTGGCGCAAACGGAACAGACGCGTCGCCGTAGAGGGCGCTGTCCTCGATTTCCGGTGGTATGCAGTAGAGTATGTAGGAGAGTGTGGAGGTAAAGGTTTCTGGCCTGGTCAAAAGCCAAAGGAGAGCGATGACAGGAAAGCTTGGTTCAGGAAGGTACAGATGTGCAAGGCCGGGTGCAGGACGCCCTTGCAGGCTACGGTACAGACAGCTTCGCCAAGCAGTTATGGTGGGTTCGACTGTTGTCGTCGTTGTTGTTGTCGTCGTCGTCGTCGTCAAGATGGTGCGCGTCGCTCGGGGAGGTGTTGATTTCCGTGCGAGCAGCAGGCGACAATATCAAGCCGTCGGTCGCAACGAGTGTCGGGGTGTTGGTGAGGTGGAAGGTGGGAGGCGGGATAGGATGTTGGAAGTGGTGAAAAAGAAGTTGCAGATGTCAAATCTGTAAGGAAAGGTAGGTGCGGTTACAGTGGGCCCTTTGCGTAATAGCAAGGTAGGTAGAGGTAGCTTCCTAGGAAAGTGCCCTCACTTTTTCGTGGAAAGTCAGCGTCGGGTGGTCTATAGCCTCGCGGGCGGTCAGTCAACGCGGAGGGACTAGGCGGGCAGTTTTCAGGCGGATCAGCTTTGCGCACTGTGCCGCAGCGCAAAATCTTACGCCCATTACAGTGCGGAATAAACTGTTAAATACAGTTACAGCGGTATGACGGGAGGATAGCGGGGAGACGAGTGCACGGTTCACCTCTCGCCGGACGGGATGTGGCGTGGTGTCAGGAAGCTGAAGGCTCGACGTGGAAACGACTTAGTAAAGTACGTACCACAAGGCAGAAGTCCATCCAGTCTTATCACCCACCTAGGGTAGGTACTCACAGTCTAACTACCGCGTAAGGAAGCCCCTGTGCCAATTGTCGCTAGATTTGTATTTCATGCTCCATGTCTTTATCCCCAACGTCAATGTCTGAATAGTGGTGGTGTAATTCTTTCAACCGCATAGGTAGGTGGTTGTATGTTGCTCAAAGCCCGCAAAACATTTTCTGCCAGCCGGTTTCTTGGTCCTGAACTTTGCTTGAAGATTACTAATAAATGACGCTGATCTTGTATTGAGGTCACTCCTCACTGATTGAGATTTCATGTCACCTCTTTTTACTGGACACCACACTACCTTGAACGGTATGTGACAGCATACGAAGTCGACTTCCAACCACATCAGACCTTGGGTCAGGCCGCAATCTCCACCGAAGCACGTCGCTGGCGGTGAAAATATCAACGTCAGCATGGAGTCGCCGCCCTTGTTGTGCAGCTCCAGTCAATACTCGCGTTCAAGCATCCAGAACAGCAGCCTTTGAGGCCTCCTGTCTGTTATGAAGGCACCGAGGAGTTGGCAATTGCCTGTAATGAGGAGGTCGTTATCGTGTTCAGAAGAAATATATTGCCGCCAGTGACCTAGGTAGCCAGGAACATCTTCACGACGAATCAACCACGTGGGAGGGCGGAAGCCATGGACAAGTCCGCTTTGCATCCCATGCGCTGGCTGTGTGTTCTGCCTAAAAACAAGATCGGACGCAGCCCTAGCCACAAGGCCTCAGCTAGTATTTCTGGCAGTGGCGGGAAAGAGGAATGCTTGCTGTAAATGGCCTATCGACACAGCAACTATAACATGGCTGAGATATGACTTCCATTAGGCTCCTACGCAGGTGGTCTCGAGTACCTGTACGTGGCTGATGCCCCGACTTATGGTAGGTATCATCCTCGAGTGTGGCTAGGTCTTGGAAACTAAGGCAGCGAAAGCACTTGGTAACATTCCAGCGCTTCAATGCACACAAGCCTGGGCTCTGTGAGGGTTAGCAAACATTGAGATTACATCTGAAATGTCGGCCAAGAGCTGCAGTAATAGCAACACTCTGTTGGTATTTGTCCCGTGCCATGTCTGAGAACTGAAGAATAGAGAATTAGTCTTGATGAACGATGGACGTCCAACAAACGCCGCTCCTGATGCCGTAGCCCCGTCGTTTCCCGAAGCCCGCCTTGAGCAGAACAGCCGCAGGACGGCGTAACGCCGGGCCTGCGAGCGGCTGATGTCGTTTGCGAAAAGGGAGGGGGGAGGCAATGCAAGGGGGAGGGCGGCGGAGATCTGTGTACCATTGATTGCAACGGCGTGAGGATATGAAGGTTGCACCAACAGGGAAGGATTGGCGCTACCAGTGGTGTACTCGGATCTCTGATGGCGGGCCGAGACACGTCGTGTACCAAGCATGCTTCGGCAGCCCAGTCATGATAGCTTGGGTAACTTGCGCTGCAGGAGCCGAGTACAAGCCCGATTCGGGAGAGAGACACACACATTCCCCAGGACTCTAGGAGCGCAGACAGCAACAAACAAACAAGACATGGCGTAGCGGCACTTGCTGCTGAGCTGACCTCTGCGGTGTTGGTTGCGTTGTAACTAGTGCCGCATGTGGCTCCCCAAGGTCGGATGAAGAGGGTACGGCTTTACTCGGGGGGAAAAGAGTGGGGGGAATAGGAGGCCAAGTTCTCGTACTCATGAGATTGGGTTCTTATTAAAGATTGAGAAGCTATTGGGAAATCCAGACCGCTACATCGGACCACTTTGCTCGGATCCAGGGTTGCTGGTAGTAGTTGTCACCTGGAAAGAGGTCACTTAGCGAAAGCAACAGACGAACCGAAATAGGTAGCTTCTGGGAGGCTGAAAGGGACGTGGGACATGCTGGGTAATGATCAAAAAACAGCAGCTTCCCTGCCCCGTCGATCTCAGCCAATTTCGTTTGGCTCGCCCCCACGAACGGTTTAGTGTTTACTGCCAGCCCTCAAGGCGCCGCCCCTGTGACAGATGTTATTTTCACAGTGTTTGGGTATTTCCTTTTGGTTGGTCGACACCCGACAGTGTGCTGGGAGCGGCTGGCTTTCTGAGCCCCGGAGAGTAACTCGCGGCATCCAAAAACAGAGAGTGATCCTGTGCCGTAAACGGCGCACTAAAACCATCAGTGGCTGCTCGCGCTCTTCTCTGTCCTTCCCTCCAATGCAGATTTGAATTGAGGTACCTTAGCGCCATGGTGGATCTCAAGGGTGCTGAGGATCGATGATTTGGGCGGTTGTCCACTTCGCTTCTCCTCGCTAGACTACTTCCAGCTCCCAGCTAGATAGGTGGATAGGCAAGTACCCTATCACTATCTGGCGCTGCAAATATACATCTAAAGTATCTCCCCCGTCCGCGGTGAGGCTCACCTTCGTTCGATTAATTCCCCATCCATCCCCAGGGGAGAAAAAAAAAAGGGAGGGAAGCACTGTCGCGCGCCACATCCGTTCCTCTCCTCGACTAACAACCCTCGGCCCTCAACCTTCGACCCTTCGACCCTGACCCTTCGTCTCTCGACTATCGGTCGTCCATCCTCTGGCAAGCTCACCGATAAATAAATAAAAACACCACAACATCCAAGCAAACCCAGCCGCAAGCCCGCCGATTGTGCACTCGTCCGAGGCCACAGACCTGTACCGTAGCTATTCTTCAGCAGCACAGACGACACAGTGTACAATCGCCTACCTCAGTGCTGGTGCTGCCCCCCCATCTCCATGGCCATCAACTAAAGTTGTTTCAAGCCCGACCTTGACCTGGAGGAGCTCATCCCACCAAACCGCACACATACTCGCACACCGTCACATTCACACGCGCACATAGGTCAGCGCAAGTTGACCTACCATCCTCCATCTCGCCATGTCCCAGCCAGGCGAGCCTGTTGCGGCCGTTTCACCCGAGATCACAAAGGAAACGAAGGAGAAGAGACTCTCAACCGACTCCGACTCGGATAAGGAGAATGTAACGCCCCCCTTCCTTCCTTGATGCACCACCCACCCCGGCTATGAACCAAGTGCAGCACCAGAGAAGACCCGGGAAACGGATGAGATTCGCTGACTGAACGGGCAAAACAGCAGGATGCCTTCGAAGATGCCGTCGTCGACGTCGCCGATGTTCCTGAGGTAGCTGAGGTAGCTGAGGTCCGCTCCCTTACCCAGAGAACGCCGTCGTACCAGAGACCACCGCCCCCCGAAGAAACTGGCCCCGAACCCGAACCCCCGAAAAAGGAGGAGACCGAAGACAAAGTGGTGCCAGCTCCGTCATCACCGGCAAAGGAAAGCAACCATTTTGTTGAGGACGAGTTCGTGAGTGACAATGATGATGGCGAGATCAAGCGGAAGGCGTCTCCCGTATCGCACCGTCTCTCCAATACCTCGGATTTGGACGATGTCAAGCTGGACGACGACCACCCTGCCCCACAAGAACCAGGTTTGTTGTTTGGCCGCATAAACTGACTGACGTGCATCAAATGTGCTAATTTCCAAAAGCAGAAACGAAACCTGCTAGCCCCGTCCAAGAGAAGGCGCCCCCAAAGAAGTTGTCAATTAGCAGCATTACTGGGGCTCTCCCGTCCATGCCATGGTCGCCGTCAGCCGAGCCATCGCCCGCCAAATCCCCTATAGCCCCAGTCGCTCCCCCGCCGCAAGGAGTTCCTGCTGCTTCCCTACCGCCACCTCCAGCCCCCCCGCAAGAAAGCTCACAAGTCCCTTCTCCTGGTTATCTCGCAACAGCATCAGCAAGGAGAAGGATACCTCGCCGCCACCCCAAGCCTCGCCCCGACGCAATACTGCTAGTTCCATTGCGACTTTGACGAGCAACCCCGAGATGATGCTTAGCAGGCTGGACGAAGAGGAGGGCGACGGTATCAATGGCGTCAAAGGAGCGCCCCGCCACAGCTTGAAGGACCGCTTTAAGATGGTGCGGTTACGGGAGGAGGCAGGCATCACACTGCCGACCGATGACGACAAACCTGTGTCATCGTCCAAGGGATTGGGATCGAGCACCCCTCCTGCTCAGAATGGCAACGACAAGGAGCTTGGGGTTGACCAGGCGCCCAAATCGCCCCTACCCACCACTCCGAACCCGTCATTGGCCCCCGGGACGGTATCTGGAGTTTCGGCTGGCCCGTCAGACATGGCTGATTCTCAGGTGGACTGGGATCTGTGGCAGTCGGTAGTATACGAAGGCCCGGCAGTCGTTGCAAGGACCAGCGCCGAGGAATTGAATAGCGCTATTGCCAGTGGTATCCCCAACGCCATCCGTGGAGTCATCTGGCAGGTTTTGGCCCAGAGTAACAACGAGGAGCTCGAGGTAATGTACAGGGAGCTTGTGGCCAGAGGCACCGAAAAGGAAGTCAACCGGAACAGTCAAAGTACTATCAGCTCGGGCAGCAACGGAAACCTCAGCATACAGAATGATGTTGTCAATTCTTCTGCCTCGTCGGTCCATTCGGAGCATTCCGGCGCAAATGGCATGTCGCCACCTCACGAAAAGAGTGCCGAGGCCGTGTTGAAGGCGCAGCAGGCCGCTGCCGCAGCAAGACAAAAGAAGCAAAAGGAGGACAACGCTATGCTGCAGAAGCTTGAGAAGGCGATTCGACGGGACATGGGCACGAGAACCAGCTTCTCCAAGTACGCTGCTGCTGCTGGGCTCCAAGAAGGTCTGTTCGGCGTGTGCAAGGCGTATGCCCTGTTTGATGAAGCCGTCGGCTATGCACAAGGCATGAACTTCCTCATTATGCCGCTCTTGTTCAACATGACGGAAGAGGAAGCATTCTGCCTGTTGGTTCGCTTGATGAACCACTACCACCTGCGTGACCTCTTCATCCAGGACATGCCTGGTCTCCACAAGAACTTGTACCTCTTCGATCGTCTTCTTGAGGACTTCGAGCCGGCTCTCTATTGCCACCTCCGCCGCCGCAGCATCTCGCCCCATCTCTACGCTACCCAGTGGTTCCTGACGCTCTTTGCCTACCGCTTCCCTCTGCAACTAGTGCTCCGCATTTACGACCTGATCCTGTCCGAGGGTCTCTCGGCCATTTTGCGCTTCGGCATCGTTCTGATGCAAAAGAACGTGACCAACCTGCTTGCCATCTCGGATATGCAGCAGCTCACTGTCTTCCTCAAGGACAAGCTGTTCGACGTCTACATTGATACGGCCCCCAGCGCCGGAAGCATCTTAGAGAATGGCTTCTTTGGAAGCTCCAGCTCCAGCATGGACAAGGAAGTATACCGCGCCGACCAGTTTGTCAGGGATGCTTGCGATATCAAGATTACCCCCGAGACCCTCAAGGCATACACTCTTGAATGGGAGGAGAAGACAAGGGCGGAGAAGGAACGCGAGGCAGAGCTCGAGCAGTTGCGGACCGCCAACATCAACTTCGCGGTGAAGGTGCGTAAGCTCGAGGAGCGTGTCGAGGCTTATGACAGCGAGCAGGCCGCGCTCGCGACGGAATTGGTCCACACCAAGGTCGAGAACGAGGAGCTCAAGGATGAGAATGAGAGCCTCAAGGGGCAGGTTCGTGAGCTTCGCAATGTCATTGAGAAGCAGCCCGAAGAGCTTGAGAATGCGTGGAAGGCCGAACGCGACGACCTCATGAAGCGCAATCAGAAGGTTCACGAGGAGAACGAGAGGTTGGAAAAGGAATTGGCAGAACTAGAGGAAGAGCTTGTGCAAACGAAGATGCAGTATGCCGAGGTAAGTCAAGACTCGTAGATGCTCGCTGGCACTTCATTCACTGATATTCATGACAGATAAACTCCCAGCACGAGACACTCACTCGCAAGTGGACGGACCTCAAGCGACAGTTCGCATAGAGCGACGTGTCCGAAATAAACCCTGGTATACCCAGAAACAGAATTCTATGAACACCTTAATGTACGAAAGTAATTGTAGCATCCCATTAAGTATGGAGTTTTGCGTGTGTGCTTGCTGGCCGAACGCACATCTGGGTGCCAAGCTGGCTACAGGCAACAAGGAACCAAAAGGACCCAAAAAGTGGTCTTCCATCTTTGATATCCGAAGAAGCATTACGCAATAGAAAGTTGAAGGGAATATGTCGGTTCGAGACGGGCTCAGACAGTGGGGGCGGCCAACGACCCCCAGAAGCATCTCATCATGACAGGCGTTCATACTCGAGGCAAGCCACGAGACGAACGGGGAGTTGGTTCATGAATGGTGACGGGTTTCGGCTTCGGTTGGCAGACTTTTTATACACACCTGCGACATCAACTACAGAACAAAGAGAGCATTACAATGCAATTGAAACCAAAAGAAGTCACGGCGCGAGCGGATGAAGCCAGTATATATCTGTGAGGCAGGCAAAAACTTGGTGGTATAGTCTTTTTGAGTTCTTCCTAATAACCCATAATCCGTTCCGTCGGCCCGGTTTGCTTTTCCCGAGCCCACACATGATTGTAAGCTGATCACGCCACCCATTGGTGGCCTCGCCAGACTTGACGAAAAGCAAAAAACCTGTTTGAACACCAAGAACAACCTAAGAGCCCGATAAAATGTTTTTTTTTCATTCCCCTTAACGTGAAACCCATTGGGAGTGTCAGTTATCTAGTGCCTTTCCCCGCCATGCCGTTACTCCCAACGCGACGCTGGTTAGCAAGCAGAACATGATACACTCATCGTGAAAAGAGACGAAGAGCGTAACGTCTACTTGTGAAGCTTGCGCTGGTAGAAGGCGAGCTCCTCACCCTCAAGGATGTATCCGTCGCAGCGGCCAGACTGGCCGGGGCGGGAGGAGACGACAGCGTACAGGCGACCAGCCTCGAACTGCTTCTCGAGGGCATTCTCAACCTTGCCCTGGGCGGCGAAGCGCTCAGCCTGCTTCTTCTCAACAGACTTGGACTTCTTAACCTCTTCTTCCTTGGCGACGGTGCCGGCGGCCTGCTGCTTCTGCTGGCGGCGACGACCGAGGTTCTGGCCGTAGTGGGCCTCGTACCACTGACGGAAGGGGGCGGCGTCGATCTGGACGACGGCGGACTTGGTCAGGGTGTTGGTGCGGACGAGCTCGTTGTTGGAGGGGTGGTAGGCGACGCCGATGACACGGGTCTTGCGGGTGCAGCCCTCTGAGGCCCAGGCGAAGTTACCGCTGTCGAGGCGGAGGGCGCGGTACTTGTGGTTGCCGCCGCGGGTGCGGACCGTGTGGATTCGCTTGGGGCCGATACGGGTGTTAGCACCCTGGCGACCGGCCTCGAAAGCGCGCTTCTTCCCTGTTGAGCAGAAAGGTCAGAACGCATGCTTGGTTAGAGCATACGGGCTTTCGAATGTGTTACGCACGGTAGTAGGCGCGCTTGGCACCGGAGGCGGAGCGCTTGTGGCGGGAATCTCTCGAGATACCCATGATTGCTTATGCTGTTCGCAAGACGGGTTAGCACAGGTCCGGACCTAGGCTGTGATGCGACAAGAAGAAATTGGACATGATTCCCCATTGAACTCAACAGAGAGGTCGGGAGATGGGTCGGGAATAGGATTGGGTGTTTCGAACATCGCCAGGGCGATACCGCGAAATGCCTCTTTGCTCCGGCAGAGAGCCAGGAGAACGAAGATTGGGAAATCGAGGTTAATCGTCCGTTACAACAGTCCGTCTGAATCAAATGCGTGTTGCTGATACTGCTGCTGGATATCGATCAACTAACCTGATGGTGGCTCAGAGGCAATCGACTGGTGGCTGGCCGGCGTTGGGTGGTTGGATTGTCGAGGTTGTCGGGATTGAACTTTTTCGGGAGAACGAGAGATTCGAGAGGAAAGGACGCCTGGTAATTTTTTGTGCGGGCTCGCTAACCCCACTGCCACCATTTCGGGGATTGTGCACGGACCATCCTAGGGCATGTTTTGCGCCTGAGGCCGAGCTGCTGACGGTTCCCAGGGGGTACAGGTACTCATTCTTGTTCAGGTCTATAATTGGTTGTACACCGAAGTGGAGGCTCACTGTCGGTGAACACCCCGCGCACACCGACAGGTTCTACTTCGGAGCGTGATACGGAGTCTCTTTACGGTACCTGACACCATTGACATTTGAAGAGCTAACGGTGACTCAACCCAGTATCTCATAGCCGACCTCGTATGTCTTGTGCGAAAGCCCTATTGAGCTGGAGGCCACCACCAAATGATGCGGTATTCTCTAATACGGAACGAGCACTCCAGGACTATTGAGCCTGACCCGCCAGGTCCCTATATCTCTGGCCCCTTTCACACTCTTATGCGGGCTTTGCACCAGAAATTTGTGAGCGCGTCTCCTTCCGCTCTATCAATCGCGCAGAGGCTATTTGAGTATTCGAGTTGACGATGCCCGAGTGTGCAGTCAGTTAAGACGAAATCGGAACCTTTAGTTCCGTATTGGAAATATTCTTTTCGACTGGCATCATGGTCTCTAAAACAGTCCGAGGATCTTCGTGCAGGTGAGGTTGGGCATTGCTTCGGTTGCCTACAGCGGCGCCACTCCTCCGCATTCCCATGACCAAAAGACAACGAAGGCGGAAATATGGTGAGTAAGAACCTCGGCTAGGTTTCAGTCTGCGCATGCCACTTCCCTGTACTGGAGCCTATCAATCTAAAGCATGAAAGCTGCGGGCAACTTGTATATACAAAGTTTGCCTCCTTCTGCCAAGAACATGATAGCGAACCTCATTTGGGGTTTTGTTTGCTTTTTTCTTTGTTGCGAATCCATGAGATGCTGCAGCTCATTTCATAGTTCCTGTGGAAACATTTTCTCTGGTTCGAATCCTACAGGGAGGGAGGGAGGAGCCGTCTTATCTGTAACGCAAGGAGACTGGCATTAAGACCTGTTACCCCGTCGGATCAGGGATTCTGTTCATGGAGTAAACGTCACACCCGCAACGTATCTGAGCCGCTCTCAAGGATCAATTGGAGCCCCAGCTTTAACGGTCGGATCTTTCAAGCATGAAATGTGTCAAGAAGATACAGACTGCTGACGACAGCGCTTGGAGACTGGTGCCTCTCAATGCCCGCATTGGAGTTCCCTGGAGTCTCTTATTTCAGCTGGCAGGTGGTTCCGCCTGTTTCCTGGTCGTCACTCCCGAAGGAAACCCCGGAAACAGCCCTATTTACATTAAAGTGGCCGTCGAAGCCTTCGTCGATGGCATGCGTATGTACTGCGCAACTCGCCCAAAATCAGTAGCATTAGAAGGGCGTTAGTGTAATATCCAGCTCGTGCCGTCGTTCATGACCCCGGGCTATTTCGTCTGGCCATCGGCCGTCCTGCGGGAAAGTAAGGGTCCTCCATCACGAACTCTGACGGTGGAATCCGTGACGGTTGTGGAGACACGGCGTTGTTCCTCAGCTTGATAATGCCCATTTCCACGCTGTGCGTCAACGATGGCTTGTCAAGATCCAACGTCAGAATGTTCTCCATGCTCTCGGTTTTGCCGAGTATCGTCGGAGGACCGTAGAAGCTCGAGCTCACCGATAACTTTCCACCAGCATTAGCCTGCGTTGCACGAGCAAACGCGTTGGGGCCTATGGGCGGCTTGGATCCGCCTATCGTCGTTCGCTGGCCGGGGTAGTACACTTTCGAGTACTTGTCTGTGGACAAGCCGAGAGCCTTGTTAAGGCCGGGGAATCTCGATATCAGCGGCCTCAGCGACGGCACGCCGGAGCAAATGATCAAGGCGCAGACCTCGAGTTCGGACCAGATAAGGGGATCGGCAACCAAGACTACAATGGTTAACGGCGACACACGTGCCAAGTCGGGAGATACTTACAAGTAACGTCTCGATCGAAGGCGTTGATATAGGTCACTCTGATGACAGAGATAACGCACGCACTAAACAAACCTTTAGCCGCGGACCAGTGAAAATGACCGAAATTACTCACAGTAAGCCCAGAGAGAGCATGAAGATGACACCAATCCGTTTTGCAACCCGTACGTTCAACTTCCAGACGATCGGGATTGGTTGAATGAAGAGAACAAGGTCAGTCAACAGCTTGATGACGAACTGCTCCAGGTCAGCCGGGTGTTCTTAGGTTTTCGCTTGTGTGAACATACGGCAGAATAGTAGAATATCGTCAAGTCCAGGCACGTTCCGGGAACAGTCGGTGTCCAAGCTCGCTGAACAGGAGCGCATCTGAAGATCACTACTGCCGTCTCCTCGATGCCCTCGGCGAGTAACAGAAGAACGAGAAACTGGTTGATGCGTCGATAGACCTCGTCTGGAAGCAGTCGCAAGTAAAGTACCGCAAACGACATCTTGACTGTCACAAAGGCCCAGATATAGGAGAGCTGTGTGGCGACTTGCAACTGAACGACACTCGTCAGTTTGCCATCCGAAAGCAACCTTTCGCTGTTCACCAACCTTGAGGAACTCGGCAAAGTCTGTGTCTGATACGTCTTCAAAGTGGGAGCCCAAGCCGACGCCGGTCACTAAATCCAAGGTGAGTTCCCGTCCCAACACCTGAACCATATTTTGAACTCACTGGTAAGAATTGCACTGCAGAGTGCCATGGCTAAGACCTATTTCAGTCAGAAATATTCTATTGATTGGCACACAGGGGTAAGTACCCAGCTGGTTAGCACCAGTGCTATCGACTGTCAGCCCTGCTGTTGTCGTAGTAAAGGAGAGCTCGTGGGTACTCACTGTCGTCCCATCCTAGACTTCTTAATAAGACACCTCGTACAAAGGTCCTCGTCGCGACAGCCAGCGTAATGAAGACCATTAACAAGATAGTCACGCTCCTCGTTTGAGCGACTTTAGTGTCCGCCATTTTTCGTCGATGGTTACATTCGGGTCGATCGTGTTTCTCGACGGATCATCACAGAGCTGGGGACCGAGTATATTATCATCGATTGAATGAAGAGGGTTGGACTGAGGAAGTTTACAGGATGGTCCATGACTGCTGTGTGACCCCCTACGTACGCATGTGCCTACCAAGAACAACCGAACTCCGATGCATTGAACAAGAACTACGTACAGATGCCAACCCACTCCCTGCCCTTCACCTTCTGTCGGATGTCTTCAACGGTGTTCCCAGATAGATCTAGGTCTGGACAGTCCCAACATCAAGACTGCCTGGATATCGATTGTATAATCCGCAGCAGGGATGATGGTGTTTGCTGACGCCCGGCGAGGTCAGTCGACGAGGAACGAGTTGCCGGGAGCCTCGCTGATGTCAATAGCGGGTTGAGCATGAAATATCTGCGGACTGTTCAGCAAGGAAGTTTACTTACGACTCTATGAGTCCCTCGTTCGTGTGCTGGACTTCCAACAGCCAAGTTTCAAAATTCGAAGGCCGATCGATTGCCGCGAGACGTCCAGGGCATCAGACTGTTGTCGCAAGGCGATCCACGCGAGTGACAGATCTATACGTTTGACGGGCAGCGTGAGACGAGAAATCCGTTAGGCCGAAAGCGCCGACGGGTCGACCCTGCGAATGTCCACAGGGGAGTCCGGGGAGAAACACCGGAGCCGCGGAGCTATGCGACGAAGAGCACATCATACAAACAGGCCATTCAGGCAGTGGCAGGCCATGCTCTGGCCTTCAGGGAGGCTCAAAGGCGATTCCATCCTTTCTTTGCTTGCCGAATGTCTGGCCGCCAATGACTCGTCTGGTAAGCGGTTTAGCTACGGTTCTCACGATCCATGGCAAGGCCCGCCTACTGCTGTTGCTCTCTTGAAGCTTCATACTATGGGTGATTCCCAAAGCTTGATGCTGGAGCAGTCGGGAAATTATGCTCCTGTTAGTTACAGTGGCTTCTGGTTTGACTCTCTGGACAGCATTCGGGAAGTCGGAATAGTCCACTTCTTAACGTTTCTACTGCAGGCGTAGCCATGTGCGCTGATTGCAACAATGGGACGACAGGACGCATGGGAGAATCCACCCATGTCATATCTTATGATCTCAGGGGCGGAAGCCACTGGTCGGGGCCCTTTGTGTCTTCATCTCATCAATCATTCAAAACACCTGAGATGAGGCAGAGTTGGTTAGCTAGAGCAAATCTGTCTGTGCGGGGGTTCAGCATACCGAGTTCTTGACAGAAAACGGCAGCAGACTGGTAAGGCTGGGCAAGCAAAGAGGTTAAGCACAACGGTCATGACTTGCAGAGGATCTTTGCCTGATATTGCTTCAGCTTGACTTCGACGAGACTCTTGCACTCCCCGAGCCGAACGTTGACGAATCGTTTCATCATACTGAACCCCACCGACAATCGCCAAGTCACCCCCCAAACGAGTGAAGTTGACCTTTCTCCATGGATGCTACAGCGCTCAGCTGACAAAAGGCGGAAGTCTATTGGTAAAGTACTCTTCTTATGGAAAAGTGCATATCGGCGAAGTGCACTAGTGATGTGGCGTGTTGTGCCACAGAGAGATTTCATGTATTGGGTTTCAGTCTCCACGCCGTGGTGAAATCCGAAAGCTCGGCGTATTCCCGACCTCAGGATGGGTGACGGATATGCACTATTGTTCTGTACACTGGCGACATGCCAGTATTGGCAGATTAAATACCCTCCGTTACGGACTAGGAAGAAAGGGATGGCTTGTATTATTTCTGGCTGATGCCAGCTTGAGCGAAAATGGCACATGGTCAAGGTGGCTCGGCTTCTTTAGCATCTCTTCCGCAAGGTAGCAGATATGACTCGCTCCTTATGTGTGGTAGAGGGCGAAACTCATCTGAAGTTCCGTGACAGGAAACGTCGCAGCGGAGAAGATAGCCGTCGGGTCCTCGCTCCAACAGCCGAAAGCCAGAAGACCAGAACATGCAACGCGCCCAGACCCCAGACCATCATTGTAAAATCAAAGGGCCTGAAAGTTGAACCTCTTTTCGTAATTTAGGTATCGCTTCAAAGCAGATGTATGTTTCCAAATTTCGTCACGCAGCAGCGGCAGCGGCAGCTGGTAATACTGCAAGACAAGGTAGGGGAAGTGGACAATACAGCTCATCTCGAGGTCGGCCTGCTGACCAGAACACTCTACCTAGTTGAAGTCAAAAGACGAGGATCATTAACAAGGTATGGATGGTCTAAGTCGAAATCCAGACGACAAACATTCAATTTATGGAACAGCCTCGATCACCAAAATTGGGTTGCCAGATAAGAACACAACTTGAGGGACGCATGTTCCATACCTCACTGCCCGTAGGCACTCAAGATATTTCAGGGCTGAGAGGTATGATTATATGTGTCAGCAGATATTTGACCCTGGTGAGATAGGGGCGGTGTCAGAAAGTTCCTGCAATGATGGGACGAGAAGAGTGACAAACCGTGGACCGGGAAGTAGGATGCCGCAGCTCTGGTCCCGGCGGTACCCTTATTTTCCCAGGGTCCTCTGGTGCCCATACCGCACAAGCACGAGTGAAATGATTCGTGGGTTGAGAAAGAAAGGAAGAAAAAAGACTTTACGTGGAAGGGGTCTGGACCAGCCGGGTTTTTGTGACTGTGTATGGTTAATATTGTGTACCTGTGCAACCTTAAGAGGGGCCGTCTTGTACTAGTACCTCAGTCTGGAACAACCGGGAAAATGACGACGATGCGAGTGAGATGTTTATCGTGGACGAGACATTTGTTGACACGCCAAGACACCACCGTTCCGTGGAGCTGATGCAGGTGGTTTTATGTAGCAGTTGGAACGGGCCGCCTCGCTCAAACCACAGGAATGGGTTTATACTATAGTGACGGGATGTGACGTCTGGAAAGAGCAGCTCTGTGGTCGTTGGGAAAGAAATCATGGTGTTTTGAAGGTGTTCCAGAGGCAACGAAGTTCTGCCGGCCCCACCCACCCACTTCATCGGCTGCTTCCTTCCCCAGAAACCCGCCTTTCTCGGAGTATTTCCCGACGATCGCCGCCTTCCTCCCACCCCACATGGCTTGCATTGGCCTTGCCGGGAAGGGAAGGAGATTTGGCCAACACACCCCCAGCAAAACCGACTCTGGCCTGCATCCGCAAGGCATCGCCAACTTCAGCAACTCTTCTCCTCATTTTGATTCACCTTGCCTTTGCTTTTCCTAGGATCCATCGAAGAACAATACGAATTGTCCTACTTCTTGAAGCAGTCATTTTCTATTCTTCTCAGTCGTCCTCCTTGTTCCTGTACACCTCCTACAGACATTTGCCTCGTGTTGTTTCCCACCTCTCTCGGCAACACTTCTTTGACTCTTCGAGTTGATACCGTATGCAAGTCAACCAGGACAGCTAGCCACCTTCGCGCCTCGAACAAATGAAGTCCGCAGTCATCGTCGCAGCCTTCATCGGCCTCGTCGGCCTTGCTGCGGCAACCCCTCCCGCCTGTCTTCTCGCCGCCTTGGGCCAGCAAACAAGCCCGGCCGGCGTCGATACTCTCTGCGATGACTTGATGCCAGCCATGCTTGGCAACTTGACCAATGTCTGCCAAAGTGCCGACCGCAAGCCTGCATATGACGCCTATGCATCCATCTGCTCCGAGATTGGCATCAAAGTCGCCGATTTGCCGTTGCCTTCGAACGTCAGTGCTGTGCCTACTTCAACTCTGGGATCTTCTACCAGCAATAGCCCCGACGCGACTTTGACGCCATCGTCCCCAACCACCACGTAAGTTCCGTTCCCTGTGTTGTAGGCAACCCTAACTAATACTATGATCAAGCGGCGATGGCCCTCAGCAGTCGAGGCCCAGCGCAGCAGGTGCCATTGCTCCTCGCGCCTTCCTTTTCCCTGTCCTCGGCCTCTCCGTAACTGGCTTTGCCAATGTGATTTTCTTGTAATGAACATGGTCGCACGGGATTGTGGCAAGCAACCCGTTCTTTGCACTTGTACAACATTCGTGGTCAAACAGCACGCGAAGCCCCAGGCACTCTAAAACCCAAAATCGACAGAGTCGGGATGGAACAGAACACCTGATATGCATTGTGGTTGGAGGATAATGTAATTCAGAAAGAGGCTTGTATTCGACGGCGTCCGGGATACAAAACGGGAGTGGTGTTTCATTCACAATCAGCATAGACGCTTGTGACAGGGTGTGGCATTAAACCTGATATTTTACGAATTGGTATCTTTTCCTCCTCTCTACGCCTTGTCTTGGGGACCTCTATGCAAGTTTATTTCAGGGTCACCAGCTCTTCAGCGCTGGTCGGGTGGATGGCAACGCAGCTGTCAAAGTCCTTCTTCGTGGCGCCCATCTTGACGGCGACACCGAAGCCCTGGAGCATCTCTCCGCTGCCGAGGCCGGCAATGTGAAGACCAACAACCTTTTCTTCGGGGCCCGCGACGACAAGCTTGTAGGCGGTGGGCGCCTTCTCCTCGGGCTCCATCATGGCATAGTACATGGCGGTGAAGTTGGACTTGTAGACCTTGATCTTATCCTTGCCGTACTTCTCGATGGCCTGGGGCTCCGTGAGACCGATGCTGCCGACCTCGGGGTGGGAAAAGACGACGGAGGGGATGTTTGAGTAGTCGAGGTGGGCCGTGGAGTACTCAGGGCCACCAAACAGACGCTCGGCCAAACGACGGCCGGCGGCAATGGCCACAGGGGTCAGCTCGACCTGACCGGTTACGTCACCAAGGGCGTAAATGTTGTCCAGGTTGGTGTTTTGGTACTGATCGACGGGGATGTAACCCTTCTCGTTCAGCTTCAGGCCAATCTCCTCGAGACCAATGCCCTTTGTCGCCGGCGTGCGGCCAATGGCCCAGATGAGGTGGTCGAAGCCGCCCTCGGACGTCTCCTTACCCTCGGCGTCCTTGTAGAAGATGGTGAGCTTGCCCTCGGCGTCCTTCTCGACCTTTGTGGGCTGCGAGCGCTTGTGCAGGTTGACACCCAGGCGCTCGTACTCCTTGGTGACGGTCTCCTGGATCATGGGGTCAAAGTTGCGCAGGAAGGTGTCGTGGCGGATAAAGAGGTGGGTCTCTGTGCCCAGGGCGTTGAACATCCCTGCGAATTCAACGGCGATGTAGCCAGCGCCGACGAGAGCGACCTTCTTGGGCTGCTTGTCGATGTCGAAGAAGCCATCCGAGTTGGTGCCGAGCTCGGATCCGGGGATGGTGGGCGGGATGGTGGGGTTGCCGCCGACGGCGATGAGGATCTTCTTGGCCTTCACGAGAGCCTTGGTGCCGTCGTCGAGAGTGACCTCGGCCTCGTTGCGCGAGGTGAGCTTAGCCCAGCCGTGGAGGTACTCGACCTTATCGTTATTGAGGTTACGTTCGTAGATGCCGTTGAGGCGCTTGATGTAAGCGTCACGCTTCGTTTTGAAGGTGGGCCAGTCGAAGGGGGCCGTCTCGGTGACGGAGAAGCCGTAGGACTTTGCCTGGTGGATCGTCTCCGCGATGGCAGCAGCGTTGAAGGTGACCTTCTTCGGGACGCAGCTATAAGGGGGGAAGCAAACCAGATTAGTTCTCAGTCTCTTTGGTATAATTTCTGGGGTTTACTCGGGTTGATAGACATACCCTACGTTCACGCAGGTTCCTCCCAGCCGCGCGCCTTCGACGATGAGGGCTTTTGCGCCAAACTGTCCGCTGGCCTTGCGCGCTGAGGCCAGACCGCCGCTGCCGCCGCCGATGACGAGGAAATCGGTCTCCTTGGTGATGGGGGCCATGGTGCGCGCTGTCGAGGAGAGCTGTCTCTGTATGGCTGCAAGTCTTGTCGTGGGTGCTGCCGCTCGAGATGCTGCAACGGTGGATGTGCGGTAGAGTGCGGCTTGGAGGGCTTGCATGGAGTGTTGAGGGAATGTGGTGGTCGCGGAGGCGGAGGAAGGCAGGAGCAGTTTTCTAAACTACATATACCATGCGTGTTTGGTGGGGCTGACTGTGGTGACGTCTTGTAAGCTCGAAGATGCGCAATACGAGTAAAGCCTGACAAATGCTAAGCTGTAGGAAGTATAGCACGATGCGGATTCGGTATGGTGGGCTAGCCGGCTACCTAGGGAGGCTGATGTAAGTTTTCTTTCGGGGACTAGAACGCGGGTGCGGATGCGGGCGGTGCTGTCGGCGATTGGAGCTCCTGTAGAATCGGCGTACGGGGGGAGGCGATTTCGGAGGGGAGGTGTGCGTGTGATTAAGTGAGCGAGTCGCGCTGTGCAAGTAATATTGGTAATGGGCAACTGGATAGGTCATCGCCAATCAGCCGTGAAGAAAATATGCCCCTGTACGGAACTCGCTAGAGAATGTCGTGGAACCGGGGATAACTAAGCACCGATGCGTACCTAGGTAGGTAGTGTAGGTAGTGTAGGTACGGATAGTGTAGTGTACATACCTACCTACCTACCTCTAGAATAGGTACGCAGACAGTGGGTAAGCAAAAGTTCCGCCGAATGTGAAATCACACAATGCGGCTATCCGAAGTCGGCCTCTTTGACTTTTTAAAACAATAGTGATTTACATAGAAAAGTAAAGTCATGTGGATTTATACACAGAGAAAAAGCAGCTCTATTCATCTCTATTTTTGCCTACTATTTTGTATGTAGGCGAGGGATATAATAGAGGGTAAGTGTTGTTGAGTTTGATAACTTGCGACGTTGGTTGGGGAATCGGCTAGACTTTTGCTACCCCACTGGACTGCGACAGGGTACTGTGGCCGTTGTCAGACTCTCAATCCCCGGCGGATGGAATGCTGCAAGATAGCTCCATAGGTCATCCCGCTGTCAGATCAACAGCCTTTTGACAAGTTGACGCCAACAGGGAGGGCGGGGATCATTCATCATTGCCTTCCCGCTGTGAGCGAACGGCGGCACCCGGCCCGACGAATGGATTCCAAATCGACAACACCATATCACCCGGCCGAGGCGCCCATGTCGTCGCCGTCGTCTCTCATCGGCCCGTAAGCTACCGGATGCGTCGGTTGGTGGTTGGATACCCGTTAGGGAGCCGAGCACAAGCTTTTCATTCCAAATGTCGCTTTTGAAAGCTTGTCACTTGCGTAATCACTGTGTGGATGCCGCGTTTAACGGTATGACTCCCCAAAATATCCAATTTGGTATGTTCGATGCCGCCAATCCAAAACACCCAACTACTTGGTTTCATTACAAGGCGTCGCGTCTGGGTATCAACAACTGACTGGCGGCAAGTAAGCCCCCTGGCGCATATTTTCTGTTCTCATCAATCATCGTAATAAACTTCGTATCGACCGTACTCGGCCTGCGTGCTAACCCATTCCTCGTCTGCCAGACCTCGCATCATCCGCCTCTGAAGTCCTTGAGCGTCCTTGTGCCAGTCGCAGGCAAAGTCGCATTTCGGCATCTCGCTCTCGCCAAAATATCTGCTAATCTGCGCGTGGCGGCAGGCAGTCGTATTTTCGCAGTATAGCGCAAGCTGTTGCAGGCTTTTTGCCTGCGCCTCCCAGTTTGACCCGTCGCGGTTCCCCTTCCTAATCATGCTCTGTACGCGTTGTAGGTCTTCTCGACTGTAGTACAGAAAGCAAAAACTCGCGTTGCCGTCTCGGCCTGCGCGGCCTGCTTCTTGGTAGTACCCCTCAAACGATTTGGGCAACCGCCAGTGGACAACAAAACGGACATTGTTCTTGTCGATGCCCATGCCAAAGGCCGTGGTGGCCACTATGACATCGTAGCCGGGCTCATTATTCACCCACCGCGTCAAGGTCTGCTCTTTGACCTCTTTGGTAAGCTTCGCGTGGAACGGCCTAGCACCCACACCTTCGTCTCTAAGTGCCGCTGCCAGAGACTCGCACTCGTCCCGCGATATCGTGTATATGATACCAGACACATTGTCGAGCCGCTCCCCGGCGGCTTCCAGCTCGGCTTTGCGCGGACCTGCTTTCCTCCTCTCGTACACACTACGTATCCATGCTAGAAAGTCAGCCAGGCGGTCGTCGTCTTGGTCTTTTGTGTATCTGATTTCAATGTGGAGGTTGGGTCGATAAGCAGTCATGACGAAACTCTTGAGCCTATCGGGCTGCTCCAAAAGGCCCAGGGTCTTCAGCAAGTCTTGGCGAACGGTGGGATTTGCAGTGGCCGTCAGGCACATGATTGGCACGCTCGGGAACGTCTCTCGAAACCATGATAGCCGCTTAAAGTCCTTGCGGAAATCGTGGCCCCATTCCGAGATGCAATGGGCCTCGTCAACTGCGATGCGTGCCAACTCACACTGTTCATGGACCAGCTTGATGCGTCTCCGGAAGGAGTCGCTCGAACACAGCTCTGGTGTCACGTAGAGCAGCCTTATGCGCGGGTGGCCACTGGCAAGGTCTTGGTTGATGCGGTCCCTCTCGGCGATTGGCGTATTGCTGTTCAAGGAGCTGGCATCGATTCCTGCCGATTGAAGCGCTTCAACCTGATTCATCTAGCGGAGCTGTCAGCTGTCGTGCGTGACTGAGGCTGCATGGGTTACCCCTCACCATGAGACTGAGCAGTGGCGAAACGACGATAGTGACTGGTGGAGTGAAATCACGTTAGTCGACGACGATGCGTGCATACGAGCTCGGGGCAGGCCCTGGTACTTACTCCCATGGTCAATGCAGGCTGGAAGCTGGAAGCAAAGACTCTTGCCAAAGGACGTTGCGGCCTGGACGAATACATCGTGGCCGTCGAGGGCAGTAGCAATGATTTCACGCTGATGGGGCCTGAGAGAGATTTGTCAGAATTGTTGCGATGATTGCGGTACAGTGCAAAGGGGGGTGTGGCGAAGGTTGCGACATGTGTCACGAGTGCTGAGTGCGGGTATCTTGACCTGAACGTTGACTTGTTGAACTGGCGTCTGAGGGTATAGTCTATATCAACGCATGAATTGGAGCGTGATAGAGGAGGCATGGTGACGACGAGTATCGGGGGTTGACGAGGACGTCGTAACGAGACAGTGCCCGGTCCGGATGCGTCGTGGTTGGCCAAGCTTTTCGTCGTGCAGGGCTCCGGGGCATAATGTTGCGCTAGACCGAGATGAGGGCCTGGACGTGATGGTGATGGAGCTCAGGTCCGGAGGCGAACCGCCTTACGTTGGGCCTTGAGGGCCTTGAGGGCCTTGGACAGCCGGCCTGTCCGAACGCCTCAGGCTCGGGAGGCGGAGCACGCGAGGGACAACGTCGGTGCGATTTGAGTATTGCCGAATATGCAAAACCGAGCAGGCGGAGTCACCTAGGGTTGGGCGAGTCTAAGATTTTGACAGATCCAGACCGAGAAGTGGCTGTGTGGTACGGAGAGAGGTAGACCGGGTTCATGGAACGAAGCACAGAACCAATCCACGGCTTGCGGCCTGGGCCTGACCAGTGGACCAATGGAGCGAGAACAGAAGGTTGTTTGTTGCCTGCCCTTCAGGTAGGTAGGTAGGCAGGAGACACCTCAGTACCAGAATGTAGGTACCATTGGGAAGCAACTGGCGGCACGTGAGGTCGGCGACGTCGAAAGTCTCTTATTTACTCCTGCTACAAGGGGCAAGACACAGGAAACAGAAACAGGAGGCAGGAGGCAAAGACGGAGGCGCCAAGTCTGAGTGGGTAGCACACGGGGCAAACAATGCAGGTACGTTAGAAGGGTTAAGGGGAGGACTGGGCGGGCGATTCGAGGAAACGTGGTTGCAAAAAGAAGAGACAAAAGAGAAACAGGTGTATAGCCTTTCTCGACCTTTTTGCAGGCGATGCTGACGACGTTTGCGCAACATGTTGCGAACTAGAGAGCGCTGCGAACACAGAAGTGGGTTTTCGCAGCGGCCTGACGGGCGCTAAGCATATGTACAACTGTTTACGCACTCAAGTCAAGCCAGCGGCAAGATCACGGACAGTGCATTGTGCAGCGGGCGTTGCCCAAACCGCGTGAGCCCATCCTACCGAGGTAAGTACTTTGACGGGCTGACCAGGTATTGTGTACGGAGTAGTCAGTTATGAGCGCCGATTTCAGGCATGCATCGCCGTTAGATGGCCAGGCGACGACGATTCGGTGCCCCGCGTCTGCGGCAATCGGCTCGCCTCTGATCCAGGTAGGCTGAATGAAACTCGAAACGAAGACGAAGATCCCGAGGATATATGATAAGTCTCCGTAGATGCACCCGAACATGGATGGGAACCATGCCTCCGTATACCTACTCGTCCGTCGAGTTTTACCCTTTGGATTGATGCCCGTCGAGGGCCCGACAGGCCATTGGAACACGCGGTCCCAGATCTGCAAATTTCTTCCACTCTCGACTCCAATCAGGGGAGAGGGGGTAGAGATACGGAGTACGGAGTACATGTCTACGAATAAAGGCACACTCCTTTTCTTACACGGCACTTTGCCATTGCTTCCTCAGGTGCTGTGGATTAATACGAACTATCCCGACTCTGTAACACCCTAGCAGCGAACTGGATGTGTTCGTCACCGTTGACTTTGAGCTGCTCTGCCACGCCTCGTTCGCAAAGTTCGTCGCACCACAGAAAGCAACTACGTAGGATGAGCGAAGGGGGAAATATACCATGTGTCGATGGCAACGTGAGGCAAGGCAAGGTAGAGAGAAGCGGGGATGATGCAAGATTAAAAACAATGTAGCGTGGGTAGGTCGATTAGAATGCAACGCTGACAAGGTGGTTTTCAAACCTGCGTTTCCCACGGCGCCATGCCTTTGTTTCTGTTTCTGTTTCTCTCTCTCGTTCTCTCTCGCTCTCTTAGTGGCCAGCCTTGGCCCCCCTAGTCGTCACTGGATTAACCCAATCTGGAGTCTGGCTAGCGAGTGGTAAACTACCGTCTGTTATCCCATGTTGCCTATCAGTATCACAGTTATACGAGGCCGCCCGCGTGTCGCGGAGCAGCTGGCTGACTAGAGAAGGCCTTTTGAGTGTTTGGCCCATGTGCGGCTGTGTGGTCACACAATGTCTCATTTCTAACGACTGGCGTCATGTTGGCGCCCAAGTTAAGCATACCGTCATTGAAGGTTCTCGCTGCTGCAAACACAAAAAGGCGGCAAAGGGATAGGAGACGTTGAGTTCTGTCATAGGCGTCGCCAAAAGCTTCCTGCTGCACCTACGAGAGTTGATTAGGTTAGTAGTAGGTTAGATTAGGTTAAGTTAGGGGATACGTATGCTGACCCGTCCTCGGAGACTGAGACTTTTGTGACCGCCGTCGACTGGAGTGAGTCGAGAGTCTGTGTGTGAGAGCGACAACGAGCCGCCATGTGTGTATCGAGGTGCCTTGCATTTCTTGCGGCGCGCTAAAGAGGAGTTTTAGTTTTAGCCTTGAAGCTGTATCCACGCCCCACCTCCACCCCCTCCCCCCCCCGCTTCTTTTACCTTTTTTCCATCCGCTTTCCCTCTTCTCCCCTTTCCTTTCCAATCGCCAGTGCTCAGTGTCCCAGGTTCCAGCCAGTCGCGTACTCTTCCTTTCGCGTGCCGTACGAACGCCTTCTGCTCGTCTTGACGAACCGAATGCAAACAATGATTTTCTTATTGGCCGTATGTCCGAAAAGCACAAGCCCATTGCCAACAATGTCTGTGCAGCACCCCAAAAGTATGCTGTGCCGGTGCCGGTGCCGGTGCCGGGCCGGCTCTTCCTCTTTCGTCGTTCATCAACTTCAGTCAGCAGTTGCCAAAATAGAACACACACACATCCGCCCCCACGACTACACGTCTCGTGTCATGACAGCTTTCAGGTGTCTGGGAAGCGCTTGTAAACTAATATGCAACCAGCTGCAATATTGCAACTAACGCTCTGCAGTCCTATGTGTCCATGCCTACCTACTTACCGACCTACTCCCTAGTGGCTTGCTACTTTTGTACCTACTTGTAGTGTGTCTTGCCGTTTGCTGTACACTACTATGTAGTGTAGTTTAAGACCGGGGCCAGAATCAGAAAAGGCGTCCCACCGGTCCACCCTCGCCCCCTTTCTCGCATCCCTACCGTCTAGGGTAGGCTGGCCGAGATCTGGTCCCTTTTCCGTTGCGTCTCTCACTACCCTTCAAGTCTGTTCCCCTCTGCCCAAGGCGTGCGACTCTCGACAGACGGGGGGCGTGCACATAGCGAAGAGGACAACAGCGAGACGGTCTTGTGTGTCCGTCTCTTGCGGAAGGTCACCTCGAAAAGAATACTCATCCCTTCTTCTCAATCGTCCATCCACCACCTCGGCCGCCGCCCCCCAAAAAGAAGCTCCCGGCTGGAAGATGTCAGTTTCATCGTAGGACAATTCTGACAACATCTCCACTCTTTTTTTCTTTCATTGTTACCCTCTGGCTCGCAGTTCCTCCTGCTTTACTTCCTCCCCCCTTCCCCCCCCTCCAAGTTCTAGGTCCTGTGTGTGTTCTGCCGCCTCTTCTATTTGGCTTCCAGGAAACATCCGGACCCGGCTGGTAAAGGGAAGGAGCAACCCAGCCCCAGCCCCGTGTACCAACAACCTAGAGCCTGTCGGGTTTTCTCTAACAATACCCATTATTCGCGTCTCCGAGTCTCAATCTCTGGCTCAGCAACCCGGCGTGCATTTGAGCTTGACCGCATTTATCTGCAGACTTGTCTCCTTATTGCGCCCGCCTGGCTTGCTGTGTGAGGTGGTGACGGGGCCAACTACTCTTTGAACGTCTGCGTGGCTCCATACAACCATCCATCCATCCACATTCGGTCGCTCCTTCCTCGACTGCCAACCTACCCCCAAACACCACCACCTACTTGTCACGACCCGTTTACGCACTCTCCTCCAACCCATGTCCGCCTCTTCATAATGATCTCGCCTGCCTTGCAGCCCAGCCTGTTCCGTCCCGAAAGTCCATTGGCTTAAATTCTCTGGCTTCCCTACCAATTGTTTGCTGGTCCTGGCCAGCCCACGGCCGAACCACGAGCGGCCAGCGGAAACCCTGAAACGCTGTGTTCGACGCAGACCTTCCCTTCCCCCTCCCTTCGACGACGATCGAAAAATCGCAACCTTCCCCGTCACCCAACCCTCTCTTCGCCTGACGGCGCCAGCCTACCATGGTTGAAAGAATGGAGCGATCAGATAGACCTTCGGGGTCGTCCATGCCTCGCGGCTTGCCCGAGAATCCCGCCCAAGGTCGACGACAACTCCAGAAAGATGTCGCGTTGGGCAACATTCCTCCGCCTCCCCCTCTTCCGCCAATGCCCAAAGACCTCCGAAATCTCTCAAATGCGACCCTCACCGCATCTGCGCCCATGACCTCGGCACAGGTCATTGCTCTTGCTCGTGACGCGATGCAGAGCGCCCTCCACGAGAACGAGTCGCAGGCCGCCGAGGCAAGTGCCGTCAGTACCGAGTTGAAACCGGGCGTCACCATCGACCTGAGTCGCAAGGGCATCCAGAAACTCCCTGACGAGGTCGTTGATATCATTAAAAACGAGTTGGAGCGGTGCGTATACCTCGTTGACCTTTTCTGGTTGCGCAGTCTTTCTAACGTGCTTTGATCTCTAGCCTCGCCCTCTCGCACAACCAAGTCACCTCCTTTCCGACTCGCTTCGCCGAATGCACATCTCTCCGATACCTGAACGTCAGAAACAACCAGATTCGAGAGTTTCCATTGCCGGTCAGTACCCCCCCACACGCAGATAATGCGGAAATGGTCTCTGATATTCTTCCAGCTCTGCGATCTAAAGTCACTCGAGATTCTCGATCTGAGCAAGAACAAACTGCGCACTTTGCCCCCTGACATTGTCAAGCTTGCCTCCTTGAAGGTGTTCTCCGTCCAGAAGAACCGCATCGAGGAGTTGCCAGTGGCCTTGGCCGACATGGTCTCCCTGCAGGTGCTGAAGTTCGACGGCAACCCCATCACGTTCCCGCCTCGTGAGGTCCTGCAGGTGCAGGCAAGTAGCCCCCCGAACGAGGGCTATTTGAAGGAAAGCGAGGTTACGGAGGTGGCCGTTACTGCACACATCAAGCGCTTTCTGAGGCAGCACAGCTTGAATGGCCGTGCGGAATCAGACACGACCGGAGAAGAATCCAGCGAAGGCATGGAAACCCCTCGCATGCCCCCGATCAAGCGCGTCGTCAGTGGCCGTTTTCCAATCAAAGTCAATGGCACTGATGTTCCCGATCTTCGATCTCCAAACCTAATTCGGGCCCCCCCCATTCCAAACCGATCCCATTACCGAGGCTTGTCGCAGCAGAACACAGCTATTCGTCGGCCTGGTGTCATGCCTCTAACCATAGGAAATGTCAATGAGCGCCTTCGGAGCAATTCAGAGACGCTGCTGCAGGCGAACCGTGGAGAGCGTCCCGAATCCCGAGCAAGACGCATGGGCGTTGTAAATCAAAAGGCCACTCAGCTCGGCACCCTGGACGAGACGCAGGCAAACAATCGCTTTAGTCACTATAGAGGCCTGAGCCATGGCTCGGCCATGCAGCCACCGCCGGCCGGCATGTCGGTCAAAAGCCCCAACAGCCCGGCCGAGCCCTTTTTGCAGCGCCCCATCTACGTCCGGCGACTCTCGGTGCTACCCGAGCGAAGACGCGAGTCCAAGGTGTACGATCCCATCCTAGAGGCTGCCAAGGGCATCCTCTATGCTGTCTTCCAGATCCACCCAATGATTCAGATGCTCATGAGCTTGACAAGCGACGGCTCTTCAAAGAGATCTAGCCTTGAGATTGTCTTCTACAACACGAATTCGCACGTGGAGGAGTTGGAGCAGGAAATCCAGAAGCATGATCCTGGCGCTGAGGGATACGAGATGGCTGGACGCGAGAATGAGAACGTTCACCGAGCCTGCCAGACTCTGGTCGGCGCCTACACCCACGTCTGCACTTTACTTGCTGGTAACATCGACTCTTTCATCGACAACGGAGACCCGCGCTACATTCGCACCCTGTTGATGCTTATCTATAACAGCATTATGGAGATCAGATGCACACTTGCTGCGGTCTCGCCTGACGCCGGCCCTGCAAGGCCTACCCCACGAGCCATGACCTTGGGCGATACGGTCAAGCCTCACTCGCGGGAAAACTCCGTTACGCCTACCGCTGAGCGGCTCGGACTGGCCCAGCGGCCCCGACCAGGCCCGATTCTTCATAACCCAAGCAACCTGAGAGTAGCAACGGACGTACCACTCCCCTATATGAATGGGATGAACGGGATGAACGGCGTCGCTTCTAGTCGCACAGCGACACTCGCCTCGGCAACGCCTCGATCCGGAGAGTCTTTCATCTCCGCTTCGTCAGGCGGACGCGGCATATCCGACTTCACAGAAGATGACAGACACTTTGAGAAGATCTTCCTGTCACTTCAGCGATCGTCCGAGCTCGTCATGAGGACTTTGCCCATGTTCCAGAACCACATGTCAGTCCTCGCGAAGAAAGCAATGGGACGTCGCGCTACGGATCACGAAATGGCGTGCTGGAAGGGGCTCATTTCGAGGTGTAGCACCGCGGTACAGCAGACTGAGATGCTGCGCAGCCGCCTTTCGTTGGTCAAGCTCAAAGAACCTGGTATTATGAGTCAACCGGCCTTCAGAAGCTTGATTAGCAACTTTATCGATTCGTGGGCGGAATTCGGCAGCCAGATCCGCTATGCGTTCAACGAAGTCAGTCTTCCGCCCGATACTAGGGTCAGACTTCGGCCTATCCAGCAGGCTATGAAGGAAGCAAGAGATACCATTATCCAGTCGCCCTGGAGCTATCTATTGCGACAGTCTTCGAACCCCAACACCTTCAGCCCCAACGGTGGCCCAGGCTTGGCACCCATGCAACTGCCGATGACGCCCCAAAGCGCGGCTTTGGGACCCGCCGTCCAGGCAACAGTCCCATCTACTCCCCAAAGCGCTTCATTTGCGGCGGCATTCAATGGCAACGTCTTTGAGCGAGCCGATGCCCTTATCAATATGGGCGGACTTTCAATGTCTCGAAATGGTACGATGACAAACAGCTCGGCCGCTAGTTTCACCATGTCTTCCATGTCATCTTACTCGTCCGATGGAGGAGCCATGACACCCTCATCAGTCATAAGTCCTAACGGTTTCGGCCCTGGTCCGGTGCCGTTGCGACTCAACGGTAGCAAAGTTGCCTTCTAGTCGAAGCACAGAGCTACCCCTTGGATTCGACGCACATTCTTGGGCAAAAAGTATGGGCGGGAGTAACCACTTGTGTTTGTTTTTTTGTACTTTTACCGGTGGTCTGCATGACCAGTATACGCATTTTGTCGAGTACCTCATCCCTTCATTCGCGCATAGCATTGGCGTCAAGGTCGGACTTATCTAGGGATTGAAGCCATACACTCATTGAAGTAGCATGTTCCTGGCCGGACATAAGGGTCAAGGAACGCACGTAATGTCATAGTTACGAAGCCAGGCTGATGCTATTTCCATACATACCAAAAAGTGGAAAGACGGGTTCAGTGGAGCAGCTACTACGAGTTCATGTGTCACGGTTACACATCAATTGTCACTGTTAAATGTATACTAGGTTTCTGCCTATTGGCACGTAGGCAAATACAACGAATAGTCTGATACTCCATCTCTTTGTTAAGGGATTCGTCATGGCACAATTGTGTGAGGTGTGGGCAGACATGTGAATTTGATACATCCCAGACTACCGGCTGTACACTTGAAAGTTCGCGATGCATAAAACTGCTCAGTCTGGCGCATATGTCAATTTGATTGTTGCACAGTCCTACCATATGCCCGCCCTGTACTTTGGATTGGTGTGATTAAGGCAGTTAGTTATATGAAGTCTTTTAGTTTGGTCTAGCCCTACTCCTTTTATTGAGGACAAGGGCATGCATATATTCACAAACAACAATACGCAACCAAGAGCAAGGACAGTATGCAATGCATTATCATATTGGTTTGGAAGACTGGTTTTGGCTCTCACGAGTTTCAAAGCGTTGGTGCTTTTCAAACTTGAGAGCATTTCTAGCTCGTATTTAATCTGCACTTATCAGTCAGTACGCATACTGGGTTGAACCTTTCTAGCACATCGCCAACTCAGTGCGCATGCAGTATGATGGGCCTGGTCTATAATGGCACCGAACCTGACTTGGCGGCACAGAGCCTGCTCAGACCACACCGTTGCGGCCCTGCGATTGTAGGCACCGCTATTTTGTGTTCTTCCATTCCTGGGGGCAAGGTCTTTCCCATCTCTAGGAACTGGCTAAACAGGCTAGGAAGTAAAGCCAACGGCCCAAAGCCGATCGTGATTGACTTGTGATGCTAAAGTATAGAACAACTCGAAAAAAATCCTTCTCCTCAGCTCAGTTTTCTATCGCCTCAGGTTGTAGAGAAGTTGTAGGGTTTGTGCTATTTACAAGATCAAACTCTGTCGGTTCCAGTCGGGAGATCGATTGATCCCAACAGCCTCAAGCGGCCAGACCAACCACGGCCTCCAATAACTACCAAGTAACTCGTCAACCACTTCGACAATAGCCTTGCCCCAACCCTCCATGAACCAATAATGATTCAGCCCGTGTATCAGTACGCCGAAGAAAGCAAATAGAATCAGGGCTGGGGGCTGCCGTTGATGCAACAGAGTGAAGTAGGGCTGCGGTGCAAAGTAGATGAAAGCAAGCGGTCCTGACCAGCCCCTGTTACAGCTCCAACCCTTTAGAGTTTTAGAGTCCAATGTATCGAATTGCAAAATGAACATGCGGCATTGCCTCAGAATCCGGAGCGCCTCTTCGTAGACCTCGTCGTCACCGCTGTTCTTCCACGTTTCTCGCATGCGGCAGAGCTGCATGTCCATCTCCTCCGGCGCGGCGCAGTCGGGGTCCAACTCGTACCAGTTCCCAATGTCTATGATTTGGAGCATTCGGCCAGTTTGCAGATGGAGGTGGGTTGGTTCGAGAACGGCCTGGACGCCGCGGAGTATCGGGATCCACTCGGCGCCCAGTACGCGGTCCTTCTGAAGACTGGGTGGGCTGTCCTGAGGGCTGTCGGACAGCTGTTTCGAGATGCCGAAAACGTAGATGACATTGATGAGCGACCATGCGAGCAACGCTTCGCTGTTTTCGACGCTGACGTGGCGGACAACCTCGTGGAACCCCTTGAGGGCTTCCTCATGATGGCGGGTTGCCTCCACAACATACTGGCTGTTCTTCGTGCCCTCAATGTTGGCGAGATGCAACGCAGCCAGGCTCAGAATAGCGTGGGTCACGAAAGGATACTGGAAGCCGATCTGGGGGAAGACGACCTGCCACAAAGAGTCGAGCTCGGAGGTCTTGAAAATATCGACACTCGTGCACACGGTCCAGTGGTGCAGCAACGCCAAATCCTGGATGCTGAAATTGAAGGAAACAGCGACTGACGACGCGGACGCAACGGTATCCGTCCCTGGGGTTGCAGTTACTGTCGCAGGTGTTCCTGCAGCGCTTCGCCCCGGGGGAGAGTAATTCGCGCGTGTGCTGGAGGTGGATTGGGGGCGCGGCGCGCGTCCAACCCGGTCTGCACGAGTGTCGGCTGCTTCGTCGTTGATGGCATACGGTTCTCCGGGCTCGGGATAGTCGCATGAGACCTCACGCCGGATGCAGGCTCCGCATCGCGGCCTCTCTTCGTCGCACTACGGGGTCGTGTCAGTTCAGGGCTCCACGGAGGGCTCCACGGAGGGCTCGTTGACGGGGCTGGCACGGCACCTTAACTCGACGTCTCCGACAGTTGAAGCACCCGGTCCTTGATTTCTGGTGTGGCCTGCGTCGCTTTGCTGGTGTGCGTCTCTCCGACCCCTCTGACGACATGGCTGTCAGAATAGCTCGTTCAGGTTGTTGAACGAGGAGGATGTGAGTCAGGGAGCAACAAGAACGAGATTAAGAACGAAATATTGAGCGAAGAACGAGGAGCGAAGACGAAAAGTGGGACCATGCAAGCTAGAGCCGGTAAGTGGGAATCAAGCCGAGGTCCGTTGCAACCCCGGTGCGACAACCGATAACCGACTTATTTACGTAGCAACCGAACGCCAATCTGGTGATGAACACCCCCATCTATGAGTCTACAATACAATGAAGAAACTCCGTCATTTCCGCTGGCCGCCGATGATTATCCCCCAAATTGTCCCCCAAAACAATGTGTAATAACTCGTACGCGATTTCGCGATTCTCAACCCGCTTCACTTCCGTGCCTCTTCCATCATAAACTCATCCGATCCTGATGTTTCGCGCTCTTCCGTCCCTTTCTTTGACTTCTTGCCCCCAAGGTCTTCGACATACCACACCAAGAAAATAGCCATCACGATGGCCATCAAAAGAGTATCGAATATGTAGAGGAATATTTCGTGCGAGATAAGGTAACCGCCGTTTCCCTGTAGATATTCAACGACTCGGAAGATGCTTCGAATTAGGATGATGCCGCTCGTAATGTAGAGCACATATAAATGCCGCTTCCAGGGTATGGCTGATTCGGAAGTGCTTGTAGGGCTCTTCGCGAGACGGTAGTGGAAGAGGAGAGAGGTCATGACGAAGAATCCAAACACAACTATCTGGACAAAGAGTCCCGCGATAATGCACTTCTCGCCAGTTTCGTAAAGCTCCAGAGTGCCCGCAGCTTGGACGCCCCCGCCTCCCGCCTGTAGCGTGAATGAAATCACGTCCCCAGTGACGAAGATTCGCGTCACCCAGTCGACGGGTATCAACGACAGATGCTCGCCCCTGACTGTTCGAATGAGGCGGCCCAGTATCATGTAAATCGAGGCGGCGTATAGGGCTGGAGCGACGAGGATAAAGATGGCTTGAATACTGAAAGCGCCGACGGAAAGCTTGTCGTAATGGCTGGCTATTCTACTACTGTAACCTATGGTTTGGACTGCGCGCCTTGAAATTAGCTTCAGATGTTTGTACAAGCCCTTACACACATCTTCTCTATCACAAGACGGTTGGCTGCGTTTGATACCAAGAACAACTTACACAAACCACCAATGGTGAACGCGGTAAAATAAAAGGCCCGTGCTCTGTACAGCCGCCAGGTGTGAAGAATTGTGAGGATGGCGAAAACGGCGACACTGACGACCGCAGCAGGCAGTGACGGGGTATACCGATAGAGTTGAAAATCAAAGCTCCCGCTGGAGTCCGGGGTTTGCGCATCCGTTTCCATTTCGGCTATTGACGAGTTTTCGCGAAGATCTAGCGGATGATCCGATAACTAGTAAAAGGACGAAGCTGAGTTTTGATAATATGTACTTGGAGAAGAGCAGGGGAGAGACCGAGAAAGTGTGCTCTTGTGTGTGCTTTTTATTGTTTCCATAGAGGTCAGGCACGTTGTCCTCCTATTCTTATCTATCGTGGGGCGTACACCCAATGTCACCCATTGCAACACTAAACCTGCAGCTAAGAAAATAAGAGTGGCTGAGCCTTATCCCAAGTACGCGTTCAGCAAATTAAAATGCCCGTGTGAGCAAGCTTACGTTTACTGCCCCTCCCTAGACCGATATCTCCACAATTTGTCTCAGCGCTATAAACGAGGAACGAGGAGTGGAAAGCCTCAGTCGACGTTGGTAACTTAAACGAAGAACGAGAAATTGCCCCATATTATCCGTATTTACTACCTCCGGTTCCCTGTTTGTCAGATCTAACGCGTAGTCGTTTGGGACTTCGGCCCCAATTTTGCAGGTCACCTGAAATCCTCCCTAACGCCCCTCGAAGCGTGTATGAGATTTGTTGGCGTTTTAGAGCTTCTCCATCACCTTTTCGCAAACAGCTAATGAATGTATCCCCAAGTTCTGACCGCTGAGTATGGCATGGAGGTTCTCAAGAAGTTTCCCATTTTCTCGGTGGCCTAACTAGTTCGGATTGAACAAAGAACAAAACACGAGCTTTAAGCAGCACAGCTCGTTATTGGGGGTTGACGAGGCACAAGCCTCTGAACCTAACGGAGCAGCTGGTCAACCCGGAAAGGAGATCCACGCAGGGATTGTTCGCAACTGGAAAGGAACTTGATTTGTCGCCTCTTTGGCACACTGCTGGGTTGTCCACATAAAACCTTGCATTGTCGTTGTTCTTGTAGAGAGACGTCTGTTCATTTTGTCTTCTTGTTTCTCGTCCCGATGCGCTTCAATAAAGTTTCACCGTGTTGAGCCTTGACAAAGATTTGCCGACCTGCAAACACACACATTGTCAGATGCTATCGTTGCGAGCCCTCCTATTTTCGCCTATAACCCACTGCGGCCTAGGCCTTTGGCATTCTTGTTCATGTCAGGTTCACTATACCCTGTACAAGCACAGCAGCGTTCTCTCACCCGCTGGCTAATCTGAAGAACGTTAAAAGCAATCCGTCTTTGGCGAACTATGTCTCCTATGGAGTAGTTGACCACTTAACTAGGCAAGGGTATATTCTCTTCCCTGTCCCACCCCAAAGCTTGAGACCTTGTCTAGTTGCTCGATTTCTCGGTAGACTTAAAGATGTGATCAACAAGTAGCGCAAAATCCTTGACCCGGAGCATTTGGATATGTTTCATGGCCTCGTGTCGATTAACTCAATGTAGACTCCGTTCATGTCCTGGTGGCCCCCAGCCCTCGACCTTGTATCGGTAAAAGCTCCCTCGGGCAGACTTACCTTTTCACTGCGGGGAATCCTACCATGTCACATCCATATACTAACCCTTAGTTTCCAAGAGATATTTATGGGGTTTTCTTTCACGACATGACTCAGCACTACCCACCGGAGGACTGAGTTCGGTTCCTTGCCGCAGGCCTTCCGCCAGCCTACGTCAGATTCGGAAGCATTGTCCTAGATAACCGAGTATATGGTTGGTATTAATCTGAGCGCAATCACGAAGGCGGGGGTGTGGGCCATCGTTTCTTGAGGCTCGTCAGACTTAAAAGCAATTCTGTATACCGGATCGGTGACTGCCCTCATGAGTGGTTATTTCAACATGTAGCAGCTGTGGTGCACCAGGAAGCACGCGGAGGGGCAATCGTTAACCAACGGTGCCAGAGAAGGTCCTTGCCTTCTTCAACCGACCGATTTGTAACCCCAGTTACACTATGGACAAAGCCATGCTCGTTGCTTTGACAACCGATCCTTTCGAAGTTATGTTGAGTGTTTCATGCTAGCAGTTACCTAGTCCAAGTATTCACTTGCAGACTTCGCCTTTGGTAGAAATATGATGTCCTTCAGGTCGGGAAAGCAAGGAGATTGAGCTCTGGAGTAACATTGATGCATGGATTATCTTCCAACTTGGAGTTTCAAGACTTCCACAGGATTCAGTGACGATGCATTTTCTGATTTATAAACAGGAATACGAAAGTATCTTGTCTATTGCTCAAAACATGATCTGCAGGTTCAACATCGTCCAGGCAACATAAGGACGGTATTCCCTGTATCTTCATCACCTTCAGGTACGGTACCTCAAGAAGCAGGCGCAGCGGGCGCCTCGAACTTGACGAACAGGTCGCGCTGCGTGTCGAGATAATCAAACGCAGTAAGAGGCACACCCAAGTGACGGAGAATGCAATACGCGGAGCTGAGGTGGAAGTGGAAGTTGGGGCAGGCATACTGAACAATATACGAGTAGCCCGTGAAGCGGAATGTGCCCATTGACTTAGTTTCCATGAGAATGTCAGCGTTTTCTTTCCCGTCCATGGAGGATGGGTCGATCCTAGATAGGATGGATATCGTGGCGTCTACGCGAGATTGGAGCTGCGGGAAAGTGGTCTCGGTGTCGGGGAAGCAGGTGTCTTCCTGTAGAGCGAGGCGAGTGGCAATGAATTTTGCCGTGTTCGAAACGGACTGAACTTGGTAGTCAAGGCTATTAAATGTTATTCGGGTCATTCTGCTATAAAAAAAAAAGAAGAAAAAAGTCTGGAGGTGGATGGGTTCAGCAGGGAAGGGGGAAGGGGACGAGACAGACCTGCGCATGTCTTCGATGAGTCTGAACTTAATCATCTCTTCTGGGTTAAGGTTCTTGGCGGCGCAATGCTTCTCGGCCTTGGTAAGAATAACCTTGAGATTACCTAGGTATTTGACCATCATGGGAATGGAAGCATGGTAGAGGGAGACCATCTTGACGATGTTTTTGAAAGGCTGACTTGCTACAGGCTTGTGAAGAGGCGATATGAGTGAAAAACAGGTGTGAAAATCCATGAGCGACAGAAAATATCCCTTCTATTTATATGTCAAGAACTGCGTAATTTCAGTCTTCGCTGCTTGCTGATTCTGGCCAACTTGTCTACAAGGCCTTCAATGAGTAACCTCCAGATCAGAGACTCAAGCGCTGACGTGAGAAAATTTACGAGAAAAGGCCTTGCTTTGAAATGCATTTCTTACTCACGCTATTTGCCCGCAAGATTCGAAGTCCGTCTGTGACATTCAGCTCGGCGGGGTGAAGGACGCCGTGGAATCGGCGGCGGATGCTCAGCGCTCCAACTCCGGGACCGATCGGCCCCACTACCCCGCCATTTTCATGCGGGGACGGATTAGCCGTCCCCGTCGCATGCTCTGATTCGCCGTCACCACGACTTACCCGATCAAGATAGGGCTGCGATCGCGTTAGGTCGCATGCCCAAACCCCTCGTCCTACCTACTCGCCACCCTTGCGAATCTCTCGTGGATCCTGTCAGCTGGCTGCTTCCCTCCAAGCCTCGTCCCCTTCAAAGCGCCCTTGACGGGTTTTCGTGCGCGCGCTCTCTCCAGAAGCCACTAGCATCATGTTCGCTGGGCAGTTCTCCTCGTCAGCGGGGAGGAATCCTCCGCGTGCGCCGTCGTCGACCACAACGACGACGACGACGACGACGACGACGACTGCATCCGCTTCTCAGCATCTCAGCGCCTCCAGCGCGACGCGCGGCCAGCACTCCAAATCGTCCAACACATCCATATCCGGGGTGCCGCAGGCCCCAAACATCGCCCAGCATGCCCCAGCTGCACCCCCATCATCGGCCTCACCACCTCAACTGCATCAGACCCTTCCCAGCGAGGATCAGGAGCGCCACGTCTCGGAAGCGCGCGCAGCCGTCGTCGCATCCATTGGAAACATGCTCGACGGCGAGCTGCAGACGCGCGCCCGCATGCTGCACTCTGGCGCCGCGGCGCTGGACAAGCAGGAGCGGGATGTCATGAATGCGACGGAGGCGCTGCGCAAGGAAAACGACAAACTGGCGCGGTTCGCAGGGGACGCGGCACGTCGGGTCAAGGAGCTAGGCAACGTGCAGAACTGGGCCGAGGTGCTCGAGAGGGACTTCCTGGTGCTCGAGGAGACGTTTCGGCTGGTGAGAGAGGGGAGCTGCGGGAGCGACTGCGAGAGCTGCGGGAGTGGTAGTTGGAGTGGAAGCGGGAGCTGGAGCGGGAGCGAGGTCGGTGACGGTGAGAGGGATGTGAGGATGGGGGAGGAGAATGGTGGTAAGGGTTTGGATAAGGGGAAGATGAAGTTGGGTCAGGATGGGTTTGATGCCGAGGCGATGGAGGTCGATGGGGACCATGGGGACTGCTCGGAGAGTATGACTGAAGCCGAGTCAAGCGAAGGCACTGAGGGGCGGGCGAAGGGGTCAGAGACGACGTCGATTTCAACCTTTTGATTCATGAATATCTGGGAAGCACACAATACCTCTTAACAACTAGACGATGATTACGACGCTTCACGACTGGATTGAACTCGCACTGTAATAAGGAATCTATGGTTTTAAATATTTGAACCTAATTTTTTTACGCCTTTCCTGACTTGAAAACCCCTTCCGTTAGGTTCTTTTGTAACACAATTTCCAGTAGCCCGGCTTACCATGGTATCCCCTCGTAAGCGTCAAGCAATGCAAAGAAACAGTTGCAGGTGCGAGCCACAAACTCACGCAAGCGCAAAGTCCAGTCAGCACACGCGCGCATCTAGAAGATGCCGGGCAGCAGGACAAACTTCTTCTTCTTGTATGTCTCGGGAAATTCCTTGCGGTAGGCGCGCTCCTTGCCTTTGGCCCACTGAGCCATCTGGGCGGCGCCGATAGTGATGAAAAGTGCGACAGCCCAGCTGCGACTCGTGATAATGATGCCAATCCACGCGATGATCTCGAACATGTAGTTGGGGCAAGTAACGAGGGAGAAACCATAGCCGCGGGGAATCTGGCGTTCGGTGCCGCCGCGAGAGCGCAGGCTGGCGAGGTTGAGATGAACGATGGCGTTGGAGGCTTCGCCGAAAAGGAAGATGATGGTGCCAAGAACGTCAACGGCATCGTTGCGGGCGAGGGCCGTGGGCGAGCTGGGCGAATAGACGTGCCAGGCGCTGAGAAGGCCGGCGAAGGCCCAGTAGAAAAATGAGTTTTTGAAGATGTTGCGCATGGGCATCGTGTTGGCTGAGAACTTGTGGACGAAGAGCGTCTCATACTCGCGCTTGATGAAGTGGCCGAGGAACATGGCGAGGGTAAGAAGCTGGGTCGGAGACATGGGCTTCTTGGCGCCTGGGCCCGAGTAGATGTAAGGGCGCAGGCCAGAGAAAGCGAGGTGGATAAGAATGGGACCGAGGTACTCAATCACGAAGACGGTGCTCCATGCCATTTGGGGGCCTGGGTTGCGATGTTAGTTAGGAAACACATAATTTCTCCTTGGCGAATGGGTCGTTCGGATCCGAGGGATTACAACGTACCGAGGTCCTTGACCAACACCTGTCCGGCGGACATAACAGCCGTCTCAGAGCTGATCGGCGCCTTGCGATCCTTCAGCGTCTTCTGGGTAGAAGGATCGAACAGGCCGACACGGTTGAAGTCGCTGATGCCGGCCTGGCGAGCAACCATATGCTTGATCTCTTCGACTGTAGCATCGGCGGAGACCTCGATCGACTCGGGGAGCTTCTTGATTGGTTGCTTCGGTGCTGTTGGCACTTGTGTAAGCAATTTCCTCTAGGATCTGGGGTGGCCAATAGCTGCTTACAGCGGTTGCTCAGTTTGAGCGTGATTTTGGCGGCCATTTTGGTGAAATATTTGTCCTGAAGCGAAATGGAGTGTGTCCGGTGCGAAATTCGAGCTGCGCTAACGTGGCCGAGCTTGTACTTGGCCGTTTCTAAGGAGCTTGAGGGAAGGGCTTTAACGTGCTGGGTTTTAGAGTAGTTGTTGAGAAGCTACTGCACGGTCGGATGTGGGTCTGCCATGCGATGACATGTTAATATTGCATAAATGCATATTCCACTATTTTGATACATCGTTGCATTTAATCTCTTAACCGGCTAGGTCAACTAACATCATCTGTCACCACCAGCCTTATCAAGCTCAGTGGTCCTTAGCTTGCAGAAATGATTCTGAAAATATACTTGATTCTCATGCCTCATGTTTTCTGAGAGCTGAGCGCCTCCTATAGGTGACTGCCTAGTCCCCACCCAAGGATTCCCATAAGGTTTCCAGGCCCTCTGGTACGTCTGGTTTTGGTGTAAAGCATATGGATGGACTTCAGGGTTACAAGACCCTGGGCTATGACTGGCAGTGGCTCAAGCAGTTGATATATGAAGCAACATCGACTTGTCTAGAATGTATTCGTTCAATGCATCGGTCTCTTAGGTTGCAGCGCCTCAAACACTACAGAGTGCTACAAGGTTCAATCTTCGCAAGCCTCTCGCTGGAATTCCTCAAAAAGACTCTTTTAGATAATCCCATTTTCAAACCCAGCAATTACTGTGATTCCACTTGACTTGGTAGTCACTTTCACGCTGATAGTCCAACATGCGAGTCCCCTTCTTCACATACTGCATTCCTCATCTCATCGTTGCCATAGTGAAGCGGTGCCATAGGCTTATGGAACAAGCAAGTGAGATAAATGGTTGTATGCGTCTAGGTAGACAATTAAAATGGTGTTACAAAACATAGGAAGTGAAGCCAGTAGGTAGGTTTAGGCACCTTGTCTACAGTCTTGAGAAGTTTAGGATTCACAGGGTACACATTACAGCGTTTGGACATGACCAAAATGTCCCGTAGACTTCGAACCATCAACCACGTTAATAATTCTCAATCTACGTGGTTCTATCCTGAATATGTTCTTGTCTTTCTCTGACACGGCACTTGCTACCCTGTGAGACAGCCTTTCCTCTGACCCATCTATACTTTTTCCATGCGGTTCTTCTCTTTTAATCAGGAATTCTATTTCCGGTTTGTCCTGGATTTGTTAAGAAGAAAAAGAAAGAAAGAAAGAAAGAAAGAAAGAAAAGAGGGGTGAAGCAGTCATCAAGATGTGGTCGGCAAAAGTTTGACGTATCAAGTTATAGCTTGAAGGATTGGTCAAACAGGATTCATGTTATCATAGGCCTCTTTTAGCCAAACCTCGACTTCTGCATCGAATCCAGCTTTGGAAAGCACAAGTCCGCAATAGTTTCCATATCTGGCGCAATTGCCCCGATACTTATACTTTCTGTTACCCAAAGACCAAGTTTGGTACTGGTGAACCAGTACCTTTGAGACGCGGGCCTGCCTCGTCCGCCACCGCTTTTCTTTACCTTCTCATCACCCCCATCTTCCTTCTTCTTCCTTCATCTTCGCGCCGTTACAGTAGTCAAGAGGCAACCCTCTACCACTTGCATCACTTGCGTGAACTGAAGGACTCAGGCAGCACAATTCTCAACCACTTGGCACGTCAACGCAATTACAAGATTATCACCAAAACTAACCAAAGTATAGGCAATAAGCGGCCCCTCAATTTGTTACACATCCTAAAGGAAGCATTATGATTCGAATACGGCATAGTCCTCAACCGACCGATACCAGCTCTTCGTTCTTTTCCGGTGTTCTTAGCAAGGACTCTTTCCCCATATTTATCCCAGGACGCACTCGCCATCGCGGACTGACAGAAACAACATCTGACACCCCCAGCGTCATGCCTTCCCATGCCTGTCAGTTGGACTTGCATCGAAAGCCCACTTGGGCACCCCGGCCTCGGAGAGTCGACTCCCCGACGTCTCCATCGACCATATCGACCGCTACCAATCCTTCAGCGGCCACATCACATTCTGGTTTTGATGGCTACACGGAAGTTTGCAACACCCACAACCAGCCATCATTGAAAAGCCTGCCTCCTGGTGTACCGACAGGCCCGGCTGCAGACCGTAATCGACGAAATCGACTAAATCAACTGTCAGGCCATTGTGGGATCGAAGATAACAGACCTCCTCCGAACGCACCGACTGGCCCGGCAGCCCAACGAGAGCAAGAAGCGAGATTAATCCCATCGCGTGGTTCACTGCAGTTGGAGAGACCAGCCAGGTCTGCTTCATGGTCTCAGTCACTGACTTGGCAAAGCACCGAGACGCAAGCTCGTGAGGCTTTCAGGAGGGCCTCAGCCGAAATGCGGCATCTCGGAATAGACAAGTCGCCCGCAGCCCCCAAGGCATTCGGAGAATACCTGAACACCAGGGTGCATAACATGCAACGCGGTCTTGCTCTGCGAAAGATGCAACAGCAGAAGGCCGACGAGCAACAACGTCATCGCAAGACTAAAGGAGAGGTTGATCAAATGCACCCACTCAGTTCTGAAGCCCTGTTACATCAAAAGCTCTGCTCAGACCGACTCTCTCCGGTGTTCAGTGCCGATCTGTGCTGGAACGCATACTACACGGTGATGGATAACGCACCCCACAACGAGCGTGTTGAATGGCCGCCACTGGCAGCTTTTAAGGAAGCTGGCCGCAGAATTGGGCCCAAAGCTCTCGAACGGTCTCTACCTCTTCCCAGGCAGAATCAGAGCCGAAAGCAGGGACGAATGGTCGAAGGAGATGGCGCAAACGATGAGGCAGGTATGATGGACTATTATGAGAAGTCTATCAAGCTGGACAGACTCGGTCTCTCCCAGCAGCAGTCTCTACCAGAGCCCGAGTTCACTGATACCTACGACATTGAGATCGAAAACCTCTCTGCATGGACTCGCGAGCTAATCGCCGAGATCGAGCTTGAAGAGGAAGAGGAGGAGGAAGAGAACCCGATTGCTGTTCAAGAGAAGGAGAACAAGGACAAGGACGGAGACCTTTGCTTTGAACCGAAGGAATAAGCGACCGGTTCAATAAAACCATAGACGAGACGAGGGGATGACGGCAAAATGGCTGAGATTATAAGGGTGGTGTACGTTGGGTCAAGGTTGCGGAAATGCGGAGAGCACTGGCTAGCCGGCATTGGAAAGGCAGAAAAGAAGCAAGATAGCTCTTCTTCCCGCTACGTTCTTTTGAATTCAGAGGAGAGGAAACAGGAAATAAACGGCGATCAGGATTTGGGAATGGCTGCAGGCAGGATGTCACCTGGGCAGCCGGGTGAGTTGCGCGGAGGGGTTGTCCTCAGACCGAATTACAAGTCGGCATTACCCAGAACAAGAGAGGATGAGGAGACACCGTCTCTCGAGGAATTTGGCAGAGCTTAGAGAGAGACATGCGTTAGTTGCAGTCCAATACCACAAAGTACATTTTCCCATCTGTTAAGGCTTGTGTTGTCAATACTCCTTTGTCCTGTTATCCTCAGAAATGCTTTGTTATCAGGCATTAGCTCAGAGATGAAGCAATGCGCATTATGTATTTGCAACAAGCCGATCTGTTAGATGGAACAAGTCGAAGGTGAATGCTTGCCTAACTCATGGTTCCAAGAGGTCTACACTGTTGGTTGGCACTGCGGTGCACCCCAACGCCATAATATCCACTGACGCTCTTTAAATCAAAGGAGATTAATCATCTTTTCTGTTGATTTATTCTGCCTAATTAAACCAGAAGAAAGCTAGTAGTGAATAGTGATAACAGTGGTTGGGACAAAATCACATCGCGTCAGCTTTGTGTGTGTGTGTATGCGTGTGTGCGCGCACTCGCGTGAGCTATTGATTGATGCCTGACTGCTGAGCATTGGAGTATTGTGCGAGCTTGCTGGAGCTAAAATGGAGCTCTGTTGCTTCCCTGCTTAATCCGAAGTTCAGCCGGTCCAGCTCAGGCAAGAACCGACCGGCAAAAAGGTGGAGGGCTAGCCAAATGCGGTGAGAAGTGGAGATTTTCAGCCTTTTGCTTTCTTCTTGCTGTCCTTCTACCTCCACCCTCCACGACCCAGTCATCAAACCTTTCCTCCACACAAATACCTTACCTGCTCCCTCTTCTCACTACCGCGTCGCCCAACCATCCCCGATTCCATCCTCCTGCTTCTGCGTGTCCTCTTACCGGCATTGTATTTACTTTTCTCCAGGAGCGCATTGGTCTGCAGCCCGATTGTCTTTGTTTTCCTTTCGTTCGTACAAAAAAGGTTGCAAAATCCAAGCTTGGTTGCGTATTTTGCGCAGCCCCTCCCTCTCATCCGAGATGTCAGAATTCTTAGGGTACGAAGACCTGGACCCTCTCTGCGCAATTTCGCTCGACATCCTTGCTGACCACAGACCTATATAGATCTCGCATCTCTCTCATCTCCAAAAGCGACATTCGGTAAGGACCTGGAGGACTCTTCGTTGCTCCCCAGTCCCCTTGCTCATCGCCTCTAGATATGTCGGCGTTCTCCACGAGATCAACTCGGACGAGTCGACCGTCTCGCTTGAGAATGTTCGCTCCTTCGGAACAGAGGGTCGAAGGAGCAGACCCGAAGAAGAGATAGCACCTTCCGATCAGGTTTACGACTACATTATTTTCCGTGGCAGCGATGTCAAGGACTTGAGGATCGAGGATCACCCGGGCATCAAGGAGAACAAGCCTCCCGCGATGCCCGAGGACCCGGCCATCGTTAACGTAAGCATCCGCCGCTCCCTTTCTACCTTCATACCCTTCGGAAACGCCTACTATGATGAAACATTGCGGATGTAAAAATTTATCGTCTTGTCGGAAAAGCGCAACTTACACAATGTCGAAACTTTCCGTTGCCTTCCTTCTGAATCTAGGCCTCACATTGTCTTTGGATATTGGACTACTTAGGACTGGAACACGGCTAATCATGTCAATCAATCCAGGCTCGCCCTCGTCCTGGTCAGGGACCCAGTAATCAGCCACCCCCGGCACCTGGCTTCGGACAGCCTCCATTCCAGAACAATTTCTATCCTCCACCAGGTCCATGGGGCCCTGCTCCTGGGCGTGGCGGCCCTGGCGGCCCCGGTGCAGGAATGGGCGGCATGCCGTACCCTCCCCCTCCTGGATGGTTCCCTCCCGGCCCTCCTGGCCAAGGCTTCCCTCCTGGTCCTGATCAGTGGAACAATTACAACTACCCTCCCGGGCCTGGTGGACCCCCCGGGCCTCTCGGCCCTGGTGGCGTACCTGGCCAGGTCCCTGAGAACCGCGGCACTCCCGGTCCTCACGATGCAAAGTCTGCGCCGACTGGCGCTGCTGGTGACAGGCAGAAGCCCGCCACACCGGCTACTCAGGGTGCTCCCAGCGACTCTAAGCCAGCTCCCCCCCCTGGTTTCCAGCAGGCGGCCGCACCGACACCTCCCGTCGAGTCGAAGCCTTCTGCGGCAGAAGTGAAGGCCACCGCCGCATCCTTGAATACGACCGGCTCCTCGAAGCCGGTCGAGCTTCCCGTGCCCACAGGACCAAGGAACGTCGCTCGTGTCCAACCAGCTGTCCCTCTAGCTGGATCTATGCCCAAGGCATTCCCCGTTCCTGTCAACGACAGCAACGCCGGTCAGGCCGCCCCTAAGCCTGCTGCCGCCCCCACTGCCGCCAGTGTGCGGGATGCTACTGAGGCCGCGAAGGCAGCTGTCGCTTTGGCCATGGCTAATATGAATGCCGGCAACGTTGCCGTTCCCACCGCACCCCAGGGTAACGGCAATGCGATGGACAACTTGACGAAGAAGGTCAACGAGATGAGGGTCAACGCAGCCCGAACCACCCAGTCTGGCGGTGGTCGTGGCCGAGGTCGTGGTGGAAGACAAGGCCAGGCCAAGGTCGAGGTGCCTGATGCGGACTTTGACTTTGCCCAGGCCAATGCCAAGTTTAACAAGGACGACTTGGTCAAGGAAGCCATCGCAGGTTCGCCTCTGGGCGAGGCTCCTAACAACGGAACCGCAACTGAAGCTCCTGCTGCCGAGGTTCCTGGCACTAACCCGCCTGTTGCTTACAATAAGACACGGTCATTCTTCGACAACATTTCAAGCGAGGCCAAGGACCGAGCAGACAACAACGGCCAAAAGCCTGGCGGTCGTGAATGGCGCGGCGAAGAGCAGCGTAAGAACATGGAAACCTTTGGTCAAGGCAGTGTTGATGGCGGCTACCGAGGCTTCCGAGGCAGAGGTCGCGGCCGTGGCCGAGGAGGCTATGGTGGTCGTGGTGGCGGCGGACGTGGCGGTTTCCGTGGCCGTGGTGGCCAGGGTGCTGCCGGCCCTGCCGAGAACTAGGCATATCCCGTGCCTATAGCGTACTGTTGCTGCAAGCAACCCATATTGGGAATTCACAATCTGGACCGCCAAACAATCATGATTTTGATGGACGCTTCTCTAGCTTTTGGATGGAGGCGCGTCTCGGGAAGGAAATCCTTTCAAACAGGACTTTGTACGATGTATTATTCCTTGATTCTCGATTTTTCTCGGATTCCCTTGGCGACGGAGCATTGGGCTGGCAAGTCCTTTGAATTGGTTTGGCCAGGCGGGCAGGAATCATAGGACTGCTATTTTGACATGCATGGGATCGGAAGGAGTTGGGCAGTGATTGCTGCAAGCGACGGGAGCTGCGGTCTCATGATTGCGAAGTGACGACAAAGGGAATTCAGGCGTGGGTAGCAAGCATTGCGTTCTCATTTGCTAGTTGAACTGGGCAGAGATCCCGGATCAACACGACCTGACGGCAGAGAAATGTCTGCTCTCTGGAGGTCGATAAGGGGGACCAACACAAGGGATTGCTAATCCCTGGATAACTTATGAGGAAATGAGAAAAGAAGATTCTTTTCTTTTTGGTGGTAGAAGGATTCTAGCGTTAGGCTACAAGCGTGAGACCCTTTGAGGTCTTGTTTGCACACCAATACTACTACGCCAGCCACCAGACATGCATGCGCACGTTGCATTCTGAAGCGATTTGATTGTCTACAGCCGGTAGCATACTCATTGTGGTCTGGTGAATTGCTGCTGCTTGTCTCTGTCATCTACCTTTGCTAGGTAGGTAGTCAAGGGAGCTCTGTTGGTAGACGTGAAGTGGTTAATTTGCTTCTGTGAAAAGCGCTGACCCAGGGGGGGGGGGGGGGTGGGCTGAAAACTGAGAGCTGTGTAACTTGCCCCGCCAAACCCCGCCACATTATACCACACGTCATGCTGGCACATTTTCCGGTGTGACGCATCATTGCCCGACTTGGTGCTGACAAGGAACTCTTCTGTTCTGCAAACCAACTGCTCTGCAAAAATCTTACCTCCAATCTCCAGCTCTACCAATTATCATTGTTTCCAAAACCAATTGAACTGGGTATCATCACCATGTCGAGTCGTCAGCTTCGCAAGCTGCAGAAGCAGAGGGAGCTTGAGCAGCTGCAAGAGGCCAAACCTGCCACCGAGGAATCCAGCGATGACGAGCCTGAAACTGCAACCATCAAGCCTCGGCAGAGCTTGTTCGCAGCTCTAGGCGGCGGAGAAGACGAAGACGACGATGATGATGACGAGGAGAAGCACGGCAATGAGCAGGAGGAAGCTCAGCCGGAATCCGAGCCAGAGGCAGTGTCTCAGCCTGCCAAAAAGAAGAACAAGAAAAAGAAGAAGAAGGCGAAGAAGGCTTCGACGCAAGACCAAACCGCAAAGGTTCCGGAAGATAAGGAAGACGAAATCGACCGGGCGCTCAAAGAGCTTAGCATCGCGCGTAATGCAGGCTCAGCCGCCTCCGATAACCTTGCGCAACGAAGTCGCGACGTCGACGAACTCCTGCAAATCAACACCCAGTATCTCAGGGCCATCAACGAGATGCGCGCCCTATTTGGAAAGGAGGCAATCCAGGCCGCACAGGAAGAAGAACGGGCCGAGCAGGAGGCTGCGCGCCGAGCACAAAGAGGTCCCAACCAGCAGGTTGACCTGGAGACGGCACTTCGAGGGGATCCACGCAAGAAGCTTCCAGAGGTATCTCTACGGAGAAACGTCTTCATCCAAGGCAAGGACACTTGGCCACGCGCCACTGCGGCAGGTTTGATTATGAAGGAAGTCAGGAAAGGCTCGGACGGTCTCGTCGAGTTCGCTTTTGTGCACGAGCAGGCATACGATAACGTTCAGATCATGTTCTTCAGCAGCGTCCAGCTCGGCGACCCCATGCAGATGGTCCAGCTTCTGATGCAGTTCCCGTACCACGTCTCGACCTTGCTTCAGGTCAGCAAGGTTGCCATCCAGGACCAAAACCAGGCGCTGGCGGCAGACCTTTGCGAGCGGGCATTGTTCACATTTGGCCGGGCTACGACATCTGCTTTCAGGCAAAAACTAGAGCAGGGCAAGGCCCGGCTAGACTTCCGCCGCCCAGAAAATCGCGAGCTTTGGCTCGCCGGATACACTTACCTCAAGAGCCTGATTCGCAAGGGAACCTACCGGACAGGATTGGAGTGGGCGAAGCTGCTGTTTAGTCTCAACCCGAATGACCCTTACGGAATGAAGTACTTCATCCACACACTGGCGATTCGGGCACGCCAAGCGCAATGGCTCATCGATTTCATGAACACACACGAGTTCGTGGCGGACGAGACGGACGATACGTACCTGAAGCAAACGCTGGTTCTCGCGAAGCTTCAGGTAGGCGACACCGATGGAGCAAAGATAGCGGCAGTGGCCGGCATGGAGCGTCTGCCGTGGCTCTACTGTGCCCTCTTCCAGGCGTTGAACTTAGAAGCGCCGCCTCCCTTGTGGGGTGTACGACCCGACACCAACGAGCGTGAGTTCTGGACGAACCTCTACATTCACCAAGCCAAAGATATCTGGAACAACTCGCAAGCCATCGACCTGCTCAAGGACGCTGTCAAGGTGGCGCAGAAGCCCACCCGAACTCTCCCGGAAGATATGCCGGCAGACAATCGCACAGCCAGATGGGCGTGGTTGGAGGACACCCCGAGTTTGCTGAGTGGCATTCCAAGGGCGATGCTTGCGCGGGAACCCAACTACGCCTTTGACCCGCTCCCGCCGCCAAAAGAGGAAAATATATTTACGAGCCAGGGTGTCCAGATGCCCTGGCGGCAAGGCGGCGAGAATGGGGAACGGGAAATGCTTGCACAGGAGCGAGCACTCATCAATATGATCCGGAGACAACAGCTAAGAGCCGGGGCGCGAAGAGGAGCTGCTGAGCCGGGTGTCGGTGCAGCGGAAGCCATGATGGGTGCGTTCCCAGGGGATGATGACGATGAAGAGGGTGGGGAGTTCGGTGATGCTTGGGAAGGCGCCTTCAGTGACGGAGATGATACCGAGTTTGAGGGCGATGGGCACCAACCTGCTTCCGCCGGTGTAGTCCAGCGACTTGCCGACATGCTAGCGTCTATGATACCCGGCGGATGGCCGGCCGAGCCGGCTGATGGGGACGATGAACATTCAGACCCGGAAGACGACGAGCTGCCTCCTTTGATCGATGGTGACGAGGATATTGACGATGGCCGGCAGCAGCATAGCGGAAACCAGCCATAGTAAAGATGGGTAGTGCTTGTCAGGACACTCGCCCATGCATTAGATTGGTCCGTTTTGATGGCACTCGTGCATAAGGCAATACTAGACACACAACATCCATGGCGACAAAAAGAAGACAAACATATGAATAAACCCAACTGCTAGTAACTCAATGTGCTACCTATGTTTGTTATCCAACAGTCGAATGTGAAGCGTCACACGCACACACAGACCCCGGCCCCTGCACGGAATGGCTAACAGACGGGTTCGACCGCACGCAGTATCCATAGCCCAGAGGGTCGGACAGCACGGGACAAGCCTCGGAAACGCAGCTGAAGCTTGGGAACAGCAAGACTTTAAGAAGCAACATCGATCTGGGGGGTAGCATCTGTTTCTGGGACAATGCGAGCTCGAAGACGGTGTCCAATATCCAGGGCATGTGCCCCCAAATGAAATGTGCTCACTCAGTACGGCGGGACTGGGTCCGTTTCAGGGGGAATGTTCAGCATAGGAGAAAGCGCAGCGTCGGGGGGGGGGTACTGAAGTGAGCAAGTTTCAGAAACGAGACCCTAGGGGGATGGCGACCGATTAGGCGCTAGCTAGCCAGTGTGGGTGGGAGTGAGCTTGTCGATGGTTATTAATAATGCGATGCCAGTGTCTACCTGTTTGGGACTGCTTGGAACGGATATATAATCAACACCAGGTCCGTCTCACACAGCCTGCTAGTTTCTGACTGGTTCTCCTGTTCTGCTTTTTCCAATAACGATACCCCCCTTTCCCCCTTTCTTTCACTTTCCCGTTCGAGTACCACCGTGGTTCGCCTCCCTAAAACGACCGAGACTGTGATCCGCTAGCGGGACCTCTCTACCAACCTACCTCAAAACGACATTGGAGCTCCTGCCCCTCCTTTATTTATTCACCCCGCCAAAAACGCCCATACCGCAAACTCTCCCAACTACACACCGCCAAACCCCTCCACGCCGACTTCCCACGACACGCGACAAACCATATCCAACATGTCCGAGCATACTTACAAGTTCAACGTCAGCATGAGCTGTGGCGGCTGCTCTGGTGCCGTCGACCGTGTGCTGAAGAAGCTTGAGGGTACGTCTTTACTCCCCATGGGCGCCACATGTCCTACCTTGCCGATCCGTATGTTCGCCTAGCAACCCCCGCGTCCCGGGGGAAGCGCCGGTGAAGGTCACGTCACATTATAGAGATGATGGGATGAACTTTCGACTAACCCGGCATGTTCCAAACAGGCGTCAAGTCCTACGAAGTCTCCCTCGAGACCCAGACCGCCACCGTCGTCGCCGAGGAGAGCCTGCCGTACGAGAAGGTTCTCCAGACCATCGCCAAGACGGGCAAGAAGGTCAACTCTGGCAGCGCCGACGGCGTCGAACAGAGCGTCGAGGTCGTTGCCGCATAAATCTGATGCTAAAGGAGTATGGCCAGGGGAGTCGGGAGATCGGAAACGAACTCGAGAGCGCGCGAATCATGCCTTGACCGGCCTCTTTTTGGGCGAGGGGTTTTTTCTGTCTGGGACTTTCGGACGCGTGGTATAGAGCACAACGCTGCGCCTAGAACTTGCTTTTACGTACTTTTCGAAAGCCAATGAAACAAACAAACAAACAAACGAGACACATGTTTTAGCTGCCGAGACCCATGGCGCAGAGGCCGTAGCTTCAAAGACGGGTCTTGAGATTCCATGTTGCTGATACCACAAGTGTGCAGGGTTATTGTCAACATGAACCACGCCCGTCGAACGCTCCGCCTATCGAAGTGATTATTGCTCATTGCTTACTGCTGTTGCACTTGGTACATGAAAACTGGCGTTGTGGACATACTAGCCGAAGTCCTTGTAGGGATTCGCTTTGGTCCGTGATACCCTCATTCGGCACAGGGTGTTGTTTGCAAACCGAATCATGGATTCCCGGTCGAGTCGTTAATATACCTAGCCCGACAACGCCATAGGGGCTTTGCCAACGTTGCCACCGAAGTTCCATATTTTGGCATGGCCTGGTTTCACTCTCCGAACCGTCTCATGAACATTTTCCCGTTCTAGACCCGGGCTCCAAGCTGGTTGAAGCCGACTCGGAATATTGCCTCGGGTCTTTGATTGCGGCCCATGCACATCTAACAGCAATCGGGAAAAGGCAGCAACCGTGCATCCTAGTGCAAGTTGCTCGTACGTTCGTGCGAACTTGCCCGTTGCACCCTTCTTTAATTGGCTTACGTCAATTATAAACACGGGAAGGTCCCCCCGCTCCAGAGAAACATGCCAAGAAACAGGTAAAGAGTACAGTACTGTAAGTCAGCAAGGTCCGGCTTCCAAAAGGCATCCACTTGCCAGAAGCTGGTTCGGTCGAGCATCAAGCTGCCGGACTCACCCCTTCTTGAGTATTCCTTTTCGCGGTCTCTCTCTCACGAGATGGGCATTCCATCCACACAGCTGTATAGCGATGGGTAGGGCTGCTGTCGGGATCGAGCTCAGTCATCAGACCCTCGAGAGGACACACTGCTGATCCTGATGCCTTATCCAATGGCACCCGCCTGATGCAGCATGAGTCTGGGGGACACGTGGAATTGGGGGCCCTGAAAGTGATGCAGAATGCCAAAAAGACGACAAATTAGAAACAAAAGTGACCAAACGACGGAGCTCAGTCCTCAGAGTACCCACGCCCGCTGCATCGCGCCACCCGGGGGACCGGGGCAGGTGCATCTGCAAACGTCATATTGCGCCGCGGGGTTGCTGGGAGGGAGGGTTGGTATCCGCACAAAGCGCCGTGATCGTCGTGGCCAGATGCTGTTTCGCGGGGTCAATCCCTTTCGCAGAGCACCTGGGATACGTCGCGAGGTACGGTATGAATGGCTAAGTAGAAAGGCTACAAATGACGAGCCACGCGCCTGAAATGGGTGGCGGTACCCGTTCCCCGTTCCCCGGTTTTTTTTTTTTGTGTGTGTGTGAACGACGTGCCTCAGATGCTTGTGCCGCTCAGATGAAGCAGATGCTTGTACCCTTACCATTAGTGCCTGCCTGAACCTCTCACATCTTGTCTGCATGAGACCGTTAGGTTGCAGCTTCTCGACGATTCGGTATTAATGCCCTTTTACCCTCCCTGCTTGATGCCACCCTGAATTCAAATCCACCGTCCTTCGGTTTTCCGGCAATAGCCTGCTTCAGCCCAAATATAACAACACTTGCATGAAGAACCGAGTTCTGTAATCGAACCACACTGTCTAACCTTTCCCATCTCACATAGGGGGGGAAAAAGCACACCAATTGTAGTAGACTCGCAACACCAATCCCTCTTAACCTTCACCATGGGAACACCGTTCGTCTCCTTTCTCGAGCCGACCCGGCTAGACGCCTACATCCGCGGCGCGCCGCATGACGAGCAGCCGGCGGCGATCCCCAAGGGGTTTTGCGACGCCATGGAGGTGCGTGAGGTTGTCTTCGTAGAGGAGCAAAAGGTGCCTGCCGAGAATGAGTTCGACGCCGACGACAGCCGTGCATGCCACTGGGTCGCCTACGCCTCCGTCAACAAGGTCGTCGAGAAGGAGGTCCTTGACGCTGCCGGCAACATCGCCAAGCCCCGCCGGAGCAGCACGCGCAGCACCCCCATCGGCACCATCCGCCTCGTGCCCTTTCCCCACGCCCCACACCCCAAGAACGGGGGCGTTTACTGGGACGGCGAGCTCAAGGAGGACCCGGACGCGGCGGAGCCGTCAGGGAACACCACGACAACGACAACGAGTCCGGCCGTTGAGCAGCAGGCGGAGACCGCGGCGGAACACGTCGGTGAGGAGAGGCGGGTGTCGGTGACCAAGGTCTGCGTACCCGACCGCGCGACGAAGCTACACGACGGGAAGGAGCCCTACGTCAAGCTGGGCCGGCTGGCCGTGGTGCCGGAGTTTAGGGGCCACCGGATCGCGAGGTTGCTGGTGACGACGGCGCTGGCGTGGCTGCGGGCGCACCCGGGCTACTTCAACCCCAGCATCAAGGAGATGGGGCTCGAGCAGATGGGCGCCGCGAGCGCCGAGGAGATGCCCAAGTGGAAGGGCCTCGTGTGCGTGCACGCGCAGGCGGCCGTCGTAGGCGCCTGGGAGAAGTTTGGGTTCCAGGTGGACGAGGACATGGGGACCTGGTGGGAGGAGGGGATCGAGCATAACGGCATGTTTCTGCGGCTGGAGTTCGAGGAGGAGACGCCCGTTCTCTGAGGCAGGTCGTGAGGTTTATGAGGGGGGGGTGTAGACTATTATTGAAAAGGAAAGGGGAGGGAGGTTGAGGTGCCGTCGAGCTGGCCCCGGTGCTGGATGGGCCAGCCTGAGGGTTTTCATGATTTACGATTCACCATGACTGCTTCGTTACTTTGTTGGACCATGGGCCGTAATAATTCCCCTAACAGCCATGGCAGTGATAACAGAACTCCACCATATTTACGCAAAGTATTGATACTGTTCCAAGGGCAGAACAGTGAGTGGGATCAATCACCGGGGCGTTTGGCACGCTCGTATTTTGGGCAAGGGTCAGCTGTGTAGGAACAAAATGTTGGAGATTGATTGTATTTCCCCCATAGCATACGGAGTACATGGTCATGATAATCATGATCATCTCACGTGGCAGCGTGAGCCGGCGGCGACCTCGACCGATCTCGGGTGGGAAAAGATGGGCTGGCGGGCTGGCGGCAACCCCCATCGACATTGGACCAGGGATACACACATTACACACCAAGGGGAGGGGAGGGGACGCGGGGTATTGATCATTTGCTCTGACGAGCCTTTGGCTTGTATTGGAAAAAGCCACCGTTAGAAGCCGTTAAGAGACAAGATGCCGTAGTCGCGTTTCCCCCTCCCCAATATCCCGAACGCGCAAATGCAAAGTAGGTCAGCGCATCAAAGACACCGGCTTCTTTTTCTTTTCTCTGTTCGGGGGACGATGAAGAAAAAAAGAGACGTTGAATTCTGCCCTGTTATGTAATACCACGCCTCCGTTGATTTGTCCCCCAAAAAGCAGTTTTTTGACGTCTCTCCAGAGAGAGATGGGAGACCCATCTTCCTTAAACAGGTCAACCCCACCTCCCAAATCTCCAAAGCGTGATGGGGGAAGGAGGTATGTATTCCACAGCTCTCCCACAGCCCCCAAGACACAAGCACAAATTTTCCTCCCGGCCAACAGAGTTTGTCGTGGCCCACACGCGATGGTGCGGGAAAAGGCGAAAAAACAAGGTAAACCCTTTACCGGTTGGACTTGGCGACACGCTCCAGCTCATCCTTCTTCTTGATGGCGTACGAGTTGCTGCTGCCCTTGGCGGCGTTGATCAGCTCCTCAGCCAAGCACTCAGCAATGGACTTGACGTTGCGGAAGGAGGCCTCGCGGGCACCAGTGGTGAGGAGGGAGATGGCCTGGTTGACACGGCGCAGGGGGGAGACATCGACGGCCTGGCGACGGACGGTACCGGCGGAGCCGATACGGGTGGAGTCTTCGCGGGGACCGCAGTTGACAATGGCGTCGACGGCGATCTGGATGGGGTTCTGGTCGGTCATCAGGTGGATCTGTGTTGAAAAAAAAATAAGTGTTAGTCCATATGTTGTCCTCAAATGGCCTGGTTCCCCGTCGGAGGGTTTGGGGGTTGCGGTGTGCGTGGGCAACGTACGATCTCGAAGGCGTGGGCAACAATGCGGACAGCCATGAGCTTCTTTCCGTTGTTGCGGCCGTGCATCATGAGGGAGTTGGTGAGACGCTCAATGATGGGGCAGTTGGCCTTGCGGAAGCGCTTGACGGCATAGCGGCCAGCGGAGTGGGTGACGTAGACGGGGTTGCGGAGGGAGATGTAGTCACTATTGGATTCGATTCCCAATTAGCCTCTGAAGACTTTGTTTGTCTTGTTCCTCTCTGGTGTTTTCTGTGGTCATTGATTTTCCCGATGTCCAGTTGCGCGTGTCCCAGATTGCCATTTCCAATCGCATGTCTTTGGTTGTTCCGTCTCTTTCTCGAACCGTATCTCGCGCGCGGAAGGAGAGGAGGGGAAACTGTCGTAAAAGTCCATGGAGGGGGGGGGGGGGGGAGGTAGAGGGGGACTCACGTCAGAGAGATGTCCCGGACCTCAACATCGTAATCCCACTTGTTGAAAAGCTTGACGTTGCCGACCTCCTTGACGACGTCCTTGGGGAGGACATCGTAGGTGCCCACGTTCTCGACCTCGATATCGCCGCCGTCAGACATTTTCGCTCGACCTTTTGGGGGTTAGTAACCTTTGGGGAGGGAGGGAAAGAAAGTCGAGAAGCTTGGGTGGGAAAATGTGGTGGTCGTGGTTGAAGTTGTCCAAGTGCGAAAGGGACGGCCGCAGAGTGGGTTTCGATTTTCCTACTCGGCTCGCTTTGCGTTGGTGAGTGAGGAGCCCAGGGCTTGTGTGGCCAGCTCCAGTCAAAAAAACGCCTTCTGCCAGCCAGCGAAATATTTTTTCCAGACTTGGTGTGCATTCCGACCAATCATAACACCCGCTGCGTAATGGTAAGACCCACTACCGCGAGGGTTGCTGCCCTCGGGCAGCCGAAGGGCGGCCAGGAGGGGTGGCCAGAAGTGGCACCTCTTTTCAGCAACCTCATACAATTGAAATTCCTACTCCCGACGACCTAGGTGCCTGTTGAATTCCGACCGACGACATCACAAATCAGACAAAATGGTACGCCCCGCGAGTCGCCCTCTCCTCCTCCGCGTGCGCGCGTAGAACGCTGCACCCTCTCAGGCGAAATGTTTGTGTGCTGACTTATTTGGATGTAAAGGCGCCAGCTGCAGGAGCTAAGAAGCAAAAGAAGAAGGTTCGTTGCAACTGAGTTCCCTCACCGTGTCTATGTGACAAAGCCAAAATCGCTGACTTGTTTGTGATAGTGGTATGTATAAATTCAGTTGCGCGCGAGAGAAACACTTGGCGAGAATACCGATCGATCATTGTGCCTCGGACGACGCATGGCCCCTTCCATCCATCGCAGCCGACTTACCTATTCCACAGGTCCAAGGGAAAGGTCAAGGACAAGGCCCAGCACGCCGTCATCCTCGACAAGGCCACCTCCGACAAGCTCTACAAGGATGTCCAGTCCTACCGCCTGGTGACCGTTGCCGTCCTGGTCGACCGTCTCAAGATCAACGGCTCCCTCGCCCGGAGATGCCTTGCCGACCTCGAGGAGAAGGGCATCATCAAGCCCGTTGTCATGCACAGCAAGATGAAGATCTACAGTACGTCGAGAAACCCTCCCTCTCGTGTGCCGCGCTAGTGTGCATCCTACGAAGATGAGCCCACCAACTGACACTTATCCAGCCCGTGCCGTCGGTGGAACTGACTAAGCCACGAACGTGGTACGCGTGACGACAAACAAAAAGCAACGGGGATCAAGGGACGGATTGGGTCATATCTGCCTAGTCAGGAGGCTTTACAGATGCTCGATGTAGCACTATACCTTGGGCCTTAGGGATCGGATTTGCTTAGCATCGCAAATGGAACGGAGTTGATACGTACATTTGCCGTGTCGTCGAATAGACCATGATCACGTCCAGACGTCTCCCATGATTACAGCCCCAGTCATTAGCCTTGTTTTCAGTGTGTACATCATTCGTTCGACCGCAGTGTTACAATCCAACCGACGTTATTTCGCAAGAGTCGAGGAAACCCCTTTCCACATGTGCCTAGAACTGTGGAATCGCCCACGGTCTTGGTGATTAGCCAGTTAGCATCTTGCTACGCCGGCAAGACATTGTGGCCGTCATAGAAAGAAAGCTTCTAAGCACAAATCTAAACACGGCGTGGGACGCGTCACTTTTCGTACTTGATCACCGATGGATGGATGGGTGGTCGTCTTTGACAGTCACTAAGGACGAGAACTAATTCTCTGGCAATGGCACAACGTCACTTCTCGACAGCCCACGGGCCGTGCCTCTCTCTCTCTCCGTCCGAGTCTGTAGCGTTCCGATTCATGGTTCAATGTCACCCCACTTGGACACCGAGCGCGACAGAGCGGCGGCAATGCCCTTCGCCTTTTGCACACGTTCATGCTAGCCGCGGGAAAGGCCAACAATTGGCAGTGGAGCGTAGCGCTTGGTGGGCTGATCCGAGTTGTCCTAGCATCAGAGCTCACATGTGAATAGAGAAACCATTCCAGTAAGTTCTAGACGGCCGGACGGGTTGGCTCCCCCTTCTCGGACGCCGCTAGGAAACTTTGACTGTCGGCAACAATGTCCTCAGCCGACAAAAGGACAACTGTGTGAAGGGTAGCGATACTGAGCTCATCTTGCCGCCAAGTGCATCTATTGATGGGCTCTACCCCCCCCCCCCCCCCCCCCCCCCCCCGAAGAGTACACTACCGTATCCTCTGAGCAAATTGGCCAACCGCTAATTCTCGGGCTAACGGTAAAGGGGAAAGTGGCCGCTCATAGCGCTAAACCTATCAGAGAAAGCGGTCAACATACCCACCTATCCACCCACCTGCCCACTTGCCCATTATTTACTGTTCTTACGCCTTAACTTCCTGCTGACGTAAATGACTAACCCCTGCTTTTGCCTTTCTAGATCCCTGTTTCTGCCAGCACGCTAGCCCTTATCTGGTGGCCGCGATACTCTTTGCCGTTAGCCTGAGAATTAGCGGTTGGCCAATTTGCCCAGAGGATACGGTAGTCCGTTCGATGGGGGGGCAAGGCGATAAATATTTTTTGTGCAGGGAAGTGGGGGCGGTTAATCTATCATTCGCTTGAGGAATTACTCGCGTCCGCGGTTTGATGCATCGGGGACGTCAGCAGCACGATAACGGGCACCTGCGTCATTGCTAGTCATTGGCGGGGCTTATCATGTGTGGTGAGTTCAGTGGCACGATGCTGTTCCTTGGTTCTAGAAGCGTGGGCGAATCCGAGGGGAAATGGAATGGGTTTCGAGGCGCAAGGACGGGGCCGGACGCGGAGATACAGTTGCGAGATTCTCCCGGGGTCCAAGTCCGCCGCCCGAGGTGTCAGTCGGATAGGCGAGAGGTCAAAAGTACAGTGGAAGGGCTCGGGAGCGGGTTTTGGGTTGACGAGATTGAACAGATTTGTTGGCGGCTGGGCGGTTGAGCGGGTCTTCCCAGACGCTTTGGCCGAGTTTTGAGGTGTTTGACCAGGAAGTCAAATTGATTAGGGCGGTCCGAAATTTGATGTCATGTCGAAATTGCTAGAGTCGCGAGACGCCCCCTTTTTTTTCGCTTTCCCCCTCCTACAAGGCGTTACATTCTTGGAGGGGTTGACAGAGATGAGTAGTGATGATGGGAACCAAAGGTTGCATGTACCTAGGTACATGGGCTCGTCGTAGCGCGGCTCATGTGCACCGAGCCCTTTGGGGAGCAACGGTCCGCCGGGACGGGTGAGCGAGTGAAGGGGGGAAGGAATCAACTTCGACTCTTTGGGCGGTTGGCTGACTAGGGGGGATTTCCAGGGTCTCGTTCGAACAAAGGAGCGGCACATGATGCGGCTGCAACAGCCTCCAAGCCAGGCGCGAACGTCATGTGGTAGCTGACGAATGACAGGGCGGGAGGGCCGTATGGCACACAGCTGACTGGCTGGTTGGGGGTCGAAGGGGGGGGAGGGAAAATCGAACAGCTGGACGGGCCGGATCTCTTTGGTTCGTTTCGGAGGGGAGAGGGGGCGGCGTAAGAACATCTGAAGAAAGCGCAATTTGCTGGCATGACGGAGGAACGAGGTGGGATGAGATGGGGGATCAAGGCATGTCAGGGGGATCTATCCGGAGTACCCAAGTGTTGGCGGGATGGACGATGCCTGCCTACCATACCATTACCATACCATACCACATCGTGCCTACCCAGGTACAGAAGCCCGCATGCAGGCCTGCCCGTTGTCTGGTAGGTGCACGATGCAATCGTAGTTTAGGTCGCCGTCGATTAGGTAGATGCCGCCCGTACCTGGTTCGTATTCCACAGGCTGCCATGTTGGTCGTGGAGATGGACGGATTGCCCCAAATAGGCATTCCAGGGTTCAAGATATGTACAAGGAGCACTCCACTGGTGCCAGTCCAAGCTAGGTAGGCACGAATGCGAATGCAAATGCAGATGCAGATGCAGAATGAAGGATGTGGATGCACAGACGGACGGATATTCCCTTTGAGCAAGAAATTGCTCTCTTTCTCTGGACCGACGCGCGAGACTACCGTAGAATATCCCAACCGCCTTGGCTACCTACATACCTCAGCCTCTCCTCTCGTCGTCCCCCATCCCATCCCGTCATCCCATCCCATCTCATCCCATCCCATCCCATGTGGCTTGGAGACTAAGACAAAGTATCCTTGGGCCCTACCAGCCAGTCAGTCAGTTGGTCAGTCTTAAACTCGAGACCCGAGTATCGTCAGCAGGCGGTGGGTGTATGTATTTAAAGGCCAGTGGCCCCAAGAGTTGAGCATTGGGCCATTGGTCGAGGCTGCAACAAGGTCTCAAACACGCCCCCTCCATTTCATGCTCTCGATCCCGCAAGTGAGGTGTCCTTTTGGGGGTTAGGTACTCCATACATAGTAGTGCTAGGCATTCCCACCCAGACAGAGGCTTGACAGCGAGGTGTCAGGAGGGCTGGTTCATGCGCTTCCATGCGGGCCACTTTGTTCACCCGGCCACCGTCACTTCACCTGCGGTGCCTTTTAGATTTGGATCGCCTGTCCCGGTCAGGTCGCATGAACATTCGCTCTGCGCCCAATTGACTGGGTCTCGAGGCCTTGCCCTTTGCAGCTGATTGCAGATGGCAACCTGGTAATTGCACGCTCCACCACGGCACCCAGGCATTTGAATTGTGTACAGTACGGTACCGACTTACCCACTAGGTATCTCATACTGAGATACCTAGGTATCTGGTGCGGTGCAATCGCAAAATGGCCCTATTCTGCCTCATTGTCGCAATTCACCTGAAGGGGAACAAGATGAGAGATGATGCGGGATGCATGGCAAGCAAGCAAGCAAGCAAGCAAGCAAGCATCAACCAGTTTTACCCACGCATGCCGATACACCACCCAAGTAGCCAATCTATTTACCTACCTACCTCAGGTACTTATTGATTTTGTGATTTATTACTGCATAGGTACCTAGGTAGGTAGGAGCAGTATACACACTCCTGCGGCATAGGTACGCAACTGGCAGGAGGATCCCGTCGCGTACTTACCTTAGGTAGGCATTAATCGGGTACACCGTCTCCAGACCTGTCTCCTCCCTACTGTGCGCGTGCGCGCACGCCGCCCGTACCTGATCCTTTCCCCTTCTCGGCCTGTGATCTCCAAGATGGCCAACCAAGTGATGTGCACCAACTGGCCCGGACGTCAGGCACCGCATCCGCCCTGTCTTACATCTCCTGCTCAGTCCTCGAGTCTGACTGCCGCCGTTTACGGATGGTCGAGGAACTTAGACCGTGGCCGGGTTTACCCACGTAACGTCCTGCTCCTCTCGGCCTCCCACTTCCAAGTACAAAGTCCACAGTCCATCCCGCATCTTAAAACCTCCGGTGTTCATATCCCGACCTTAACTTCCTTGCTACTCATCCTTGGCTCGCTCCCCTTCTTCTGATTCTTCTACGTCTCCTTCTTCTTCTTCTACTGCTACTGCTACTACTACTACTCCTTCCAACCCCCACCTTTCTGTCTCTCTCTCACACTCTCCCTCCCTCCCACCATCAGCGATCCCCTTTTCCCCTGCCGCTCGCAGACTGCAGACCGAACTAGTACTCGCCCACCTCCCCTCCGCTTTTCTTCCCGAGCGCAATAGACATACCACATCCTCGCGTACCTTGGTCCGTTTCTTCCTTTGCGGCCAAAAGACATCATCGCCCTATCACGTCTTCCAACTTGCTCCAGCGCACAGTTTTACCTACCCGCCTGCTCGGTTTGCGACCTGGGTTCCAATAATCACCCTGTCGATACTGCCAACCACTAGTTGCCGATCACCCTCCCTTTCGGTCGACCCGTTTATCACTTCCTGGTTGCGAGCCATCTTTCCTTCCAACCTAACCCCCCAAACTGTTTTCAACCTTTTTTTTTTCTTTACGACCGTAACAACCGACAAAATGGCACACAACATGACCGACGCTGAGCTCGACAACGACTGGCAGCCCAACGGCCGCCGCCCCCAATCGTGCGTACCAACCACTGGGCCCAAGGCCGAGTAAGCTACTCTGAGCTGCCATGCTGACTTCGTCTGTACAGCACCATCGCTCGCTCCTTCTCCCAAGAGCTTGCCGACATTTTCCGCCTTGACGACCCCGTCACCGATCTCGACGAAAAGATTGACCAACGGTATGCTGCCCTGTGACGTGCCTGAAGCTGTCAATGCGTATTGTCATCCTCACAGCCATTCAATCGCTTTGCTGACAGCTTCGTACGTAGAAAGCAAATTGTCCAGAGCCAGACAAGCGAGCTCGAAGCTCTAGAGCGTCGCATTCGCGAAATGGAGGAGCGGTTGAAGAGCAACGGTGGCAACTTGCAAACGTCTTCCAACCAGCCGGCCGCTGCTGAAGCTGCCACGCCCGCACTGTCAAAGGAAGCCCAGGAGAAGGCTAGGTCACGACCAGGTACGGCGCGCCAAAACCAGCCTCATGCCCCGTCTTCGGCCAACATGCCGCCCACGCCTACTGCCAGTGAAGGTGAATACGAATTCGTCGGCAAGGATGACCTTGACGACCACCCACCCCGACACTGAATCGCTGCATTTGACACTTCCAACTCGTACAATGCCCACAATACCACGTCTCGCCCGAGATTCCCTTTTTTTCCCCCCCGTTCCCCTCAACATGACCGTTTGCACCGAAGAAACCATCAGTCATCTATTTTATGAGGCCACGGGAAATGCTAACCATTGCTCGTTTTGTTCCATCAGACGGCGACCGCGACCAGGCATGAGGATAGACGTCACTCTTTAGACTGCGACAACCGACTCTTTACCTGCCTGTTCAAAGCTCATTCCGCATATACCCGCACTCCGCGATACCATGGCCTTACCCAATCATCGGCAAATTGGATTTTCGAGCCTCCTCCACCACAGAAAGGTCCTTACGTTGGCTGGTATGATCTCTCTTGGCATAAGATCATGCCGAGGATCACACTACGTCATGGGGTGCCACTCGCCACACCCGCCGCAAAACTGCTCTTTAGGGCGTTAGAAGCATGATTTCCTGTTTCACCGCGACATCTTTTGCAGCTGGGTTTTCTTCGTTTGCTAGCCTGATCGGTTCAGCACTTTTTTTTTTTCACATCACCAAGTCAGTGGAGTTGTAGCATGCATGAGTGAGTGCATCGGCCTCGCGGGTCCGATGCCCTGTGATCATCCATGTAATATCCAGGAGCGAGAAGAGCTGCCTCTGTAAATACCAAAGCAAGGACTGGAAATTCATCTCTGATTCGTTTTGAGCAACTGGGAAGATCGAAGCATTCCCCTGGCTGCCGAGTCGCGCACTTGTCAGGTCATGGAGAAAGTTGTCAAAGTTCATCGTGTCTGTTCACGTATGAGGAGTTGGGTAACGGTCCTCTCACATATGCATCGACCTTGGGACTGAGGCGTCACAACGGCCTAGATGGAACGATCTTGGTGTCAGTTGAAACTAACAGCTACACTGCCCCGGAAAACTTGGGGCTGACGATTCATTGCCAACGCTTCTAGATCTCGAACCCCCCCTCACCCAATGCAGACCCAGACCCACTTCTCACGCATCACAGGCAGATGTCGCTGAGCATACATCGAGGGATCCCTTGTCGCCAAACCCGACGTAGCTGCCCTGTGCGCCGTAGTTCAGCTGAACATACATGCTCTTGAGTGCTACACTCCCAAAAATGACACGGTTGGCGTTGCTGCTCTTCTGGATACCGCCGTAACATTTGTCAGTGTTGCCAGGTACAGGTCCGAGGTTGATGTGTTCCTTCGGGACAGTTCCAACATATCCACCTGCAGATATGAACTGGAAGTCGGGGATTCCGGATGCCAGGGAGCATGGGAAGATGTAAAGCCCGAGATCCGGATCTAATGCTGAGTCGGGAATCTCTGAGTAGTACTTGACTACCAGTGATGGAGGAAGCATCAGGAAGCTGGTCGCCGTGTCAATTATCGCAGTAAAGGGAGATGCAAACCGGAACCAAACTCCGCCATCCATGGTGCTCATCCGAGTCTTGCTAACCTGGAAACTCCAGCCTTCCTCGCTGTCCATCGGTTTTTCGTTTATGCTCGCAGTACCCATCGCGTAGCCGAAGGAGAAGAATCCCTTGTTCGACTCGTGCCGCAAGTCGATACCAATCCATTCAAAGTGTAGCTCCGGCTTTAGACGGTCGAGCATAGACGGCCTACTTGGCTGGACACTCGATGGACGATTTTTCGCAATGCCCAGGACGCCACTAATCTGAGGCTCGACCGCCCAACGCTGACCGACATTGACCACAGATTGGATTGTAGCGTTGATGATGTTGAAGCGGTTGTTGTCTGTCAAAAGGCCAAAACGGACCGTGTCGAGATACACCTTGCCAGAGTTGGTGACGCCATCCCCTGCGAATAGTTAGTCATTTCCACGGCGCTACGGCTGGTGAGTATTGACGGACCGTACGAAACCGACCAAGTAGCGCCGGAGACCTCTTGACTAGACGTCGACTTTGAAGGGTCGTACAGCATCGGCAATCCCTTGGCTGCCTTGTCACCAAACTTGGTGTCGGTGGTCATTAACCAGCTGTTGGTTGTGAGTTTGAGATTTTGCCAGAACACGCCAATGGCAGATGGGAGGGAAAGAAACGTACAAGTCAGAGCTGCCGGTGTCGATGATGACTGGAATTTTCTGTGGGTTTTCCGGATTCCCGATAAAGACATCGGTCAGCCAGAAGTTGCCCGTAGCTCTGGCTGCGACAATGGAGGCTAGACGGCGAATACACTGCGGTCAGCTTCAAAATCCACCTCGGTCGTCATCCCACAAAGGAGTGGATGGGAGGGGAACTTGCAGTAGTATCCACTGCGTCGGGCCGGTGTATGTTTCGCAAGGGCCTCCGGTACGGGCATGTTCCACTTCTCATATGCGGCCGCGAGGGCGGCTCCGTCCGGGACGTAGTCCGGGTCGGCGTGGACGGGTATCGTGAAAGTGCTGCTCGGGAGGGTTCCAGGCTGGGGTCCGGATACCTGGGGACCCGTCGGGATGGCGTGCGCCATTACCGACCAGAGGAGCGGAACCACGAGGGAGAGGAGCATATTGCTGATCGTTGACTGAAGTTTGAAATAAGATATTCTTGATGGGTCGATCTTTGAGTTGGATGCTTGAGACGGTACTTTCCAAACTGAAGCTTGGATGAGGTTGGCATATTTATATACATGGAGGCATCTCTGTTTGTAGTATAACATCGACCCAGGCTTCATTTTACCAACAAGTTAGGTTTCAGCCCGGATCAGGAGCGAAATGACAAAATGTTCGTCAAGCAATGTTTGTTTCGTACAAGGACCATGTGTTGTTGACCGAACCAGAAGCGATATCGCAACGAAAATCAGCACGTTGTTTGTTCTCCTCTCCTTTGTTGCTGCCTGTCGCCCTCTCTGGGACAACCATGTGTTACTTTGGATCTGGCGGAAGCTTTCGCCGCGGTGCAGATACCCGCGGGGGAAGGGGGGGTTCGAGACGGCGCGGGAGAGAAGCCGACGGGCTGAGCCTACCGAGCTGTTGGTCACGGGTTGCGATCATTTGCGTGGTAAGGTTTGGGGGGGACGAAAAGAAGGCTACGGGAGAAGTTCCCTCTGAAGGGGAGGGAACGAAACCAATGCGGGTGTTAGGGCTTGGGAAGCGAGTTTTCATCGTGAGAAGTCTCACTGTCCATCGTACACCGACGATGGTGAGGCGGTCATGAGTTGTCACTATCGGAGGGGTGGGAGAGTGGTCGTTTACGGGCGGTTGAGAAGTGACACTTTTGCGATATTTGCTGGGGATTCCCACTCAATTCTGCCAGCAAACAAGAAGGGAAAGAAAAGAAGAAGGGGGGAGAAAAAAAGTCCCGAGGATTCTGCCGGCGTTCTATCCTCGGGGCGACGCGAAACGGCCCCGGAAGCGTGCTCTCCTGCTCCCCGGTAGAACGAGGTCGGTTCCGCAGGGTAGTTACATTGGCGAGTAAGGGGGGGAAACCGGTGGGACGGACCACATGTGCGATGCCGGCGGACGAGGCGGTTCCCCCGTTGTACCACAGTAGTGGAAATGGTCACGGAAAGGCTAGACGAAGAAGAGATTGCATTTTTGGCCTCTTGTCGTCGAGAATCTCGGGCCGGTTTGCACACCGGGGGCAGCACGAGGAGGGCATGAGGATCATGGGACCATGGGATCGTGAGATGCTGAAGGATCATGGGACCTCCCCCCCCCGTTCCTGGGACTGGCGTGCCCGGAGGTAAGGTGGACGGGCGGTGCGGTGTCGCTTCCCACCTGTATGACATCGCGCGTCTGTCTGAGTTGGGAGAGAGAGAGAGAGAAGGGGGGGGAAACGATGAAGTGGCTGCCCCTCTCGGCCTTGTTGGCGGATGTTGCTTCTTCTACGTCACCTTGGCCACCCAGACACGGCCACAGGCGAGGCGGCTGATGTTTGCTCTTGGTAGTCGAGGCATCCGGGTTGCCTTGGTTCGGATACTTCTCTCGACCGGTAGGTACCACCTGGCACGGCACGGCACGTCTCAAAGGGTCGCGGCTGGGATATGTGCAAGAAAGGAAAAAACCAAGGGGGGGAGGAAAGCTGCTCTCTGGACCAAGAGCCATGGGCTTGCACCAGAGGGGGATAGGACCGCATACGCTGTCTTCACGATGGTCTCATCTCAAGGGGCCGAGTTGGCATTCACAGGCGGGAGAAGACGCAACCGATTTTTTTCATCTGGACTTGTCTGTAATTTCATTTCATCTGAAAAACGCCGTAGGTATGATGTATGCTCAAAATTTCAAAAAGCTGAATCACTCTACTGCGACCCATGCGCTCCCCTACATTCACCCAGAGGGAACTCTCAGAGCTCGTCGTGCCCCGGCGCACCCCTCGGGGCGCTGCCCTCGCCCTGGCCCTGCTGCGACTGCTCAAACTTCTTCAGAATCTCCTCAATCTCAGCCTCACTCGGGGTGTCGCCGCCCTCGCCGCCGAACTTGACATAGCTCCCGCCACCGGGGCGCTCAACGGTCTGGCCGGCAGGTGCCTCGGGCTCGACGGTCGAGCTCTGGGGGGGCACGGTGGTGGTGGACTCTTCCTTAGGCTCCCCGGAAGAAGCGGAAGCGGTGGGCTTTGTCTTCTTGGATTTTGCGCTCTTGCTGTTGGCCTTCTTGGTCTTGCCCTCAAAGTTCTTGACGCCCTTCATGGCGAGGTCCATGCCGGCCTTGTCAAGCTTATCGCGCTTGGCCTGGAGGTCCTTGACGAGGAGCACGGGGTCCGCCGTCGCGGCGAGGGCGTCCTGCTTCGCCTCCATCTCCTCGAGCCACTTGGTCGTCGACACATATACGTCCTCGACCACCTCCACATCCTCACGCTTGTACAGCGGCGGGACGGGGCCCTTCTCCTTGACGACGTCGTCCATCGTGCGCTCCTTGCTGCTGTCGTCGTCCTCGAGGTCGTCAGAGTCGCTCGAGGGGGTGGCTGAAGCGGTCTCGGTGGAGGGCCCCGCGGACGCGTGCCACGCGTCGTACTCGTCGAGCTGCTTCTGGATGGTGCTGATGAAGGACTGGGTCGAGTTGAGGGCCTCCTTGAGGGCCTTGACGAGCTCGGGTCGCTTCTCGGCCTCATCGCTTCTCTTCTGGATCTTGGTGACGGGCTCGTGGAGCTCCTTGTACCTCTTCTTGAGCTCTTCGCGGGTCGCGTCAGCGCCCCCCTCGTAGAGCCAGTCGCTCGCCTCGCTGTTCTTCTTCTCCAGCGTGGCGCGCTCCTCGGAGGTGGAGGCGGCGAGGAAAGCCTCGCTCTCGAGGAGGTCGCGGACCTTGTAGGTGAAGCCCTCGAGCTGGTTGAGGGCCTCCTCTCTCATGCGACGGGCCTTGTCAGAAGTCTCGAAGGCCTTGAGGCGGTCCTTGGACTTGATGAGCTCCTCGCGAGATAGCTCGGGGCGGCCGGCCTTCTCGAGAGTGAAGTCGACATTGATGGTGACGAGCTCCTTCTTCTTGACGGGCTCCTTGCCATCGGCGGCGGCTTCGCTGGGAACGGGAGAGGACGAGGCGGAGGTCGCCTCGGTCTTGGTGGAAGTCGTAGTGGAAGACTTGGATGTGGCCGTCGAAGACTCGGATGCGGCCGCCGAAGACTCGGCGTCCTCCTCGCCGTCGAGGGGCTTCTGGTCCTTCTTACCGAAACCGAAGAGATTTTTGACTCCGTCGACGAAGCCCTCCTTCTCGGGAGCCTCGGCCTCGCACTCGACAGTGGCCTTGGTCACCTCGACCTCGCCGTTCTCGGCGCTCAGCTTGACGCCGACCTTGAAGTGGATATCGCTGTCGACGCAAGAGTACTTCTCCTTGAGCTCGGCGACGGAGGCGGTGAGGTTTTTGGTGGTCAGAACCTTGGTGTCCTGCTCAGCGGAACCGACCTGCTGATAAAAGGTGACATCGAAGTCCTCGTGGTTGTTAAAGGTGACCTCCTTGGGCGCGCCGCCCTGGGGAGAGACGGCGGACCACAGACGCTGGTGCTGAAGCTTGTTCTTGTTGTTGGTCCACTTCATGCTGGAAGGGTAGTTTGTACCCTCGGAGATGCGAATCTCTTTGACGCGGAAGCTGGGACTAAGCTCGGCGGCGCGGAAACCGGCGCCAAAGACAGCGGCTTCATCCGAGTTGACGTTGCTGCGGAGCTTCTCGGCTGAGCCAACGACGTGCTCCAACCGCTTCTGAACGAAAGGTGTGCGGGAAGCACCACCGTGAAGGATGACGGAGTCCAGGTCCGAGAGCTCAAGCTGGGCGGTCTTGAGGGCGTCCAGGATGACGGTGTCGACACGAGCGGCGTGGCCTTCAGCCATATTCTCGAAGTCGGCGCGGGTAAGCTTGTACTTGAAGTCGACGTCCTCGTAGAGACCCTCAAAGCTAGCGGCGGCCTGCTGGTTGGCGCTGAGGACGTGGCGCACGCGTTCGGCCTCCTTGAGCAGCTTCGCGATGGCACGGCCGTGGGCCTTGACCTTGTCGGCTTCGGCAGAGATCTTCTTGCCGCCCTTGGACTCGACGAACTGGGCGACCATGTCGTCGACAATGAGGTAGTTGAGGGCGTCACCGCCAAGGGTCCTGTCCCAGGCGGAGCCGATGACGGCAACCTCCTGGATGGTCTTGTTGAACTTGCCAGTATCCTTGACGGTGCGACTCTGGAACTTCATGACGGTGGCCTTGGCGGAGCCAGCGCCCATGTCGAAGACGATGTGATGCTCAGGCTTTCCTCCCTCGTTGATGTTGGGGAACTGGCGGGAGGTGGCGTAGTTGAGACCAACGGCAAGACCATCGCTGATGAGGCTGAGGACCTTAAGGCCGGCAAGGTCAGCGGCGGTCTGGATAGCGCGCTTCTCCTGGATGGTGAAGTAGGGAGGGATGGTCAGGACGATGGAGCGGACAGAGGTTCCGGATCCAGCAGCAGCTTCAGCGTTCTTCTGGATGCTCTGCAGCTCCATGGCCAGAAGCTCCTCAACCAGCCATGCGTCGTCGTCGTCGGTGAAGACCTTGCTCTTGAAAGCAGCGGTCCCACGCTCCTTGTTCTTCTCGAGCCGCAGCGCAGGGTGGCGGGCGGCGTATTCTTGGACAATGGGGTCATCGGCGGAGAGGCCAAGGAGGGTCTTCAGGTTGGGGTAGACATCGTGGGGGAAACGGGCCGAGAGGGCGATGGCGTCGGAGCCGTAGAGTCTCTCAGGGTAGGCTCCGGCCTTGGGGCCGCTCTGGAGGGGCTTGAAGGTGACGGCGGAGATTTCCTTGCGGCGGGAGTCCTTGGTCAGGACGATGTCGAGAGGAATGCCGGGCTTGACGAGGGCGGCCTTGATGTACTCGGTGCCGAGGTCGACACCGAGGACGGCGGAAACGGCAAAGACGTGTGCGGAAAAGAAGAAGAAGCAGCCGAGGACTATGGTCAACGGCGAAAAAGTGCGTTGCGCCATGGTGTGTGGTTTGCGCCCAATGGCGCTGCTGGGGGTGTTTGTGTGTGTGTGTGTTTTAAGTCGTGTCGTAAAAAGAGACGAGAGGTCGGTACTAACACGGGTTCCAGTCGGTGAGTCCCAGTCGACAATGGAGACTTGGGGAAGCAAGCTCTAGGGTTGTTGTGAAGATATCGAGCTGAAAAAAACCAAAAGACAACAAAAAGAGGAGAGAGGAGAACGAAAGAAGAGATGAATCCTCGAGGCAATTGGGAGACCCAGAAATACAGATATGGAATAACGGAGGGTCGGTCAGTGAAGATTCGTGAAGGTGTCCTCTACTGGATTCTGTGTCATTCCCCCCAGACTGGGTCGGTCTCGGCAAGGTACCTTCTAGTGGGTGGGTTACCTGTCCTGGCGAAGAGGACAGCTGTAAGGAAGAGATAAAATAAAAAAAAAGGCTATGGCGTACCTTTCCACTGTAAGGTCGGTCATCCCCTGGCAGAGCTGCAAGGCTGAATGTGAGATAAGCACGCGATTGGTCGGATAAGCAAGCTTAAGCGACGGGAGCAGGTAGCAGTTACTCCGTCAGAGTGGGGCACTTTGGCCCAATAAACGATGTCAAGTTAGCTTATTAAGGGGCCAGCTGCCAGCTCTCATACATAATTACCTATACCTAGTACATCGTACATCAACTGTCGTTTGAGATGGCAATTTGTTCGGGGCTATCACAGACGACTACACATTACCTAAAGGTTACGTGAAAGAGGACACCATGGCAATAGCGGCCAGTCACTGAAAATTTATAGCATCTCACAAGCAAACTTGCCTGTTGTTGCCAAGTAAAGTGTATGACTTTCAACGATTGGGCAGTTCCGGCAGCGTGATCATGGCTAGAACATCTGCAATTAATGTTGCAATAGTCCAGTTCCTGCCGAATGAATACCTTGCCAATATCAGCCGGATTACTTCCGCCAATGGGGTGGTACGGGCCGGGTAATTAAGCACTGAGCTGTCATCAACTAGGCGTCAAGACACATCTCATCATGTCCATTGTATAGGCAAGACCTAAGAAGCCAGATATCCCGCAATTGACACAGTGTCTATTTATGTGTCAATGCCAGTCTCCTCTAGCCGTGTTGTTGCTCTTGACCCTGGTCGCTTGGTTATATATAATTTGTCTTGGTCTTGTTGAACGAGAAGGAAAAAGACATAGCGTTTCCCTTCATCTTTCCCCTAATTTTGTGTCCTCCTTTTTCTCTTAGTCTTAATCCTAGCTCCCCTTCCATCCTTAAAAAAAAAAAAAACCCCCCCGAAAAAAACACGTCGACCTGATTGCAACTTACAGTCTCGAGTCTAAGTGATCAGAAGGCAGGCTTCATTGTGTACCTATGTTCCATTATTTTGAGACTGCGGGGTAAGAGCTACACACATGAAGTGGGGCAGCTCATCGCGGGGTCAACCCGGGTTACAGTCGCCCCCCTCGAGAATTCACCCAAGTGAACCCATTTCATCTCATCTCTTACTTTGAATACTGTATATCAAAAGCGTCTCTCGCTTGGTTATTGTGTGTGATCCCAAAAGAGAAAGACGGAGAAAAACTCCGGTCCCCTGTTTGTGTAAAAGCGAAGAGATCTGTCATCTTTTGGCACTATCAGGCATCATACCTTGAACATGGCTTCTGTAGACAACGAGGTCAAGGGCAGACTGGCCTTGGTCACCGGCGCTTCCGGTGGGTGAGTAGAGGACGTCCTAATCCGGTTGTCTTTTGCTCATATGGTTAGTATTGGAGGAGGTTGTGCCAAGGAGCTTTTCGCCCACGGCGCTCGTCTAGCCCTTACGTGCTCATCCGACCGCACTTACAACAAGATCACAGAGCTCGCTTCGTTGTTGAAGAGCTCTGCCGAGGAAGACGTCAAGGTATCTTGTCATATCGTAGACATGTCCTCCGCCAAAGCCATCGAGGAGCTGTTTGGGCAAATCAAAGCCGAACATGGCCAACCCCCCGACATTCTCGTCGCCAACGCCGGTACAGCGGGCTTCGGCAACAAAGCCAACCCCTATCTCGAGAACATCTCCCTCGAAGAGTTCGACTTCACCATCAACATAAACCTGAGGGCCTCCTTCCTTCTGTGCAAGCTGGCCATCCCGCACATGGCCGCCCAACACTGGGGCCGCGTCGTCTTCGTGTCGTCCATATCCGCCATTGGCGGTGGCATTAACGGCTGCCACTACGCCGCCAGCAAAGCAGGCCTGACGGGCATGATGAAGAACCTGGCATCCAAGCACGCCAAGGACGGGATCACGCTGAACGATGTCGCGCCGGCCATGATTGGCGACACGGGCATGATTCCCGACGAGAAGCGTGTCGAGGGCACCCCCGGTGATGTGAAGAACATCCCTGTTGGGAGGCTTGGGACGCCACAGGAGTGTGCGAATGTTGTCATGATGCTGTGCAAAACCGGTTACTTGACGGGGCAGAGCATCTTGCTGAGCGGTGGTCTGAAATAAAAACTCACTCTGCCACTGTCTTTTTTGTCCCCCCTTCGAAAGACTCCTGAACTAAAGCGTAGACAAAACACTTCTCGGTCTGTGAACACTCCGCGAATCAACGGCAACCGGCGCCGAGCATAGATGTCCTCAACTTTATGAGAGAGCAGTTTGAACAACGTGATGAGAGGTGAAAACTCACTAATATTCCTTTGATTGCAACTGGGGCCCACATTCGGCAATTTGTGCCGGACAGTTTTCTTGACTTGCACTCTGAATGTTTCAACTCACTTACTAGAGTTCAAGACCTTCCTCACTGCAGACGCAAAATCGCCGTTGCTCTTTGATTTAAGTCTCGATTCCAGAGCTTGGGATATGAGAAATGTCTGCAGAGACGATGGTTCATCACGATAACAATGAATGAAGCTGAGTCACACGAAACCACGTGATAAAAACCATAAGCATATCTCTTCGGGAACAAATAGGTTACGGGTGATCCTTCCATCATTGATTGCTTATCTAGCTTGTTTGAAGAAACCATGGATCCAGGCTAGCGTCATGGTTCTGCATCACTACCTACTATATCCACGTGGCCTCCAGCTTTTACATCTTCTGAACACGTTTCGCTTTGACGTTCCGCTGTCATGAAAGCCCTATTTAAAGAGGATTGGGTCGTACGTAAATTGTCGAGCGGGAGAAACACAAGCTCATCTCAGCCCAAGCCATTCTTGATATCACATATACGAAGAGGTGCCTAAGGCCCGTCATAGCAACAACGTCACCGAGTTGATTTCACCTAGACCTGAACTGGAACCAGCTCGACCAAGCTTCATCAGCCATGCACGCCTATAGGATCGAGCCCTGTACGCTCGCCGACGCCCCGGCCCTGGCGCGCAACAACATGAGCGCCTTCTGGACGAACCAGAGTTGGTATCTCCTCTGGCCCAAGGGTACCAAGCTCGACTTTCTCATCGAGCAGGCCGCTGAGCGCATACCCAACAATCTCGTCCGCAACCGCGAGACTCTGCGCCACCAAAAGGCGGTCGACCCGGAAACCGGAGCGCTCCTTGGTTACGCGCGCTGGAAGCTGCCGGCCGGGTACGAGGGGGCCGTCGAGTGGGACGGCTCGCAGATTGCAGACGTGAGCGAGGAGGAGAAGCGAGCGCTCAAGGAGCGGTCGGACGCGGCGTGGTGGGAGCCGATCTCCATGAATGAGATTGACGACTGCACGCCGGAGAAGGAGCGTCTCCTGGCCAAGAAGCCATACATCTGTGAGTGATTCCCGCCAATGGTGGACTGCGCTGGGCTGGAAGTTACCACATCATCTTTCGCTCCCCGGTGCTTGGAGCACAGAAACTAAACCCCCCGAGGAATAAAGCCCTCGAATACCTTGCCGTTCATCCCGAGAACAAGGGCAAAGGGATTGCCACCGCGCTTGTTGAAAGTGGCATCAGCCTGGCAGAGAAGGCGGGCGTCGACATCTTGGTATTGGCCTTCGAAGCAGCCTTGAGCATCTACAAGAAACTCGGCTTCAAGGAAATCCATCGCGGGTACCAGGACAATACCAAGTACGGGGGCGATGGCTACTGGGTGACGATACTGGTGTACGAGGTGAACAAGGCGAGCTCATGAGCATGCGCCGCCAACGCATTGCATAAACAGATGAAGAAACGGCGACTAGCAGGCGTCGGTGATTCAGCAAATAGTTAAACTCGAGTACCAGACTATACATGGCCGGGCCACTGCATGTTGTACATCCTAAAACCGCGCCTCAACCTTCTCCTCCGTATCCTGCAGCGCCCAGTCGCTCTTCTTCGTACGGCTCCTCACGGCCGCCGCCTGCTGCGCCGTGAAGCCCTTGGCCTCGACCGCCGGGTTGTACCCGAGCTTGTTGAGCCTACCCACGGTCGCCGAGTCGACCTTGGGCGCCTCCTTCCCGTCCGCCCGGCGGTAGACCGTGACGACGACGGCGCCGCCGAGACCCAGGTTGTGCTGCAGCGCCGCCTTGGTGGCCGGGACGGCACGGTTGTTCGCCCAGCCGCGCAGGTGCCAGACCAGCTCGGCGCACTGCGCGATGCCGGTCGCGCCGAGCGGGTGGCCCTTGGAGATGAGCCCCCCGGAGGGGTTGACGACGTACCTGCCGCCGTAGGTGATGTCCCCGCGGCGGACCAGCTCGTGCGCCTTGCCCGGCTCGGCCAGGCCTAGGGAATCCAGCACGATCATCTCGTTGGCGGAGAAGCAGTCGTGCAGCTCGACGACCTGGACGTCCTTGGGGGTGAGGCCGGCCTCGGCCATGGCGGTGCGGACGGCCACCTGAGTCATCTCGAAGCCCATGAGGTCGATGGCGGAGCGTGAGAAGAGCGAGGGCACGTCGGTGGCGAGACACTGGCCCGCGATGAGGACGGCCTGGTCCTTGAGGTGCGGCCGCTCGTCGAGGAAGGCCTGGGAGACGAGGACGGCGGCCGCGCCGCCGTCGGACGTGGGGCAGCACTGCAGCTTGGTGAGGGGCGCGAAGATCTCGGGCGCCTGGAGGATCTGCTCGCGCGTGTAGACGTCCTGAAACTGAGAGTAGGGGTTCTTGGTGGAGTGCGCGTGGTTCACGCGGGCGATCTCGGCAAAGTCCTCGGCCTTGGCGCCGTACCTGCGTCTCGTGTTAGCGGACGGTGGTGTCTCTCTCTCTTCCCCAGGCGAGCTCCTCGGCGGCGGCGGTGGCAAGAGATCTACACATACTTCTCCATGTACTCCCGCCCGGCGTTGCCAAACATCTGCGCGGCGCCGGGGGCGTTGGTGAAGCCCCTGGTCTCGGCCATCATTTTGACGGTCGTCATGGTGGGGTTCTCGCGGTCGTTGAAGAAGCTCTGCAGCGACCCGGGCATCATCTTCTCGAAGCCGACGACGAGGACGCAGTCGGCGGCGCCGGACGAGATGAAGGTGCGGCCCATGGCGAGGCCGGTGGACCCCGTGGAGCAGTTGTTGTTGACGTTGTAGATGGGGATGCCCGTCATGCCGAACTGGTAGAAGACGCGCTGGCCGCAGGTGCTGTCGCCGTAGCAGTAGCAGGCGACGCCCTGTTCGACATCGTCGTAGTTGATCTGGGCGTCGAGCATGGCTTTTACGCCGGCCTCGAAGCCAAGCTCCGTGTAGTCCACCTTGCCGCGGGGCTTGATGAACTTGGTCATGCCGACGCCGAGCACGTAGCAGGGCGACTTTTCGCGTTTCTGTCGGGGCGCCATGGTGTGCTGGTTTGGTCCGATGAATTAGTGATGCCTCGTGGTTGTTTTGTCAGCTTGAATACGACTGTCTCTTTTTTCAGCGTCGACAACTCAAATTGCTCTTGTGTGAAAGATGGAAGAGAGTTGAGCAAGGCAGCAGAGCGGGCAGAGCTTAGTGATATATCTCCCACGGCTAATTTTCGAGGCAATGAAACGTCAATATGTCTATTTTTTTGCCTTTCATGTGCTTTGCGGAAACAGCCAGTTGTAGTTGTCAACCTTTCGCCTCCCCCTCCTCGCCTCCTCTCTTTGCCTTCCCGGGGCCCTGGGAAGAGCTTCCCCAGGTTTTTTCATCCTTGACCCCGCCGTTCGCGCTATACAGAAACAGGGTCAAAAACTGCCCATAATGAGCGCTAGCTCGGTGCTCTAGGGGAGGCCCGAGACGCTGCCTGAGCCTGTCACCCTGTTTCACCGCATTACAGAGTCTCCAAAAAAGATAAAAAAAAAAAAAAAAAGGCCAACCGAGGCTCAGAAGGACGAGCTTGGCTCAAGCCTTCCCCAGTGATCTTGGCCAATCACAGAGCTTGCCGAGGTAAAAATCGATCATCAGTCGCAGGGGTGGAAGGGATGGCCCCATTCGGTAACCATATCGTCGGCCTTTTCGTGATGAGATAGATGATAACTCTTGTTAACAGAGTATCGCTCTCCCCATCTCTTCTCAGCCGTTCCTTCAGTGCCTCTTTGTCTTTCATTAGCGCCTCCCGCCACAACGCCGCCCGCCCCGCGTGGAACGGCGCTTGCGTCCCCGCCAGCATCTCGTCGCAGTCGGCTCCCTGCGGCGCTAGCAGGAAGACGCCGTTGCGGTTCCCCACGCTGATGGGGAACCGGTAGTCCTTATCTGCTAGGACGCGGAGCTGCGCCGTGGGTATGGCGTTCGTCAGCGCCGCGAGCCCGACAAAGTTGGGTTCCACGTCCCGGCGCAACGTAGGTGCTCCGTCCGCGGGAGTGGATCCATCCCATTGGCGCCGGCGAGCAGACCCACCCTTCGCCACCGCCCGTCCCGGAACTCAAACACCACTCCGGCCTTGTCCTCCTCGGTGACGCGCACGAGCCGCCTGCCGTACTCAACGGCCACGCGACGCTCATGATACGCCTTGGCCAGAGTCTCGATAAGATGCGCACGGCGTCGTAGCCGAACGCCGCGGCGCCGCCGAACGGGTACCGGTCGACCGTTGCCTCCTCGTCGTTCTTGGAGTAGACGTAGTCGAAGCTGCAGGCCTTGGCGAGGAGGGGCCCGTAGAGACCCAGGGAGTCGATGATGCGCAGAGCGTTGGGGCAGTGAATCATGCCGCCGCCGGCGTGGTGGGGGACGGGGCACTTTGTTGCGGGAACCGTGGATCGTGGCGGGGATGGACTGTGCTGCGAGCATGAGGGCAAGGGCCATGCCCGCGATGCCGCCGCCGACGATGGCCACGTCGTCTTGGGCGGTGTACATTGTTGGTTTGTCTAGACGAGGTGAAGATGGAAGAAGTGTGAAGCAGTGTGATGTCAAGAAGCCGTGCTTACTCTCCTCTGTGAAGATGGAGCTCAACACCGAGGAGCTATTTCCGCTCTTCGTACGCATTTATCTCCAAACCTTCATCTCCGAATATGCGAATGGCTCGCAAATCCCTCAGAGCTCTCTGTAAGCCGTAGGCAAGAACCATAGTGAGCAAACCCTTACTTACTCAAGAGCATCTAGTCCAAAACTACATATCATGTCAAACGCGTCTCGGGGCCGAAACCCCTTCCTCTCGCCCCTCTCTCTCCCGGACCTCCACGCCGCCATATAGACCCCGCGCGACGGCGCGGACGCCGTCGTTGTTGCCCTCAGCGCCTGCCATGTTTCCGGTTCCCCGCCCCCCTTCGCGGCCCTTGACCCCAACACCCCTGCCACAGCTCTGGTTCCCGAATCGGCCCGTGAGGGGCGATCAAGGATCGGGAGAGGAGGATATGGAACCGCAAGGCTCCTCCTGTCATCGCCAACTAACCGGGGGTGTGCCGCCGAAACGAGTTTGACCAAAAATCTGCCATGTCAGCGCGGCAACCCGAGAAGAGGAAAACAGCCTCTGGTTCCCTAGTGTCTCGTATGTAGCAATAATAAGCATGCTTGGTAAAGCCAAGCCATGCCCTTCTTTTGATTCCTCCGCTGCTTATTGGTATCGTTGTACTACATTCACATGTTTTCTTTGCATATGCCGTTCTCTTTTGGATCTTCCTCCCGTAGTCTCCTGCGCCGATACATCCCGCAAAGAAAAACTATCGACCCCCCCCGGATCGCTTTCCAATGCTTACAGGATCGCTTTGCAATGCTTACCGGACTCTTGGTGCACATGTACACCTCCGGAATTAAACCTTTGCCTTGAAATGACAAGTTAGTTGCGTCGGTTTCCTCGCGCCTGGTCGAGGCTCCCTGGCATGGACAAAATTGAAGAACATCATGGATCATGGATGTTTCAAACCCCGTTTGCTACTCCAAGCAATCATGATTCGTGGTCCCAGGCGGCATTTGGGTTTATGCGTGTCACCGGATCAAAACATTGAAGACTTCTTATCTTCAACCCCGCACATTACTCGAGGGACCTCTGTGCATCGGATTCCAGAAGTCCAGATCCCAGTCCGCGTAATCATCCGGAGTCTGCCGACCATGCATCAGCCCAGTTACATCCGTCCCACAGAACCCAGCCGCCGTGGTCACTTACTCCAGCTGCCGACGCATTCGCATGAAACGTGGATGGCGCTCTTGTCTGCATGTAAGGATCCATCGAATCTGCTGGATTCTGCAGGGACATCTTTTCGGGGTTCGTGTTGGTCGAGGCTTTGCATGCGTCAAGGACGCTCTGCAAGCTAAGTCGGATGCTGTGCAACTTCTGCTCTTGGTTCGCTGTTTGCACAGAAGCCAGTACGACAGCAAGCGCAACGATGTCCTTGAGATCGTTGCCGCCGACATTGCGGACAAGCAGGTCGAGTGTCTTCTCGACCGTCTTGATAAGGCGTGACGGCGACCAGAGCGCAAACGTCTCGGTGCTGAAAGCTACGCCCTCGTCCTCAGGGTTTGGAGACATGGCCACGGTGGAGGCTATCCCTAGTGTGTTGCCGGTGACGCGCGATTCGGTGGCAGCCTTTATGTAGAAGCACACGCTGAAGGCTGCCTGCAAAATGTCCCTCTTCAGCACCATGTGGTACATATCGCTAATGTCTTGGAAATGGGTGAGCAACGGGTCGAGTTCGTCGAGATACCGCATTATGACCATGGAGGATCGCAAGTATGCCCTCGATATCTGTGATGGCGCGTCCGGCAGCCCCAGAGCGAACGGTCGATAGAGGGCCAGCAACGGCCGTCGCACGTGCATATCGAGGATTACTCTGGACCTCCACTGCCTGCTCTTCTCCGCTTCGTTCAATATGCCATGGCGGGGGAACAGATAGTTGATGTCTTCCAAGAACCGATCCAGCTTTGTCCCGACTTCGATGATTTCGCTGTAGTCCCGGATGGAATCGACGCGGTTGATCAAGTGCGCAACCTGCATTCGAACGCCGAGCGTCATGGCGGCATACACCTGCATCTGGTTGTCGGTAAGCTGGTCGATCGGCTTGCTTGGCGGTAGTTCCTTCATGTCAACATAGAGATCGCTGTCGTCGAGGTTTCGGGGCGGCCTGCACGTAAAGTCTCCGTCGCGCACAAGACAGGGGAGGTTGCAAGCTAGGGACAGGTGCAAATCCATGTCCAGGATCGTAAACCACAGCCTTCTTCGAAGCTCACCAAAGAATACCGGCACCCTGGGTTCGAATTCGGACGGATCTCGGTGCAAGCCCATGGTCATGGCCATGCGCACGATATACCCCAACTGTGTCCACGAATCTTGCTGCCGCGGGGTCGTCATTCGCTGTGCGTGTACCAGCAGGATCTCGGTCTGCAACGTCGTCAAGTCAACCAACTGCTTGCCCCTGAGGCCGTCCAGCCACGACCTGACGAGCGCGCATGCCGTCGGGATGTGCACGCCTTCGACACGTTCATGGCCGAGCCCCTTGGATTTCGTCTCAAACCTCGACCCGATGGACAAGACCGCCAGAAGCTGTGGCAAGAAGGTGTCCCCCGGTATCTTGCCTTCCCAGAACAGTTCGTGCTGTTCTTTGAACGTCGGCACGTGAATCATTCGGTAGATGGTTTCGGACGTATCAATGTAAGAGGCCAGTAGCCTGTCGCATACTGCCTTCTTCGGAAGAATATCCTGCATGCGCTTCTGGACCGGGATTACAGAGTCGGCAAAGACAGAGATCGGGGACAGGGACTTGCGGTACTCTTCCTGGAATCGCCTGTGGAGTATCTGCAGGCCATACATGATGTCTCTGATACCCTCAATTTTGGACTGATTTGCCATGAAGTCCTTGGCGTCATCGAACTGGGAGGGACGGGTTAGGAGTGCTATTCGAAGGCATTCGGGGTCCGGAAGAGTTACCAGGTTCAGCATGACACGCACGCTGTTTTGGCCAAAGAAGCGTGTCCGTAGGGCGCCTCTCTTAACAGTCAGTCCTCGTATCGTTTCTGCCGGCAGCGGCAAACGCTGACCAGTTCCACTGAACTCAGTGCCTGCGGGACTCCGGATCATGAACTGCTTCTCCAAGCGCTCCAACCGGGACGTCAATTCCTCCAGAGCCGAAGGCGCGGCCGACTCTCCATTGCGCAGGGGCACAAGTGAGGGCTCGGCTGGCTGTGGTCCCGAGGGCGTGGTTGAAGGTAGGCAATTTCTCTTTGGGGGTCGCTGCAAATCACCCATCTCGGCATCGGAGCCGTCTGACAGCACTGACGAGTCCGGTTCGACAGCATACTTGCAGTTGCGGTGCGACTTCTGGCACTGAGAGCACGGCAGATTGCGATCACATCTCAACTTCCGCTTGCGGCATTCGGTACACGACTTGACGGGACGCGGCCTTTTGACGCTGCGCGATGCCGATGCCGCCGCCGCTGCTGCTGCGGCGGCGGCGGCGGCGGCGGCGGCGGAGCCTGTTGGTCCGCCAACAGCAGGTGGTACAGGGGTCTGCGCAGATGCAGGCGTGGGTACCGACGCGCCGGTAGCAAGAGTATGCGGAGATGGTTGAGGCGGGGATGTCTCGTACGGAGCAACGCTGGGAATCGGGCCCATAGGTGCAACAGCGGCCATGTTGACGTTCGGATGGAGCGTGGTGACTGTGCCCATGTCGGGGGCAGAAGAAGCCGTGGTGGCCATTTTTGGCCCCAAGTTACAAAAATTCCTGGAAGTCTCCGTTCGGAACCGGGTTTGGGTGTTTGTGGTAGTGTGGCGGCCGGCGGGCGACGGGCGACCAAACGAAGCGAAGAGCACACACGGTACGACAACGCGCAGCGAGCACGCTTGGCGGCGCACACCACAGCTACGCGGCGGCGGCGGGAACGGCAGTAGCTAGCGCTTGTTCCGAGGACCAAAGCTCCAGAAGCAACCTGCTGGGTCCGAGAGGCCAAGAATGAGAGTAGCAGACTGCTTCTGGCGGTAGCAATATCAACAGCTGCTGCTGCTGCTGCTGCTGCTGCTGCTGCAGATCGGCGAAGTGGGCAACAGCGTGCTCATCGAAGGTCCCGTGCACAGCCTGGGTCGCCTCTGTTCTGGTTCGCGGTGCGTGATCTTGACTCTGACTGGTGCCGAGTGGTTCGCGGACCATACATAGTGTGACTACGGGCGAGGGGCAAACGAGGGCGTGAGCGTAGCGCAGGCGAGATGGAGAGTTGAAGCAACAACGGAGAAAGCTACACGAGCGATGATCTGTTGCTGAGGCTCGAGATATGACTTGGCCGTGGCGGTGGTAGTAGTAGTAGTAGTAGCAGTAGCAGTAGTGTGGTGGTGGTGATGGTGATGGTGATGGTAATATCAGCCGTCACTGAGCTCGTAACCGACGAGGACAGGGAAAGACCGTCTGGCAGATGGATCTCCGAGGTGGCGGTGCTCGAAAAAGTGGCCTCGGCAATGTTGTCGATTAACAAGATGAAGCCCCAGAGGAGATGGGGAACAATAAGTGAGGAAGCACAAGGCGGACGGGAGGGAAGAAAGGGGAAGATGAACTAAAGGGGGAAAAGAGACCAAATTGCTAGCTGCAATGACCCAAGCATCCTCGGGGCTTTGGGTGAGTGGTCCAGTGCCTGCCTCGTCCAAGGCCAGCTAAGGTACGGACGACGGAGCAAAGACGGCAAGGTAAGAAAGGCAGGATCCGTATCTGGGCTGGCAACCGTCGAGGTAAAGTGAGACTGGCGCGTCTCTGTGACTCTCCCGGCTGCCGGCTGCTGCTTGTTACTGTTACTGTTGCTGCACGCTGGACTCCTGCCCGTGGATTTCCCCGATCCCAGGCTTGCCAGGCTATATGTGGTCTTGCAGCTTATTTTGCCCAGCCCAAGATGGAGGTGAGGTCCTGTTCTTTGGCTGGCTCTTGTTCTACTCGTAAGGAAGTATACAAGTCTGGGAGCTGGGGTTGAGATGAAGTGAGCCGAGTTGATTGAGTGGGTTGAGATGTTCAGGATACCCCCGAAGACAAGGAAAAAAAAAGTGTCGAATGTGCAGGGAACACGGTGCCCTGGTCAGGTTTGGCCGGGCCTGGCCTGGTTCGTTGTGGACGGGACGGGAAGTTTGGAAGGTTGAGGCAAGGAAGGCCAGACAAAAAGAAGGACGAGGTGGTGTGTTTAGTGATGGATTGGTGATCCCACCCCCCTCCCGCCCCCCTTCCCCGGTGAATGTTCCAGGCCGGTTCAGATTGGAGGTGAGTGGCCGGGACCGGGTTGGTAGGGTACGGAGGGAAAGGAAGGGGGGGGGGCAAGGCGATATGGTGAAGGGCGATGGAGAGGGTACGGCTATCAAACGGAGGGTGTGGATGGTGTGGCAACGTGCTTGTATGTATCCGCAGCAAAAAGAAAAAGAAGGACAAGAGGAGCGTTGAGCGTGACCGAGAGATCGAGACATGGAGAGATCGAGTCATCGAAAGCTGTACTTAGAAGGGCCGGGAAACGCCAGACCGGAAAGTGATCGATAGCCTCTCTCTCTCTCTCTCTCTCTCTCTCTCTCTCTCTCTCTCTCTCTCTCTCTCTCTCCAACTTCCCAAGACTTGGTCTTCGAAGGACTTGGTCTTCGAAGCACACTCACTCACTGCCTGTCTGTCCTGCCTCCTGAACTCCGTGAGACCCCGCTACCCCGTCTGTGGCCTTTCACACCACAGTATATGCACATACCAGCTGGTGCACCACCACCGGAAACCTGGGCAGGGGGCGCGATATTGCGATCGAGCACGGAGCACAGAACAAGAGGCTGCGGGCGTATTCCAGGTGGCTCTTGGTTGGGTCGAAACAGCGGTCGATCGTTCCTCGGAGCGCCATCAATGCAGCGCAAATACGGATACGCGCCCAGAAAGACGCCGCGACAACGGACAAGGAAGGAGGAGCCCGCCCTCTGGCTCGCCCTAGTTCGGACGGCAAGGAGCGAGACACTTTGGGAAGAGTATCGAATGATAATTCTCCGTCCAGAGTGTGCTCGTACGTAGGTAGTAAGTAGTGCACAAGCGTGCGTCCCGTCCCCAGTTGTGGTATCCGCAGTGTACGAATACAGCAAGGTAGACGGACAGCTGGGGCCACAACCTGGGAGTGGCTGGGCAGAAAAACAACGTTCGTGAGCAGAAAAAAGAAAAAAAGAAGAAGAGGGCAGTTGGGGCGCAACAGTTCGAAAGGGCTAGGACAGGCCAAAGCCGAGTTGGCCGTGCGCAAAGTATCCTCGCCTGTTCAGTACAGGGTACTCCGTACAGGACTAAGTACGCCAAAGGCCAGGAGACAGGACGCCGGTCGGAAGGGGGCGCACCAGGGCCTGGAACGACACTGCTGCTGCGAGAGAGAGAGGGATCGGCGTGCTGGCTGCTCTCGCCACCTTTACGGTGCCTCTCGGTGGCTGTATCGTGCGTTAGGTAGTTTAGTGCATCGGTAGGGCGGCGACACGAACAGGCCTTGCAGACCCCGAGGCTTCTTCCTTCTCTCCTTCATGCTTCTTGCTCGAGAGACCAGAGAGAAGAGAGACGGGGCACGACGCCGCTGGAGACCATGGAGATTTTCTCCCAGGAACCTTGTCGGAGGCCTACATAGTATGTCTTTGGCTCCATATAAGTGAAGTGTATCCGTAGGGTAGCGCGAGATGCTGACATGTAACGCGCTTGTATAGTCGGTTGGTATCCGTATTCCATGTCTTCTTTTTACCGTTCCCTTCCTTGATCTCTAGCCGACGGGCCCTTGACTTACCCACTTGACACTTGGGCCTTCGCTTAGTAGCGCCTGGGTGGGGTCTGGAAAATTCGTTCGTTGCTTTTCCTTCGGGGAATCCTGTGTCTCAATGTTGCTGCCTTCGGCCTATTCCTATGTTCCAAGAGCAATGTGCCTGCTGGTGGATGAGAACCGAGCTTGGTTGTATATCCCCATAATGCTCGTGTGCATATGTGTGTGTGTATATGTGTGTGTGTGTGTGTACGTGTGTGTGTGTGTGTGTGTATGTGTGTGAGTGAGTGAGTGTGTGCGTGCGTGCGTAGTCATGGTTGGGGCTTGCTCAAGACATCCTGATGTCGAGAGGTACCTGGATAATGCCAGAGACAACTGTAGATGTGGTACGGCGCTGCAAAGAAATGGATAGCCAAGCTGATAAGTGTGTATATGTGCTGTCGAATGATCCGACTCACACCCATCGTCTTTCTTCGTAGATGGCGGTATGATCGTCATGTATCCAGCATCATGCAAAAATCCGAGCTAGTTGGAGACACCTCTAGACAAAGCTCCGATGTCAGATGGTACTTCGTTGCCTTCAGGCAGTCAACTGTAAGACGACATGATTGTCGTCAGGACGACTCGTCATCCCTCACCCCAACAAGAATTGTTCTTGTAACCAGCGACTTTGAACGTACCCGGCGGAAGGGAAGAGCCCCATCCCTCCACCCCCCCCCCCCCCCTTGGCAAGCCCGCCCACCTCAGTTTCCGCCAGACGAAGAAGCTATGCCGTCCCCCCCCCCCCCTTACAAAGTTACAGATGTGACATGTGGAGGATGGTTAAAATGAGGTGCTAAGGATGGACATGCCATACCTCGCGGTGGGCCTACGGTACGTGTATGCTGCGTAGCGCAGGCGGAAACCCCACCGCCGCTAAAAGGCATCCATTTGTGTGGCCGGTCACCGCGGCCGTTTCCACCGATACCAGACTAAAATAGACGACGATGAGCCTGGTAATGTCGCGCGGGTCGCGTTGACACCATGTCTGAAGCATCTTCATTTCAATGCTCTCCCCTTTAACTCATTGCACGAGTGTCAGAGGGGGGGCCAATGGCCGAGGTCTCACAATGCGCTCAAGATCGTACCAACAACAATCCGCCCGTCGACTCGGGTCTCCATCATTTGTTTGGTTGAACCGCCCCCTTGGAAGCCTCCCCCTTGCGTCCGTCTTTGCGCTGTCTGGCAACGCGCTGGCTTTGACATGGCTCTGTGATCTATTAGTAAGTGCCCCTACCATGACATGGTGTGTGGGTCGGCATCAGTATGCATGCATGTGCTGCTTTGCATCTGAAAAATCCGATTGCGGCAAGTGAGCGAAGGCCCAAAGTCAAACCAATAATAGCCAGGCGTGCGTATGGTAGGTATGGCGATGGGGCGTTTAGGTACCGGTAGATGGAGGGAGGGTGATAACGTAACGATATGAGGGTGAGTCGATGGCCTGTCATGCCCTTCGGCCTTTGCGCTGACCATTTCAGGCCACGGAGTCCAGTCCGAAACCCACCCGCTCGCCTGCTTCGTAGCGTACCTCCTCATTCCTCCTGTCCATTGTCTTCTTCGCTGCGGTCGTCCTCTCATACGTGCATCGAATAATCGTCCTCCGGCTCTCTTCTGGAGAGACGGCAAAGTATTAGTCATGGATACCATTCCCACATCCCCTCCTTCACACCACTCCCCTACCCTGTCCGAGAGTATATGGCGCACGGCACTTACTGTTGATCGTTGACAGGTCCAACCCTGGATGCGACGCACCTCGGATCGTGACATGATCCTCACCTAAGCAACTCAAAGTGAGCTACGTGCGAGACTAGTCGTCGCCTCGCCGCACCGCACGTTTGGTCGCTAAGCCTTTCCATGGAAACATTGCGAGCGCTTCAGGACTAGGTCCTGTGCCGAGCCCTCTTCACGCACTGATATTCGTGCCTAGTGCCGGGCTCCTATGCGTCTGTTCTTCCAACCCCCAAGCCAAGCCTCCTCGTCCCTCTATCTTTTGTCTTTGCTTCATCCGTCGTTGCCCCCCAGTCGTCTTTAGCAGCAGCAAACGGGAGCCCCTCGTGCATGTTCCAGACAGATTCATCCTTCGGGTCTAGTTTCTGCTCAGGTGGGGAGGGGAGTTGGGTTAGTGGGAAAGTTCGATCGTTTCCCTTTCCTTGTCTTCTCTCACCCTTGCGAGATGGAGGGGCCGTATAAAACCAGTGCTCGTTGACGAATAATCAGAAATTTTGGAATGCGAACGCGAGGGTATACGACGAGCCTGGTCATACTGCGCTGTATATCGCGTGCGAAAGACACGGTGGTTTGGACGCCAAGTATTTTCCGTCCGATTTCCTGCATTTGTGGTGCGTGTGCCTCGAGGTACTTTGCGATAATCAACTCTGCGGTTCACTGCCACGAGTCTGTTTCCATAGAGCTTTTGCGAGAGGATCGCGCGTCCACAGCCTCCAAAATTTTCTGCCCCGTGATACAGGCTGTGCATGCCGGCAAAGCCTGAAAGCCGATTTCGATCTCGCCTGTTTTTTTGCTGAAATGGTGCTCATCATTCCGCTCCGGCCTAACGCTAGCTAGGGTTCGAGGTATCTCGACCGGCTGTTCTCCGAAACCACCGCCAGTGCTGCAGCAGGATGGATACCTGCATCTGGGGGACGCGTTTCACTTATAACTTATAAGACTGGCAGAGGGAATAAGGCGCATCGGTTCAGCGTAATAGCAGCTCTCCGTTAAGACCAGAAAGACGGGAGACGAGAATGAACCAGTGCCCGATCTGGGCCGACAATCGAGATTTCCCTAACTTCCCAACGTGTGTGCCAATGTCTGGCGCCCCCAAGACACAATATCACCAATTGCCAAAGACTAGATGAGTTTGATGTGTGTGTGTGTGTGTCTCGTTCCTCTATGGATTCATCATTGCCGATTCGGCCCGGACTGTCTCTTTCGCCTCACGAACGAATAGGCGATTTTGCTTCGACGTGTGCCGTTAATGAGGAGGCGTCCTTGCCGTGCATGCGGGGAGGACGGCAAGGCCAGGGCCCTGAAACCGGCGGCACAGTGGTCAGGCGCAGCACGACATCGGGTCGCAATAAAGTAAGCCCCCACGAGGGTCGCTCCTCGGATTCAGTGTCTGCAACCGGTTTGGGGGCCCGTCTCGTACTGAGCAGTTCGTGACGTCGGCTCCGAGCAAACCTTGGCTAGGAAGAGGGCGCAGATATTGGCGTTGACGCGTACCGAAAACCGGGACGAATACAAACTTCAACCCTAGCGTCTTCGGATTCGCAAAGTGTATCCCATCCCTCTGCAGCGTGCGTCCGAAACAAGATGATCATATGTTTCCAGAATACAGCTTTGGGCCAATGAAGAGTGTCTAGGCTGTCTACAGCACGTCAGTCTCTGGAACTACGTGGGCACAATGTGCGTCGCTCCGAAACTCGGCCGACTGGCTGCGATGGATGGGCATGCCGAGGGGCTGTTTGGGAGTTGATGAGCTGACAGTAGGTTTCGTTTGACGTCAAAGACACTCATGATTCACCCCCTTTTGGTCTTTTCACGCGAGCAGTTCGTGCCGATGCGAGAGCAAGCCGCGGCACATTCGTCCTCGGTTCGTTTGAACTCTAAGCGACGAGAAAATGGACTGCGCAGGCGCGACATGGAGGCCCTTCGACACGCTAAAGATTGGCTAGAGTATCATATCATGTAAGGCGATCAGCCGTGGTATCAGACGTGTGGCGATCATAACCGGTCGACACGACTTGGAAGGTTTGCTGCCGCGAAATTCTGGGGTTTTGGTGGATAAACTCGATAGCAGTAGCGAAAAGTGTCGTTTTCGGCCCAACATGGCCGAGAAGGAGGGAAACCTTGTGGGTTGTTTGCGCTGGTGATCTGGTAATTAGACGGAAGAAACATTTGGTTGGCGAGGACAACCTTTGAGGCAAAATTGCGTCAGACGGGGAGGCAGGCAGATAGGCTCAGAGCATCGATAGATGCCAACGTAGTGTTGCAGCATGACGAGGCAAGTTTGTTCTTCGTTGCTAGCTCTTGCATACGGCCATAGTGCCCTATGTCGATTGCATCCATCGCCAGATAGGTAGGTATCCTTGCATGCATTCCGCCAGCACCCATGCGTGCCGTGGGTGTCAGAGCGGGAAGGACCAGTCTCTGGACTTGGAGGAGTCTTTGGTATATGAAACGAAGCGTGGAAACGACGGCGTAGGGCCAGTCAAACAAGGCGAAGCTTCCTTGGAGACTGACGGCTTACTCGATAGGTAGCTGGGGGCCTGCGGATGTAAGCCCACGGCGATATTTACCTACCTACCGGTAGTTTCCGTATGGCTGACCGCTTTTCTTTTTCCCTGTCTGGTGTAAAGCTCGGGGAATACGACAAGCCGTCGGGTCCGAGATGCCACGGCGCCAGACGACCCAATGAAGGATAACGGTGCTGAATGAAAGAAGACAGACACGCACATGGGTCCGTACCTAAGATGGAGAAGCACGTTGCGATACAGACAGACGAGGTGCTGATCTGCATTTAGAGACCAGGGGAGGAAGGCACCACCACCCTCAGTACCTGCCTGGGTACCTAACCTATCCTAGGTACCTAGGTATTCGTACCTACCTATTGTACGGAGTACTACCGGTAGGTAAGCAGATAGGAAGGAAGGAGCTGAGCCAATAGCCTCTCGCTTAGCTGTAGCGCTAGTGCCGTTCACTGAGCACAGCAAGCCTAGCGCCGCGGGAGCCCTGAAGTACCCAGCGATGTCCGAGCGCGAAGACGCCCCCCTCGGCGCAGAGCTTTGGTCGGCAATGATGGCCTCCAATGTATCTGGAGTAGTTTGTTGGACCAAAGTACTGTGGCATACAACCCTCGCCGACGTGGTACATGCGTGGACAGAAGCTTCACTAGCTCCTTCGTTTTCGTCCTGCCCCATTGCTTGCGAGCCACGTTTTCCCCCGATCCCAAAATGCCATCCATATTCCTACACCCAAAGCAACGACACCCAGGCCGAGTTGCGCTTGCGTGCGGCTGCGGCTTGTGCCTAATCTGCTATGATGTGTATAAGCCTCCGACCACATGACATTAAAAATAAATAAAAAAAAACCACCTACCTCTTGCCCCCCCTCACGCGAACGGCCTAGGCAGTACCAGCAAATAGGCATTCTTATCTTAGGTACCTAAGTTACGCCGCCATCGTCGTCGGATGCTCATGCCTGTCTGTGACCTACGCCTGCGACAACGCGCCCTAGGATGACCAGGCTCCTCCTAAGCGTTTACCCGGGTTAGATATATTCTCAGCCTCGTACGTATGCCCTCAGACACTACTCGTCCAGCAGCCGCATCGCCTTCATCCAGCCTCGAGTCGTCGCCGCCGCTACCGACATGTCGGCCGCCCCCGCCAATAACAATGCGAATCCCAAGCCGCCGTCGAGCAGTTCCGCGGTACGCGACGAGGCTCAAGTCGTCAAGATCCCCCACATTCTCCCACACGAGCGCGTCTTCCCCATCCAGATAGGCAGTGAGCTCTTCAAGCTTTCAGGCGCCTCTATCTCGTCCGATGGTGCGTTCGCTATCCTTACTTGATTCTCTTGACTCTTGGCCGATGATGCATCGACATTTGCCATACTCTGCCGTGCTCTGCCGTGCTCTGCCGCCCGCGCAGGACGCCGCTGCCTGTTCGCGTTTGGTCTTGACAGCATGCGCCAGTCATGTTTGCTGGCCTGCGCTGAGCTAACCCCTCGCCAGCACCCTCCTACTTCTCCCAATACTTCTATTGCCAGGTCAAGAAAGCACACGAAACGGGCGAGGACCTCTCCAATGCCATACGCACCCTCTACATCGACCGTGACCCCCAGACCTTCGCCGACATTTCCCTCCACCTCCAAGGGTACCATGTCAAGCCACGGGACGGCACGCACTTTGTGCGCCTCTTCGCCGATGCTCAGTTCTACAGCTGTACTCCCACCGATCCCCATTTTCTGCCATTCTTGCCTGACCCGGGCTAACACCTGTGGCAGTACCCAAGTTGATATCCCAACTCTACGAAGAGTCCATCTTTATATCCATTGGCCACCGCGAGTTCCAAATACCCCGCGACATCTTCACTGACCCCGGCAACTCTCCCAACTTCTTCTCCCTCGGCTTCGCCGTCTTCTTCTCCCACCCCGAAGAACTATTCCCCGGCCTCGACCGCGAGGGTCTCCTCCGCCCACCGTCCATCCTACCCCCTTCCGTCCCAAACCGCTCCGCCGAAACGTTTGCCGAAATCCTGCACCTCCTGCATGGATACCCCGTCACGATTCGTGATGAGACGCACCGCGCCGAGCTGTTGCGGGACTGCCGGTACTTCAACTTCAAGGGCCTGGAGCAGAAGCTCATACCACACCACATTAGCTATAACCAGAGCCGCCGCCGCGAGGAAATAGTCCTCCGCTTGGAAGACATCCTGAAGAGCGGCATAAGCGTGGCAGCCGATGTCTCGGCCTCCCCGGGCGACCATTTTTCAGGCTGGGTCAACTATGCGCGTCCCTATGTTGACGATCGCGCGGCGGAGCTCGTCCTCGAAGTTGGCGGCGAGAGCACCCGCATCCACTTCCAGTCCGGCTCCATTCGCGCTGAGTTCTTCAGGGACACCCGCGCTCGCATCGCACGACTGTTTGAAGTCGTGGCCACGAAGCTGAACCTGCCGCCCACCACCCAACCCCTAGGCCTCCTAATGGCCTCAGGCGGAGCCGGCAGCCAGCCCCCAACGCCCGGGCACACTCCCTTGAGCGAGGACCTTGTCCGCGTGTCCATCGACGCCGACACGTCCGTCACGTTAGACGGCAAGCCATACGTCTTGGACGCCGACGACCTTCACCCCACAAACCACCCCATGTCCGCAGCCTCCAGCACTGCCGGCGGGCTCGAATCCCCCACAGCGTCATCTTCTTTTCAGCCGAACTCACGCAAGCGGAGGCGGGTCGACTCGCACGGGTACGTGGCCGCCGGGCAAGCAGCACTCGCGGCCGACGAGTGGGTTGTGCGGACGGGCCAGTGGAGGCTCAAGATCCAGGGATCACGAGGCGGCAAAAGCTCTGTCGAGGTCGTGCTCGTAGCCGTCAAGCTCGACGCATACAGCTCGGAAAATGCCAGGAATGCGGCCCGGGGTTTCCTCAAGGGATGAGGCGTGAGGCGAACCTATTCGCCCGACACGCATACCCCGGGTCCCTTCTGCATGATTTGACAAGCTGTCTCGAGGCCGATTGGGGGAAACCCGACACGAAAGACAAGAGCGGGGCAGTCGCCAGCCCTCTACACTGCATGATGTTACGACTCGCTGTTGCTGTTGCTGTTGCTGTTGATGATGCATATACCAATACCACACATAGTTGAAAGGAAAAGGGAAAAAGGAGTCCGACATGCTCCGGTGTCCGTGGCCAGAGAGGAGGAGCTGGCGGAGGGAGGTCTGTATGTTACTTTGCGCACCCCTGATCATGCATATTTCCTTCTAGCGAAAGTTATTTTTTTTCTCCGTCGGGTTTTACGCATACCGTGTCACCTCCGCGTATCTGTCAAGAGAAGGGGCCGCTTTTCTCATTATTAGAAAGAAGAAAAAAAAAAAGAAGCAAGAAAACTCCGTGAGAAGTGTTCAGCACCGTCCATCATTGCAGTAGGCGAGACGCAGGTCAAAGGTTGGCGGCAATGAGCAAAGCACGCCACATGCATTTGAAGTGGGAGCAGAGTACGACAGCTCGGTTACGCATCGAAGGGATGCGTTGAAAACGTTTGGTAAATAAAACGAAAAGAACAAAAAAGGACACACAGCCCGACTCCTTCATTTTTATCGTTATACAACAAGTGACCCAAGACCAGCCCGTCGTCTCAGGGTCTGAATTAGTAAAAATGCTGGTAATCGTCAAGGTCGCGAGAAAAAACAACAATCCAAACTCCCCAAATGATAAAATGTGACCGACTCCTCCTCCCCTTCCCCCCCCTCTCCCCGGAGAGTTAGCCGTTGCCGCCTTTCCAGATTCCGAAGCAGGAGAACGAACGCCGTTGACTATGCAGACGAGAGAGAGGGTGCCGGCCGAGCGAAAAATAGCAAACAAGCAAGTTCATCTTTCCCTTCCCCCGCCAAAACTCCTGAACCATGCGGGAATAGCTCCTGGGTATGTCAATCACTTGCCCGCTCACCGAAACGCCTGTCCACTCCCTTTCCCGTGTCGTTTGCGCGTCTCTGTTGTTTTCTTATGTACGTGTAGACCAGCCAAACGAGCTGCGTGAGAGCGAGTCCCGTGCAAGCCTCCAAAGGCGGCCCCGCACCGTGATATTATTATGCCCTTCAGCCGGCTGGGGCCTGTTTTCATCATCCGAGTCGTGCGAAGAGACACCTTCGTAGGGCCGGATCGGTTCGGTCATGTCCTCTTTTGCGATGGGCAGGTCCGCCCCTGATAAGAAGGGGCTCTACGCCTTCACCTTGGGAACCGCCTGGCCTGCGGGGGCACTAACATCTCGCCGCTCGCCGGCACCCTCGATCATCTTCTTGCGGGGCGTCGCGGTGCCCTGGGCAATAGAGCGGGCACGTCCTCTACGTTCGCGGATGCGGGCCAGGGCCTCCTCGCGGGTCATAGTTGGTGTCATGGCAGGGTTGTTGATATCAAAAGACATGTGGCAGTCGCCGGCTGAGGGCGTGCGGGCGCGTTCCATCCTTGGTTGCGGCCGCGGCTTGTCGTCACGGATGGGAACGGTTGTTGTCGTCGTCTTGGTGTAGAAAGCGGCTGCGGTGTGCGGGCGGACGGTGTCTTCAGGGGTTGGGGAGGGACTTCTTGAGGACCTGGATGCGGGGCGTGCGTCCATGTCGGGCATGGTGGGGATGGAGGGGAGAGGCGCAGTATGGACTTGGCCATCACTGCCGCCGTGGGGAGCATTGAGGAGGGAAGCCAGTGACATGCGCTCCTGGGCGAGGACAGCAAAGTCAGGGGGTTCGAGAGAGGGTGTGCGCGAGAATCTTGGAGGAGCGTCGTGGGGAGTGGGAGGCTGGCTGGGAGACCCTACGCTGGACTCGTGTCCTCGTCTCCCCTGTTCGCACTGACCCTCGATCTCGTCCGCCTCACGCTGCGACACAGTTCTGAAGATACCCTCTCGGGCGCAGAAGATGGTGCTGCGGCGCTCTTCCCTTGAGCGTTTGGTGGCATCGGGCTTCTTGAAAGCCTTCTCCTCGACCGGGGAACTCCAAGAAGCCCTCAATGACGACTGGCTCGAAGAGGAGTCCCTACGCCCCTGAAGGATGACCAGATCACTGGCGTCGGCAATCTCGGCAGGTGGCATGAGCCTTCGCCTCGGCGACATGATACTTGGTCTGTTGGACAGACTCTGCCTCGGGGAAAGTATGCTTTGTCTTCTGGGCGTCTTTGCGCAAGGGCAGCAGCGCAGTTCACACTCGGCCTGCAGAAAGTCGACCAGTTCGTATGCGCGGTTAGCGCGTTGGCGTTCCCAGGAAACCTGGCGCGTAAGCTCCTCAATTTCCTCCTCGCTGGCGGCGGAGGAGACGATGTCCACCGTCGAGAGGGAGAACCGCGGTGCCTTTTTCTTCTTGGGTGATGCAAATTCGTCGTCGGGCGCAGCGTCGAACGCTTTAGGTAGCGGAATGCGACCCTCGGCGGCTATGCGGGCAACCTCCTCCTCCTTGGCCAAGGTCTTGTAGGCGTCCCGTTCCTGTTCAAGCATCTTGATGCGCTCAAAGGCCTCGCCGAGTGCCTGCTCCATACCGACCATCTGATAGCGGGCCTGGAACGCCTCTTCTTCGCGGGCTTTGGAGCGCAGCTTCTCGGCGTCGAGATTGTCTGACGCTAGCCGCCAGCCCTCGCGAGCGGCCTTGAGCTCTTCCTGGAGCTTGATAATTTGGGACTCGTTCTTGAACGTCTTTTTGCGGGCAAGCTTAATCTCCTTCTCCCACGCTGCTTTCGTGTGGGCGTAGGTTTCTTTTGCGCGTCCGTATTGTTCCTTGAACAAGAAGTCAGCAACTTTGGACACCATAGGATGGCAACGGCGGCAGAGGCGGATGGCTTACCATGACAGTCTCGAGACGCTCGCTGACGCGCTGCTCCCGCTCCTTGCCCTTTTCCAGCTGAACGCGCAGCACCTTGGACTCGTCGCGGTAGCGGCGCAGTTCGGTCTCGGCCTCCTCACGACCCAGCATGGCACGTTTGAGGGCAGCGTCTGCGGTCTTGCGTTCAAGAGTCTTGGACTGCATCGCAAGGTTGTTGAATTGAGAAATCTTCTCATGTACTGAGCTATCACGTCCGCCGGGACTGCTTCGAGGAGACGTGAAGAGGTTGCGACCTTGTTGCTTTTGGTTCGCGCGGTCGGGGGTCATTGGACTCAGTGGTCCGCCCGGCGAGGGCGGTTGTTCGGCGCTGTCGGCCATCTCAAGGTGAGGGTGATGGTATTACTGCTGTATTTATCGAGCGGTATCCGGCGTGCAATGTCGGGAAGGCGCCTTTGGGTCCGTAGGAAACGACTCTCTCTAGTCTGCCTGTGGCGCGCGATTTGCAAAAAAAGGATGATGGTGGTAGCGTCGGTGAACAATGGAACCCTTAATGGAGACGGTATCATGCAAGGCCTGCAGGTTAAAGGTGTATGTAGCTATCTGCCAGTCCAGGTTGTTGACGGCGCGCGGGAGCAGGGCAACGGATGTTTACAGTGCGGGCGGTGGTGCTTGTCTGCAGACGGGTTGTCCAGGTGACGCAGCCAGATTGCCCTAGCGAAATGGTTCATTTGTTCATTTGGTGTGGTATCCGGGGGGTAGCGTAGTGTAGGTATTGGGCCGTTGACGAATGACATAATCGACTCCACTTTGGGGCGAAAAGAAGAAAAAGAAAGAAGGCGCAAGCTGCGAGCTGCGAGCTGCGAGCTGCAAGCTGCTTAATGTGGTTAGTAGCGACCCCCACACAGCGATACCCCCGAATAATTGAAAGGTAGGACGAAGATGGGTGCGATAGAGCTGGGTGAACTTTGCATTTAATTGCATACATGTACGGAGTACAAGGTAAAATGATGTACCTACAGTACCAGGTCATTAATCTGGTCACACTATTAAGGGTCACATGATGTCTACCCCACATTTTACAAGGCTACGTAAAACCGTAGTCATATTATTATAGTGTAAACTCCAGCCAAAATAGATGTTTCTAATATCGTGTATACCAGCCACGTACTTTAATACATTCAGTAATCCTATCTTGGATGGAGTCTATTAACCTCCAGGTAAGTATTGGAGGTAGAGCCCTATATACCTCAATTAATTGCCTCTGAAGCTCTTGTCGCGATGCATTCAGACTAACATGTGGTAACCTTAGGCAGAAGGGAAAGTGGGCCTGGCGGAGGAATCCTGATGTATTAATTGGCTAGATATTCTGGTGTGACCAGATTAATGACCTGGCACTGTATATGCCTACCTCGCTGTGTAGCATAAATGCGCAACCATGTTTGCCAGAGCTCATGGGGGGCGACAGCGACTTAAATGACTTTAATTTCGATGGACTCTGGTTCTCGCCGCAGAAAAAGAATCGGGAGTTTCCCACCTGTTCCATATACGAGTCCCCCAACCTGCAATGTGTCGTACAAGTGGGTTTCGGCACTGTATCGTGTATGTATGTATGGGGACTCACAGCTTCTAGGAGCTCAAGACAACCCCCAGATATAGTACATGGTGGCTTGTGAAATCCAATTCTTCCATATGCATTTCCAAGTATTGCACCTTATCTGGAACTAGTCCTTGGGTCCAAAGGGGCCTTTATCGAGGACCCAGGAAGGGGGGAGGGTGATCTCTCCGGATGACCTGGATCCGCCGTGACCTATCACACGCCGACTAAAAGTCACTTTCGCTCTTTTGGAGGCATTTGCGGTGCCCACTTTGTCTGCCGCCGGCGAAGCGCATGAAGCTAGCAGAATGCTCGAATGTCCGCGGCATCCATCCAGGTGCTTTTCGGTTTTCGGTCCTTTCCCAAGGTTTGTCCGTAGTTGACCGTCTATCAGACCACGTCGACAAACCGGGGGTGTGTGCTCTCTCTCCATATTAGCGCAATTGTGTCCTCATTGGAGCAAAACCAGCTAGCTTCTGAGACTTTTCGCCTCTCGTAGCTTCTTGGCCATCTTTGCCCACTGCATCCCCTCCTCCCCTCCCAACGCCCCTCCCAACGGAACAGACGCAGCCGCAGCCATGGCAGACGACACGACAAGCGTGCGCCAGCGCAAGCCGGTGCAGGAAGTCGAGGATGAGGACAACTTGTTCGCAGGCACCCCAGCCGAGAACTCGCGGGGGAAGAAGAGCAAGAAGTCCAAAAAGGCCAAAGGCGAGACGGAGGAGTACAGCCCCTACCTCGACATCCTCCGCGTGCTGAGCTTCCTCTTCCTCGCCTCGTGCGCCCTGAGCTACCTGCAGAGCAGTGGCGAGAGTTTCTTCTGGGGTCACAAGAACAAGCCCTGGTACATGAGGCCCAGCTACTGGAAAGCTAAATGGGTACGTGCAATGCATTCCCCCCCTCCTCTCATGATCCTCCCGAGAATCGTCCCGAAAGCTAACGTGTGTACCCTTTTCCCGCAGAACGGACCCCTCTACCTCACCCCCGAGGAGCTCCTCCAGTACGACGGCTCCGACCCCGAGAAGCCCATCTACCTCGCCATCAACCACACAATCTTTGACGTCTCGGCGAACCCGCGCATCTACGGCCCGGGCGGCTCCTATAACGTCTTCGCCGGCCGCGACGCCTCGCGCGGCTTCGTCACGGGCTGCTTCATGGAGGACCGCACCCCGGACATGCGCGGCGTCGAGGAGATGTTCCTGCCGCTCGACGACCCCGAGGTCGACCGCCACTGGTCCTACGACGACATGCAGAGGCTGCGCGAGGAGGAGCTCGCCGCCGCCCGCGCCCGGGTCCACGAGGCGCTGAAGCACTGGGTCGACTTCTTCACCAACAGCGACAAGTACGGCGTGGTCGGCAAGGTGAAGCGGGACCCCGATTGGCTCGCCAAGGAGAAGGAGAAGAAGCTCTGCGCCCAGGCGCAAAAGGCGAGGGTCAAGAGGAAGGTGCCCGGACAGGAGGGCCAGAACTAAAGAGAGGCCGCGGGGGGGTTGAGCTCGCGCGTTGGACTCTGAACGTCGGCCCCCCCGCGTCATCAATTAGGAATAGGGAATGTTGCTCTAGGTGTGCTCCGAGCATACCTGACCTACTGTCTGTCACCTTGCAAGAGTGCATTTACCTCATCCCGTATGTGACCAACTCTTCTGGCCGGGTCTTTATGATTGTGATCCCTATACCAAATGTACTTACGGTCCACACGGCGCCTCCGTCGGGTTAACAGAGAGCCGGGAAAAAACGGCATGTCCCAAGCAGGCGGGTGATACCAGGGAGGGACTTCGTCGTCCCGCATGAGTGCCGCGTGACTCGGCGCACAAGAGCATTTTGGTTCGGAAGAGCTGCCCCCGTGCTTCGTCGCCAGCTATTTATAGACTTTTCAAGTAAATCAGAGGCCTCCATCCATTGCACTTGTCCCCCCCCCCCCCCTTTCCCAAAGACGGGCCCGTCTGCGATCTCCTAACACGCACACGTTGGCTGGATATTCCCTTCACTTGACGATTCGGTCGTCTCATTAAGGGATATTTGATTACCAGAATCAAAAAAAAATACTCGATTTAGATGCTATAGCGAGCTAAGAATGCCCCCGCCAAATCCAGCATGAACCCCATATACTGAGGGAAAATGGACCCCCGTCTAGTTTGTAGGTTTTCCTCGTACATCCCATCCCACCTCGTCCGACCCGAACCAGCCGATCCGGAGTCGCAAGGGTATCAGGACCCGGCGGTAGAGATATGCAGCCCCTCATGAGAATAGAAAAGGAAAAAAAAAAATGGTATTAAGCTTCATCATCACGCAAGTGTACACCGTCACCAGAGCCCAACGCCCGGCCGAAAACCCAATCCTCTCAAAGCCCCAGGCCCCATCGTTGCGACAAAGGCACTGCTTACAAGAGCAGGAAGCCGGCACCGACGGCGAGCAGGAGAGTTGCGGGTGCGCTGAGAGAGACGGCGCCGGCAGGGAGAGGGGGGTTAGTGGGAGCGGCGCCACCGGCACCACCGGAGCCGGAACCAGAGCCGGAACCAGAGCCAGAGCCAGAGCCGGTACCAGAGCCAGCACCGCCAGAGGGAGAGGCAGAACCACCTCCGACGGTGCCGCCGGCCGAGCCGCCGACGGGAGCCAAGGCCTGGGCAACGGTCTTCGCGGCCTTGGCGTAGTTCTCGAGGGTGCGGGAAGCGTTTGCCTTGGAGCTGCAGGTTGTTAGCATCATTCTGTTACTCTACTTCATGTAGGTTGCATCGTGATTGTGTGGGTGGATGTTCATGCGCTTCGGGTTTGGCCATGTATCATCGTCCGAAAGATGAAACACGGGATCGCCAAAGGTCGCAACGCCGATCCAGGGGGGAGTTCCCGACTTTGACACTTTGACGTGCACCAACCAGAAAAGCAGCAAGCTTTGATGGGGAAAAGGATTCGAAATTGAGAGAAGAAAAAAATAGTGACACTTACTTCTCGTTGATGACCATAACCATGCCGTTCTGGCAGTGCTTGGCCTGGGAGCAGTACAGCCACATGGGCGCGGCGCTGGTGACCTGGACGGTGAAGACGGGAATCTGGCCCATGGCAAGGGAGGCGGCGACGGGCTGGTATCCTGAGAAGAGACCCTTGGCGGAGCTGTTCATGCTGGACGTGCTGGACATGCCGGACATGCCGGACATGGGAACGCAGGGGTTGTCAAAGGTGGACTGGACGACCGAGTGGTTGCCGCCGCGGAACTGGAACTGCACCATGGAGCCGACGGCGGCGTTGAGCTTATCGGGGAAGAACTTGAGGGTGTTGTTGGTCGTTGCGACGGAGACCACATGGACAGCTGTAAGTTTATTGTGTTAGTCTCCCGCGTCCTGCTCTGCATCCCCCTCTCCGCCTTTCGACGACTTACACTGAGCCTGAGCAACGACGGCCAGGGCCGAGACGATCATAGCTGAGAAATGCATCTTGATCGAGTTTTTATTTTATTTGAATAAACCGGTTAAAAAAATGGGTTCGATTGTTGTCGAGGACGAGTCGAAAGAGTGACGGTAGTTTAGTAAACGGTTGGAATGTTGAATAAGCGGCTTGCGCTTGATAGGACTAGCCTGTGAAGTTGAAAGAATTAAAGATTCGCAACGAAAGAAAGGGAAGAGAAACTGAGAAATCCCGCCTCGAAAATTGTTTGTTGATGGAGTTCCTAAAAGAAGAGGGACCAGAAAGAGAGTGGGAAGGGGGTGCGAGGGGACGGCACGAATTTAAGCAGTCTTTGGGATCGTCCCAAGAACCAAGTGAGGAACAGGTCTCGACGACGAGGACAGGCCCCTTCAGACCCACCCACCCCCCTCCCCTTGTCTGCATCCATCGGGCGGCATCGTCGTCGTCTTTCGTGCTGCATTCGAAGCGAAAGTGGCTCACGCCATCCCCAGGCCGCAGCGCAGCGTCGATGGACAGGGGGCTATCGACACGTTGCACTGGGCAGCGGAGAGTTGAGGCGAGGCGAGGTGAAGGGGGGGGGGTGAGGAGGAGTGAGGAGGCTGATGCAGCGAGGTTGAAACACGTTTTGACCATCACACTCGGGGCCATGGGTGTGAGAGCCTGCCCTGCATCTGGGCCTGCGTACCCGCCGTACCGTCTTTCTACTGCCTTGGAAGCATGGGGAGACCTGTCGAGTGTGCAGGTCCAGGAGGGAGAGAAAGACATCGGAGCCCTGGCCTCGCAAGATTGGCAATTGATTCCCTAGGCGCCGCCATGCCTCGTCATCGTTGTCGTCGGTTTCTCGACTCGGGACTTGCTTGGTTCCTGAATCCATCTTTTTCTTGGCAGCCGCCCTAAGGGAATTTAACCTCTGCACTAAATTTGTAGAATAGAATAAACTACTTAGCCGGTCACTGGCACCCAGGTCGGTGGGTCTTGCGCGCATGGCTGCGTTGCCTTGCAGGAAATCCCTGTTTGCCCCTGGCTTGTCGAGAGCGGACGGGTCTGGGGAAGACACCCGACCAAGGAAGGCAAGACAGAGCAAAGCAAGTAGACCACTATAGTATGCAGCGTGTAGAAAATAGTCAGCGTCCAAGGTGGAAGCCGTCGTACCCGAGGACGGCTGTGCCATCGGTTCTGCCAGAGCGAGACGAATGGGGACCTGGGGTGCGTAGATCCGATGCGTTGCACCATGGCCGGCATCCCGGATGAAGAAACACAAATTGGAATCAGAAAAAGAACAAAAAATCCGGAAGCAGAGAGGAACGGAAGACTAGGCTCTGCGCCACACTGCGGCAAGTTAAGGCCGACCGACGATGACGGGCCGGGATGGCCCATGACACAAGGAAGCACTGACTGACTTACCCTATCCTACTAAGGTCTATACTACCTAGATGGGTGGGTAGTTTACCTAGGTACGCAGAATGGAAAGGTGATTACTGGAGGCAGGTTTTGCTATGCTCAACACCTCACTCATTGCGGCGCACGCAGGCTCGAGCCACGCCCGATGTCGCAAAAGTATAAAGTCAAGGGAGTTGGGACCGGCCCGATCTTGACAGGACAGAATACCTAACACACGGTGAAGAACACGGGCTGTAACGGTGGTTCGTCTGCTCGCAATGAGATTCAACAAGGGAGAGGTGAGAACCATCTCAATTTAGAATTCCCGCCTGTCAACCTACCAAGCCACATGGTTAGGCGGACAATAAGCCATTCATTCAGTCATTCGGGCAGTCGTCAAACACTGGGCCGGAACACGGCGCTTGAGAGAAGAGGGAGAAATTACGACGTGGTCAAGACAGCACAAGACCCGTCGTAACTCTGCATCTCATGCAATAAGACCAAGACTCCTTCTTCCTCCAGTTCTGTTGATACCGTCTTGGCTTAGCCTAGGGTCCAGGAGGAGAAGAAAGGAAGGAGGTGTGGAAGGGGGGGTTGAGAAAAAAAATTGGAAAAAAAAAAAAAAAAAAAGGTTGAGACTGGCAAGAGGCGGTAGCGCGTGTCAAACCAAGTCGGACGACGTCGAAGCCGAAATAAGGTTGGGTGTGCACATGTCGCCAGACGAGCCAATACAAACACCCCATGTCCCCATTTGGCCGGTACGTGGATTCACAACAGACCCACTTCTACGGGTTTGCTCCTTAGCCATTGGCTAGAACCTGGCGGTGGTCCCCAAAAGAGGCTGGCGCGCCCGGATGTGCTTCACCCTTTTTCAGCCCTCTGACAGTTCCGTAACTCTCCTTGTTTCAGCCGGTCCGTACTACCTGCTGTACCTGCCTCTATACCGGTACCTAGGTAGGTGATGAGTGTAGTACCAGCCATTCACCACCAGAGCCGCAACTACGGATTCCCTCTTCCTCCGACGTCTTCTGTCCTCCTGCCGGACCACCTTCTACTTGTCGTTCGTCATCCGACCACGTCCGCGTGCACGTGCTCTGCCCTAGCGATATTGCCTCCCGTGTCCGCCACCCTGGGGCTCTCTCCATCCTTAGTTTAGTACCGTATCCTCTGACTTAACTGAATAACCGCACAGACCATACGCTAGACCCCTTATAGAAAGCGGTCAATCTATTTCTACACACACCCACCCATGTAACCCTAACCCTTGCCGCCTAACTTGCTGCTGACGTAAATGACTCCCTGTATTTGCCACATCTAGATCCCTGTTTCTGCCACCACGCCAGCCCCTTTTCAGCAGCCCGCGGTCTGTGCGGTTATTCAGTTAAGTCAGAGGATACGGTAGGTTGGTAGGTAGGTAGCTAGGTAGCTTAGTATACCTACTACTTCGTAGTGCAAGTGCACTAAGCATGAATTGTCTGACGATACAGTACATTAATTGCCCAGAAGCAACATCAACCCCTGTCCATCCTCGGCTCTTAGCACCCAGTCGCTGCATGGCATCGCCGTCGCTTATCCACCCATTCGTCTCTCGTCTTGCCAGCCCGTCTCAACGGAACCGTACAACGCGCATCCCGTCTTGGACACTCGACTCTGTGCCTGCAGCCGTCGTCTTCCCTCGGATGTCTCGAGAAGCCGGGGAATGACTGTCGACGGAGGCATTGGCGTCTGATGTCCCCATCCCTATTCCCTGCCTATCCGTCTACCTACACGTACCCATCCATTCTTCTCTGGCTGGCCAACCGTCGCCTCCTAGTACGCGGAGAAACGAGAGGCAGCCGGCTTCCCCTGTCTGCCTTGCTTGTTCGAGTAATCGCAGTTCGCCTTATACCGCCTCGGGTACCCAATATTCGGGACCAAGGTCTACTTGCAGCACCTCACGCTTACGTAGGTACACACTTGCACACACTTACACACACTTTCTCTCTCGCTCCCTCCCTCCCTCCCCCATCTTTCCCTCATTCTCCCTATTACTCGCATCGCCCCGACTTAAGCGCCTTACTTGCCAATCAGGCCCTATTCTATCCCATTTCTCCCTTAAAGAAGCAAATTTCCTCGCTATCAAGTTTGCCTCGCCTCGTGACTCACGACGTCTGACTTGCTCGCCCCGACACAACTCATAGTCCTACCTTGAACAGGCCTTTCTCCAGAGCAAACGAGGATGCCTCGGATCTGCAAACACGTATCGTGCCTGCCCCATTCCACGGCCACGCTACCTTGCCTAGTCCCCATAATCCTTCTGCGTGGATCTTTAATTTACCCTTCCGACCGTTGGAGCGTCAAAGGCGGCCCATCACAGGGGTCGCCAGACGGGGAACCCAACCGCTTCCAGCCAGCGCCGCCAATGCGAACTATCACATAGTATAGCCAGCCGCCTGGCGTTATAAGCTTGCGGGTCCCTCTTACGCTCGCCTTTTAGCCGAGAATGGACTGTTTCCTAATGCAGCCAGGTTGAAAATCCTCTCTTTTTCTTTTCTCTCTCTCTCTCTCTCTTTTTTTTTTTTTGTCATGGCATGGGGACGACTCGGGGTAACTCAAGATCCGTTCGCCACACCCCCTGGTTTGGGGTAGCAGAAACGAAACGCTCCGATCCTCGTCAACGACATACTTGTACGCACGCGAGGCCAGTGAACATTTCCTTCGAATCGAACTGGACTCGTGCTGAACCGAATGCGGGGTTCTAAGAATAGTAGTTGTGGTCGCTCCGGGCAGTCTGGAGTCAAGATAGTTCAAGCCCATGGACCAAATCAAAGGTGCCTCGAGACCCGTTCCCCCGTTCAGAAGCGCATCTCGCGTCGTGTGAACTGGTCTTTTCATGTCGCCTTCGGAACGTCATCTCATCTTCCTTGTTCTTACGCCACAAGAAGCGAATAAAAAAACAAAAAATAAAGAGAGAGAGAGAGAGCCCGTCTTTCCTGCCCTGGATCTCGGTCAGCCATCTGTTGGCCTCTGCCAAGCCCGCAGGTGAGGCAGAGAGGAAACCGCGCAGCGCCGTATGCAGATGTTCAAGTGCGATGAGCGACTTTCCAACGCACGCCCGAGGCCCTCTTCGCGATCGAAATGTCGGCTTCTGTTTTGGGTAGGTTCGAGGTTTGGGGGGGACATGGGATGGCTGTTGCTGCTGTTGCCGACCGGTCGACAATGACGGCCCTCGATGGACGAGAGGGAGCACCTCGGGGCCTTGCTTTGTTACCGAGACCGTTCTCAAGGCGCCAAAATAGTATTCATCAGTAGGGACGACGTCGTGGTTGAGGCAGGCGAGCAAGACAGCGCGACTCCTCTTCACGCCTTGACCCAGATCCTAGTTTGGCTTTGTTCACAGCAACAACCCCCCCCTCTCTCCTTCATGAAGATTCACTTGCCAATTGGATGCAGAAACCCTCCTGGCCGTGTGCGCAAGGATTCAAGAAACCACCTTCATCACAAAATTTCAATGACTCGGACCCCTATCATGATCTGCTTGACGTGCCGTACATTCTGTTGCTTAGGCTACATACAGATGAGGCTCAACTGATCGAAGTGCGGCAGAACGAAACGACACGATCTGCAAGATAAAATAAGATAGCAGCCCTGCCCAGTAATGTTCTCAACTACAACCTGAATCGAGGACTGCCTCAAAGAGATGCTTGGGTTCGTCGTGCCCGCCTCGAGTTTTGTTCCGATATCCACCCAGACGCAAGGGGCCTCATCCTTAAGGGATGATACACGCTCACGGACGAGCCGTGGGCAGTCAGAAGGCTCCCAGGCCTCCTCCACCGTTGCGGCCCCCTCCCCAGCCGCATATGATCTGACAAGCTCGTGCTCATCCTTTACTGTTTCGTCTGAACACCGCATCGGTCTGAAGCAGGAGAGGTGCCAAAAAAACCCTATGTCTTCGAATGGCAGTTCTATCCGGCTAGATTTTACTCTTGTTATACCTCTAGGTGCGGGTCTGGACACATTGGTTGATGGCTTCGCGTTTCCTTCGTCGCGAACGGGTTCCGGGGACTCGTGCGCTCGTACAAATCATTGGTTCGGCGGCGCTTTTGCCCATCCCTCGACCATGCCGAGCGGTAGCGACGAACCCGCGGGTTGCAGGTGATGGGTGCTCTACTTGTTATTTGAGTCCCGTTTGTTATGCGTATGCCGGCCAGATACGCCATACGTGTGTGAGTTGGCGTTGAACCAACATAGATTAGTCTGGCCGAAGGGATTCGAGACGAGTAATCGTGCCGTTTGAGATGGTAAACTCCACCACAGTTCTCCGAGGCCGGGGGGCTTCCGAGCGCTTTGCTCACAGTGGTCCATCCCCTGTCGACTTGTGTATGAAATGCTCCGACGTCATGTTGAAAATTTAGTGATCATCGCAGAGCTCTACACAGAGCTCTACGCAGATCGGTTATGGGGAGGGGATACGTAGGCTCTCCTTAAGCAGTTCACAGCTTGTCGTGCCTGCAAGCTCGGGGATCCAATCTGGGCCGCGCGGTCGAGAAAGGACAGCAGCGGCCAACAACGAGCTATTGGCAACCCTCGCCGCTGGGTGAGAGCATCTTCCTAGAGGCGGCGATTTGTATATGGAGTATTCACCGGGCATCATTCGACACGGTACTGTTGCGGCCTTGCCGATCGGAGGCCTTCGGTAACTCAAAAGTCCATGAGTAGCTGCGGCGCAATCTTCTCCAAGTCCTCAACCTAGCTTCCCCGTCAGTTCCTTCGCCTGTACGCAGCACATAACAACAATGACCACAAAATCACCACCCCCGCAGGAGAGGCCAGATATAGTGAAACTCACTTCTAGGAAGCCGCCCGGCCGCTCGTGAATACACCGAGCGATGGCCTCTCTGACGAATACGTCCATGTACTTGCCTGCCGCGGCGTTCGCGTCCTTGCTCAGCCTCGTGTCGTCCTTTTCGAAGAACTCGTGCAAGAGCCGCGTCAGGAGCTCGGGCGGAATGGTGTTTTCGGGAGAGTCAACGTCCTCATCTTGCTCCTCGGCTTCCTCCTCGTCCTCGACCGCCCGCGACGCCGCGTCGCTGTCTGATAGCTCAAAGGGTCCGGACTTCTTGCGCGCGGGCTGCTGCGCGGCCTTACGCTTCGTGCCGGCGGCGGGTTGCTGAGACTTGGCCGGCCGACCGCGTTTTGTGGGCTGGGTCGGTTGATTGGGCATTCTGGTGATCCGGTCTGTTGACGTCGAGAAGTGGAGTGTTGGTGTCGTCGTTGAGGGAGGGTCGTGATCTACTTCTTGTCTTGCAGGCAGCCCAGATCTTGTTAGCGGTCGAAAGAGGGTGGCCGACAACACAAGTTTCACGTGTCAAAGATACGATAGCCCACTTCTCAGAGTTAACCCAGGAAGACAGATGGTCAAGGGTGCGTCCGCTGAAGTGCGAGATCTGATCTGGGTCGGGGATCAGGCGACTAACGCGGGGGGAGCAGCATGGCATGTGGGGACGGAAATTTGACGCTAGCCGCGACTGTCACTGTCGCTGCAGGCGCGCTTCTGGGCATTAAGCCCATTGGCCAATCACATGTCTGCAGCTTTGCTGCAAGCGGCAAACTCTCCTTCCAGAGGCCACATGGCATCAACAACCGGCAAAGCATCACCGTAGTCACAAAATACAACACATTCAGGCATCATCGGAGCAAGGTTATCGGAAGCACACATCTTAGAAAGAAAAAAGAGATATCTTCCTATTGTACCATGGAAGTCTATCGAGTCATGCAATACCAAGGAAAATCCACGCGAGGATAGACCAGAAACCGGTCGAGTCCGGCGGAGACAGGGTTGCGTGAATGAATGCAATCGGGAATTGCTTTAGTGTACAAATTACAGTGGATTAGGTAGCAAGCAAAGCTCTTCAGGTCATGTAAGAGAACGCCTTGCCAAATGCCATTCTAAACCACGAAGGACTGGCCGACGCAGACAATCCACCTCTTGTGGTGTCTGAATCCATAGTCCCTCCGCAACTTCCATCTCACCCCTTTTATCAACCGAATCCTTATCAGATCCCAGCCAACCACGAATCACCACAGCCCGGGTGTTGCCAACTGCCAACCCGCCACCGGTGAAGAGTTTATACACGAAGAGGTGTCAAGGCATTTAGCCAGAGCCACCCTTGAAGGCCTTGCCGAAGAGCAGGACCTGGAGCTGGTCGTAGATGGACAGGACACCAGCACCGGCAACACCACGGAGGATGTTGGCACCGGCACCCTTGAAGAGAGACTTGACACCCTCCTTGGCGATGATCTGCTTACCGGCGTCGAAGGAGCTCTTGTACTTGACGGCCTCACCAGAGGTCATCATCATGCGACGACGGATGGTGTCAAGGGGGTAAGAGGCGATACCGGCGGCGGTGGTGACGCACCAACCGAGAGCGAAAGAGGCGAGGAAGTTACCCTGGAGGGAACCGGTGAGGACGACGGGCTTGATGGAGTCGTAGAGACCGAAGTAGAGACCACGGTAGACGACGATACCAGCGACGGAGGGCATGAAGCCACGGTAGAGACCGGCAATACCGTCGGAGGCGAGGGTCTTGCGGTAGACGTCGACGAGGCCGTTGAACTGGCGCTCACCACCCTTCTTGGCGGACTTGGCGTCGTTGGCAAGACGGGTACGGGCGTAGTCGAGGGAGTAGACGAAGAGGAGGGAGGTGGCACCAGCAGCACCACCGGAGGCCAGGTTACCAGCCATCCACCAGGCGTAGCCGTCACGCTCCTTCTTGAAGCCGAACATCTTCTTGAACTTGTCGCGGAAAGCGAAGTTCAGGGCCTGGGTAGGGAAGTAACGGATGACGTTGGCAGTGTTGCCACGCCACAGGGACATGACACCCTCGTCGGCGGCGGTACGCTTGAAGCAGTCGACGATACCCTCGTACTTGCGGTCGAGACGACCCTGCTTAAGCATCTCATCCTGTCTGGAAGTTAGTCATGGTTCAGGTTGACAGTAGATGCGACAAGGCGCGCCAAGATCACGTGTCATGGTGTGTTGACATCGAATCGGGAGTACCCGATCGAGCTTTGGCTCGCGATCTGTCAACACCCTGTGCAGAAAGTCTTCACTAACCTGGTTCTGGATGAGGAGCTTGATACGCTCGATGGGAGCAGCAGCAGTCTTGGAGACAGCGGCAGAGACACCTCCCACTGTAGGAAGCGGTTAGCGGTTATTCGATGAAGGGAGCTATATATCGCGCCCGTCGTAATCAACTCGCCGAGGTCGGATAGCTGACAGGACAAGGGCGACGATGTCGATTTTGATGGTACAACATACTAAGGAAGTCGGCCACGAAGGGCTTGGATAGACGTTAGCATGTTTAGGGGTAGGTTATTATCCCTGGCCTGACGAGAAAAAAATCCCCAGCTAAGCTCGGTTCGTATATCCATCCATCGATCAATGGCGACGATAAGGCGAATGTTGACCATTGTCGCATCGGACTTGGCCCATCGAGTTGAGATCGGCATCGCCTCGATGAAGCCATTGGTCAAGTCGATGGCCACTAGATGTTGGTCGACGATGGATGGAAGCGACGTCGCCAGCGAGGGATTTTTTTTCGCGCAGCCTCAGGTGAAGGAGGGAACGGGAGAGGATAGTTAGCTTACCGGCATGCCCAGGACCTTCTGTTCGGTAGGAGGAGACATTTTGGCTGTGGGTTTCTTCTCAAAAGATCAACCTCAGAGAAAAGAATGAGCGGAGATGGACGGAGGAGTAGAAGGAGATGTGAAGACGGAAGGGCGAGTCGAGAGAATTTAAAGGCTCCGACCGGTAGCAGGTTTGGGGGAGGGAAAAAAAAATTCCTGCAGGGTGGCCGAAGAAGGAACAGCTTTGAGCGAATCTTTCCGGGCCGCGCTAAACTGAGGAGCACCGACCACCTCGAACAGGGCCAGGGTGCGTGAGAGGTGGCCGAAAAAGCGGGTCCCTCTTTCGCTGGCGGTCCTTCCAGACTCCATCCAGCAATTCGTGTGTACGGTTTCTTACCTACCTACGGAAGGTGTCCTCTTCTTCTCTCTCCTTCTCTGCCTTTTCTCCAGTATCGGATGGGCAAGAGCTGGGTGGGTCACCCCCTTCCAACCCTTAAATCCACTGGGAAGGTGCAGCACCGACGCCAGCACTACAGGTACTTACGTAGTGTACGTATGCCATGTACCGCGTACCTATAGGGAAGGAGGGAAGGGTGAAGTTTTTCTTTGGCCCGGCAACTGTTGCCTCAGGCCAGAGCGCTAGTTTGCCATGGAATTGAGATACCGGTTCACCCCGAGATTTGCACGGGGACTCCGCTGCATGTGTAGCTCTGGCTTTTTTTTTTTTTTTTTTTTTTTCAGTCTGCCGGCTGTCTGTCAGGCGGGAGGACGACGGCTGTGTCTCTAGTGCTCCTTAGCCAGGCACGTCGGTCCGTATTTTAATGAAAATCTCAGGTCCAAGCAGCGGTTATTGCGACCACGGTGTTGCGATGAATAGGGGCTCACTGGGCTGTCTCGGGCGAGACTGACTGACTGACTCTGTGGAAGAGGGAAGCTGGCATAGAGCATCCAGGTGGTCGGTCCATCAACCTCCACCCATATACGGCTTAGCAGAGGGTGTCAAACAGCGGATGGAGAGACGGCCAGCATGGCATGGCTCTGGTTAATGAGATTTCATTCCAAGCCTCCTTATCCGCCCGCGGATGCCATTGTCATATCCCGTTCTTTCTTGTTCCAGAATCGACCGTCATTGCTAGGTCCTTGCCTTTCTCCTTGTTGTTCTCATCGTCACGATCGATGGTTTCCAATGCAGCTAGCTGCAAGCGCCGAAACGCAATCTCCAGAGCCGCCTGCCATGGCAACTACTACGTAGACTGTTATTACCGGATATAGGTCATCAATATCTCTATTCCCCTTATCCCTCTGGCGGGTCCTTCAATCCGAGCAAAAAGCCACCCATGTCCCAGTGCCAAGCCGCCCACCTTGGATGGCCGGGTATCCTCTGGGGTCTTGTCAGCCAGCAGAAAATTGGTGCATCCAATCCTTTGAGCCGCCGCCGCTAATTCCTTATCCGCCATTGACCTGCATCCAGACAACCGAGCTTAAAAAAGAAAGACGAAAAACTAGGGACTACGCCATCCGTATGTTGTACCAACATACAGGCTCTAGAGCGCCAGGGGGGCAGGCCTGTCTGGTCGGCCGAGCCACGTCTCTTCTTTAGCCTCGGGTACTTCTCCCCAGTGCGCAAACGTGAGGTACGGCAAGACAGACACTCACATGCCCGAGCTAGGTAAGCGCATCTCGGGTTTAGTGCGGTAGAGTATGAAGCAGAGTTTGTTTGCTATTTGCTTCCATTCGTCCAAAGCCGCTGTGGTGTACAGCGGAGTGTACTGTATGGAAATGACGGGGCGGATCTATGGATACGGCCCACGATGCCCAATGTATGTAATTTTTCGCCATCCATGAAAAGGGGAGGGTACATTATTGCCTTCTTGACAGCCCCCTAGCACACTCGGACATGCCCTGCTCTTGACAGCATGCATGCCAACGCAAAGCACCCGAGCCGAAGCAATCGACTTATGTGAGTACATTACGTAGTAAAGGACTGGCCAAGCTGAGAGACACTACACTCGCTACACTACACTACACCACACCATCTGGTCGGGCACACGCGACGAGCACGGATGAGTGGCCACTTTCAAGACGCATTCAACGTCAGGCTTCAGAAACGGCACGTTTGAATCCTTACTCGCGCGGCAGCATCCCTAAACCAGTGGCGGCAAGGCAGGGCTGGGACATTGCCAGCTGTGTCACCATGCTACGAGTACGGTCTAAAAGAGCGTTGAAAGATGGCATCCTCGCAGCCCGACATACATTCAGTCTTTCGCGCGGGCTGACAAACAATCAAATGAATTTCTTTATCAGGCCGGGATGTAATCAAGCCTCGGAACCCTTCCCCAGCGCGGGAGATCGGGAGAGCGGGAGACCGGGAAGAGAGGGATTGGAGGCCATTGGACGGATGGTTTTGCTGTGGATTTCCCCTTTGGCCAGCTCAGCTTCTTCTCCTTTCTTGACATGGGACCCGTGATAACGATGACCGATCTGTTTCGACCAAAACTGGCTGCGCGAGGTGCCGGGGTTTGTTTGGTCTTCAGACTTCTCTCCGTTTTCTGGCCAACAGAAGCGCCAACGGGCCGCAAGCAGCCCCAGCTATTTGGATGCCTTGGCGCCTCGTTTCAATCGGGTTTTCTGCTGCAGGCAATACCCACACCTGTGCGCGACGTCAATAGTCGACAACCCATAGGAAAAAGAATAGGAAGTCTCTATCGATAATTATTCATCGCGCAATAGAAATCACTCTGTGTACAGAACTTTCTTGCGATTGACAAGTGTGCTCGCCTGGCGGTAATCCTGTTCGATTTTCTCTAACAATATTGTATCGTTATTGAAACTTTTGGTTCATTCAAGAGCGTCGCACTTGAATTAGATGTTTTTCTACAGAATGAAGCGTGTCATTCGTCATGTCTGTCACAGATTCCCTTACTTCGACCGCATCCTCCACTAGGCTATCAAACCCCTAATCCAACATAGACCTGATAACCTGGATCTGCTCCAGCACGCTTGATCGACTGGCGCCGCCTTCAGCCGGTTTCGCCTCGACACTCGCTTTGTATTCAAATGCCTCCGCAATGTCTGCTGTGAGCCGATAATCAATGGCCTGAAGTTGCTCAAGGGTCAGCTTGTCCGTCAAAACTTCCAGCTTTTTAGACAGTGCAACGATGCGTCTAGGGATGTGGACAGCCTCTCTGAACGGACTACCATTGCTCACCAACCGCTCTGTAACATCAGTGGCTAGCATCGTTTTGACCAGAGCGGTCTCCATCCGCTCTGGCCGCACCTTCAAGGTAGTAATAACCCCACTAGCTATGCCTAAACCATCCGACATAGCTTGAACCGAATCCAGCATAGGCTCTCACCATTCCTGAAGATCTTTATTATAGCAAGATGGCAGGCCTTTCAAAGTCTTTCAAATGAATAGTTATAGCTACTCTCGATACGCTCCTCAAAGCCAAGGCAGCTGGTTGAGGTGTTAATAAGAGGACCGCCCCTTTAGAGCATGCCAGGTCACCAGTATCATGCACAATTTGCACAGTGTATTACATAAGGTAGGGTAAGGTGATGCAGTACGACGTCTGCCAAAGGCCACGTGACAGCTGCAGCTCGGCTCGGCTCCGGCCAATTTTTTTGATTTTTTTATTTGCTGTCTTCCCTCAGGCCTCTGTTTCGTATGAGCCTCGCCCCAAATTTGATGCTCGCCCGTGCTGCACCCGTGGTTCATCTCGCTCGCCGCATGCTCCAGATTCCCGTTCTTAGTTCCCCATTCTCTTCTCCAACCTTGCCGACCGACCAACGAGAAAAATTCATCGACCGCCCAGTGGCCCGCCTGCAGTACAATAAACACGCGAAATCCCACGTCTTCAAACTATTTCTCATCACGTGACCCTCCTCGACTAGACGAAAAAAAACACCACCCGCACGACACGCCTTTGGATGCGCGACGACTTTGGCCCCTGATAGCCATCCTTCCCACCCTGAACGCGCCCAGATAGATGCCTCAGCCCACCCAGAGCTCCTCGTAGAGGCTGCCAGTACGTCCCGCGACGCGACTTTCAGCCTTGCGACGCCGTGATGACACATGTCTAACGTCCGAGATGCAGACCCTGGCGCCCATCCATCCTCTCCCCCAGCGACCTGACGGCCCCCTCGATCACTGGCGAGGTGCATATTGGGGCATGAATAACCCGGCCGCCTACACTCCTCTCGAGTCCCTCTTCCTGTTCCAAGCCATCCTTAAGCACGGCGTCGAGGCTGCCGCCTTCATCAAGGTCTCGGATCTTCTCGTCAACAACTCGCTGATCAAGGATGACAAGACCTACGACGCTAAACGACTGAGCCCGGATGCGCTCCGACAACTCTTCCTGCACCTGTTGCAGGAAGAGCTCCGGAGCGAGGCCGCCACCGCCGATAAGCCCGATGGCACCTTGTCGCCCAACTCCAAGAAGCGCAAGCTCAACCGTCCGCCGTTGCCTACGTTGAAGGAGGTGAAGGAACAGCTGCACAAGCTCCCGGCTCTTGTTGATCGGCTCTATGCAAGGTACAAAGCTCACGTCGTAAAGGATGTCAGAGATGACGAGCGGCGCATCGAAACACTGGCAAGAGAGCTTCAGGTTCTCGAGGCACAAGAGGCCAACGAACGGGCCAAGGCCAACGCGCACCGCCAAGCAGCTCCAAACGGCACCTCCGGCCTCAAGACGACTCCGACGCCTGTCCCAATACCATCGCCCGTTCCGACTCCTGCACAAGCTGCGGCGCATCAGCACGTCAAGCCGTCGACGGCGACACCGTCCGCCGAGGTACCGAGACCGATCAGGCCCGCGAGTGGACAAGCTTCCGCTCCCACCCAGACTCCTGTGCCCATTCCAACACCCGTACCTTTGCCACCCCAGGCGCATGTCCGGCCGTCAGCAAATACAGCATCAACCCCGCCTATCGCACCCAACCCTACACCGGCAAGGCGAGATGCTGCTCCTCCAGGCGTGCCTCAACCGTCGCCCGTGGCTCCTCCGGCGCAAGCTGTCTCCGCAGCCGGGGGACCAGCTATGACACCTACCACCACCCCAGTAGTCAAACAACACCCGCCCCCTAAACCTCCCAGTAGCTCTGGCCAGGTTCTGCAACCTCCTAGCAGCGCTATCCACCCACCCGTACGGCCTGGTCAGTCGACATCGCCAGTTCCTCTGCCGACGATTTCACCTCGGCCAGACAGCATTGCGAAGTCCCGTACGTCAGGGCCGGCAACACCTGCGCAGCCCTCAACACCAGGAACCCTCAAATGGGAGAAGCCATATCAACCTGCCACTCCAGCATCGCAGTCACAAGGCCGTCCCGTGATGCCGCCAAATATCCCTACAACATCCGCTCCGTCGACTCCCGGCCAGCCACATCATCCGTCACAACGGTACCCTCAACCGACAGGGCAATACCACGGGCCACCGCAGCCACCACACGTTCCAATCCAGCCAAACCCTGCACAAAGATATCCCCAGCAACCGCAGCCGGTATTGGTGCCGCCTCAACCGCAGACTCAGGCTCAGGCGCAGGCGCAGGCTCATCCTCAACCCCAGGGTCAGGCCACAGCACAAAGCCTCGCCCAGGTCCAGGCCCAGTCTCAGCCTCAGCCTCAATCTCCCCAAGCTCAGCCGAAGGGGCAGCCAAAGGGGCAGCCGAAGGGACAGCTAGTGGCACCAATGCATTCCACACCGGTGAAAGGCCCTCCAGAGAGGTCTGCTATCCAGCCCCCGCAGGGTCGTCCGTTATCAACGACCCCGATTGCCCCTCCTGTGCGGCCACAGCCGACCCAGCAGCAACAACAACAGCAGCAGCAGCAGCAGCAGCAGCAGCAGCAGCAGCAAAAGACTCACTCGCCAGCCCCTCCAGCCTCGCAACCTCCTCACCCCCCACAACCCCCTGCCGGATACCAAACCCAACCGCGCCCTCTTGCTGCGGCCTCGCCAACCCCCTCTTCTGGCGCATCAGGACAGACCGCAATTCCTCCACCGAGATGGCCCCAGTCCCACCCGTCGCCTTATGCACAGCAACAGTTTAGTCCTTCGCCGGCCCCGGCTCCGGTCCCGACCCCTACGCAACTCCAAGCGAAGCCGGCTGATACCCAGCGGCGCGTTAGTGCCCCGTTCAACAAACAACAGCAACACCCCCGTCCAGCAATACCTCCTCACCTCGTTCCACAACTTGCAGCCACCCCTCAACCGGCACAAAAAGCCGCAAGCACGCCAATTCCGCCTCCACAGACGCCTGTCACAGCACCTCCTACTTTTGTTCTTACTGGCTCTGGTACCAAGTGGACTTTGAAATCAACACCTTCCACGCCTCGTCCGTCCGGGGCCGGAAAGGAAGTCGCAAGCCCCGCTTTTGAGCCACTGAGCCCGGTGCAACAACCTGCATCTTTGCCTGCACCAACACCATCACAAGCATCGAAGAAGGCCAGCCCGAAGCCGACACCGGTACCTATCCCGATCCCGAAGACAGAGTTGAAGACCCCCGCACCTCGAGGTCGGGGCCGGCCACCTCGCAGCGCAAACAAGGTCCATGCCGACACCACTCCGTCTTCGGTGGTTGGCATGCGCAGGAGTCCGTCAGTGGCATCTCAGACGGACGAGTTATCGATGGATCACCATGAGTTGGCGCCCAGAATTAAGGATGAGAACGCAACTCCTAGAGCGACTCCAAGAGCGACACCAAAGCCTCAGGATGAGACAGGCGATACCACTGCTGATGAAAGCGTGCCAAGCCGAAGAAGCATGGTCACTCCCAGCAGCGTTTCGTCCCGGCTCCCTCACAAACGCAAGCGTCAAGACACCCCGACCGAGCCGCTGCCTCTGCCCACGGCGCCCACTCATGTCCTGTGGACGAGGCAGTTTGGCCGTGTGAGCGCCGCCGCCCTCGATCAAATCAGCGCTCATAGATTTGCAAATCAATTTGCAAACCCGATTCGAGAGCGAGACGCGCCTGGCTACAAGACGCTCATCCTGCAGCCTCAGGACATTAAGTCCATACGCGCAGCCATCACTCACGGGAACAGAGCGGCTACTGAGGCCGCCAAGGCTCTGCCGGAGGGAGATCCGGGCACTGGCTCTGTTCTGTTGCCAATCAGTGACGACTTGGTGCCTCCCAAGAGCATCATCAACAGCGCGCAACTTGAGCGAGAACTGGTCCACATGTTCTCCAACGCCATCATGTACAATCTGAACCCCAGCCGCGGACCGGGCCCGGCTTTCATGAAGGGCGGTACTGCAGCTGATGGTGCCGATGTGGTGGGATATGAGGTCGACGAGGACGCGGTCGTCCGTTCTACGAGAATGATGTCCATGGAGGTTGAAAAGATCATTGGCGAGCTCCGTAATGCAGAGAAGGAACGCACAGGTCAAGCCCAATCCAATGCTGGCAACACGAGGCCGGCGAGCGTAGCTACTGGCGAAGACACGCCGATGGCCGAGGACGATGTTGATGAGCTGGCGGGCGATACCGACTTGGGATCGACAACGAGGAGACGGCGCGTAGGCACGAGAAACTAGGCGTTGCCTCGTATTGCGCGCGACCCTGATGATTGAAGTGTGTTTTATGCGTTATTAAGGACTAGAAAGAAAGGACCAAGCATCTGGGTCTCAAGGAATGTAGGATACTTTGAGCGGAACTGAGGGTCCGCCTTCGTATGATAATGTTATCAATAAGCCCAATTGTGGCCATTGCGTTACTTGAGCCTCCAAATGCTCGCACTACAAAGCTCGTCCGAGTTGTGTCTCCCGTCCAGTGAAGCCTGGGAGACGGCGAGTGATGTGCTTCCCAAGGCCAGGCCAGGCCAGGCCAGGCCCGTCCTGTCCCGTTTCCTGCCCTGGGCCGGCCACGTGTTTGTCCCATATACGCTAGTGAATAACTGTACGTGAGGAAGGCGAACCACGGTGTCCTCTTACGTTACCATAAAGACTTTGAATTAGGCCGATTTCCGAGAAAGCAGTGGACAAACAAACTTTATATATCGTATAGAAAGACGGCCTCGGGCTCGCTGTTCTCCCGCAGTCGCAGGAGGCAAGGGTTTACCGCTCGCGAGCGGTGCTCTGCGCATCACGTCACGAACACCAAGTCGTTTTGGGGTCTGAGGATGGAGTACCGACTTCTCCAGGAATCTCGGGCAGCTCTTGTCGGCTAGGGGTGTGTTCCCATAGTGCCGGCGGGCGAAATTGAGGCTACCGACCCTGGATTCCCTGCGGCCTCATCCGACCGACTGTCAACGGGGGCGTGTGTGGTTCCTGGGCTCTGCTCCCCTGGGAAATGGAGGAGCCTGTATCCGCCCGATGGAGCTGTTCATCAGCCGTATCATGGGGCTATGTTTTGAGGCCAGCGAGGGCGCCGAGGGGCTCGCGGAATTTTATATACGACGATCGAGCATATCTCAAGGAACGCTTTTCGTGTGGGTGGGCTCGAGCTCCGGGGACATGGCTGAAGTTTTTCAACAATACTCATGTCTCCAGGCTAATTAGACATGATTCGAGGAAACATGAACCATTGAAGAATACCGCAGACATGTGTTCTTCACCAAGCGCAGGGGTGGAGGTATTTTCACTTTTTTTTTTTTTTTTTTTTTTTGAAAAACTATCAAATGTTTGACCTTTGTCAGAAAGAGGGTACAGTGATGCGGGTGCTCTTGTATTAACTAGGAGGATATGGATGTGGCCTTGGGTCTGCGGACAAACGACCCGACGATGAGGCGGCTACGCTGAACGCGGTGAGGCAAAGGTATCAGCCATCTACGCGGCCTCCTGCGGCAAATACAATGTGAATCTTGGAGGTCGCCTCTGGAACCCAAATTGCCTGTCTCCGGTGGGTGTATCTAGCTTGACGACCTGTATTGAACAAGCCAGCTGCTCCGGAATCTCACGAAGGGGGGGCGATTTGATAGAGAAAACAGGAAAGAAAACCTGGCAAACGATAGGTGACCAGGCATCTCCCACCAGTCTACTTGAGAGACTGTTGTCTAACATAGAATGGATAAAGCGATTGAGGATCGGAATACATGACGGCTGGTGAGGTTTGTTGATTCCATTCAATGAACTCAACATGACTACCTTGACAAGACGATAGTAGTTGCCCGGAAGTGAACATTTATACGTAGATTACTACACATGCAATGCATATGCAATACATCTATCAATCGAGACCTTAGGTTGGTGGCCCGCGCAGTAGGGTCCTTTGTATAATCACAACGGAGAACTCTCTTGTGGAAACAACCTAAAACTCTCTACAGGACTGGAGTCCCGTGGCACCGATAAACCCTTCTACAGTCCTCATCATTCGACCCGGCTAGCAGACAAAGCACAAACCCTCCCCTCAGCACTGCCCCCACCTTCAACTGTTGTCCATAGGCAGCCAGGCTCGCAGGGTTTGCCTTCAGCCCCATCGCGGCCAGGGCAAGGCTCTTCTGAGAAGCGGGCCGCGACGTCGCGAGGGCGTTGGTGAGGACGTCAACACTGGCAGGCCCGCCGAGGGTCGCGGATAGCATGTTCGGGAGGGAGAGAGAGGGAGGGGGATGGAGGAGGCCTCGTAGGCGATGCCGCAGTCTTAGATGTGGGTCTTGGCTTTGCTCGCGGCCGCGATGGTGATGAGAGAGGAGGGATGCGCTGATAGGAGGGGAGGAGACGGAGCGGGCGAGGGCCACGACTGCGGTGGTTAGGGTCGCGGCTGAGCTGGGTCAACATACCCGAGAACGATGCCACCTCCTACGTCCTGAGACCATCTAGGCTGAAATCGCATGGTATTGGGAGGGGGGACAGTCAGGATCGCCGAGCCTTAAGGTGGCGATGTGTCTAGGTTGAAACGGATCTTGGCAGAGCTCCGTGACAAGGAATCGCCTCAGGATTGAGGCTGTGGTGATGAGCGCAAAAAAAAAAAAAACAAAAAAAAAAAAAAAAAAAAAAAGAGGAAAAAAACCGACCTCTGCAATTGAAATCATTGCATACGGGTGAGTATCCTTTTTTTTTTTTTTTTGTATTACCAAGATGCATTGGTAAGACGTAACTTTTAGTGAGATACAGCGTAAGAAGGATTCTGACGAAGAGCGAGAAAGTGCACACATGAGGAAAGGGAACCTAGCATGAACAGCAGAGTCGGCAGATGATGTGCAAGTTATTCAAAATCTCACGACAACGAAGGGCATATACGGTCATTTGTGGGAAGCCTCGCGATGAATGCCCGCCGGGTCGGGCCCCCACGGCCACGAACACCGGGGGCATTGCCCCGGATCGGAGACCGGCAATTGTGGAGAAGCACACGAGCAACGCCGGCCAGCTACGGGTGGGAGGTCCGGAACAAAGGGGGGGGGGGGCAACATCCTGACCCGCGTCGAGGAGGGGAGGAGGGGAAAAGGTATTGAAACGGGACGTGCGTGGTGTATAATGGGAACGGGATGAGCCGGCTCTGCGCTCATCTCCGCTCCATCGAGGCGGCCTTGCATTGACAGAATGACAGAGTGATCGGGGAGGCAGGTTAGTCACCTGAGCTGCTGCGCCATTGCCAAGACCGAGCCGGGTGAGAAGCGATTTGCTGGCTTGTGGGAGGGAGAGAGAAACTATGACGAGCCACGGTTGTTATTGTTGGGGGAGGGAAGCCTACTCGCGCCGCTGGCACTGGAGGGGCGGGAGGTTAAAACAACAAGAACAAGGGAAAAAAAAAACCAGACGAAGATCTTGCTTCGTGATCGTTTGTTTCTTTGGGTTTCCTTGGTTCACAGGCGTTGGCCTCGGGCTTGGCGGGGGTCTGGCTAACAGGAGCAGCAAACAGGGAAGAAGAGACGACACTGGATTGCGCGAAGCGGCGGGCGACTCGCGCATGGCGGTCGGTCCATTAGTCTTGGCTGCCACGGTGCGGTGAGGCTGTGCCTCCGTTCGTCCAGGGAGACAGACTTAACGTAGTACGTGTGAGTGAGAGTTGAGTTTTGGTCCTAGAGTCGGTGAAGAGGGAGGGGAAAAAAAAAAGAAGGTTGTGGTGGGTTAGTCACAAGGGAGGCTTGACCGCCCGGGTGCCCGCCGTCGAACCATCCGTATGGAAACACTGGAACGAGGCTAAGGAGTTGAGATGAGGATGGGATGGGAGAAAAGGCGAGTGGTTGGGGGTTCAGTTCGTCGCTACGGCGAAAGGGGTTGTCAGCTTTCAAGGCGGCCGGAGCTCGACGTCAGAGGAGAAGACTGGCAAGACGAAGGAAATGGAAGATGGTGTTGGGCTGTTAACCTTTTTCCGTGCAGACTGTGGAGAGGGGGGAGGGGAATGAGGGATGGATGGGCTAAACTAATGCAACAGGCTATCAAAACAAAAAAACGCAAATTGGACAAGTCTTGGCATATCACGATACTGTCGGAGACATGCACTGGCATTCGTTGGAACTTACCGTCCCCCCCCTCTCTTTCTCTCACACACACAAGCAAAGCAGCAAGCAGCCATCGGGAAGATCATGTTTTGTGTGGTGGTGCACCTGGACACTGGCCGGCAGAATGAATGTCTTGTCCATATTGCTGTGATTTGATGATGTCAAGGCCGGGCTTGGCATAGAACCCGAGGATGACGGAGTGAGACGACTAAGGGTGGCAGTGCAGCTGCCCTCTTAGTCTTCCCGTTCCCTTTCCAAGGCCCTTCCTTGGCCACAGCATCGCAATGTTATCTTGCTCATCAAATGTTTTGCCATGTGTTGGAGCTCCGAGCTCCGTAGTCATCGACCTTTTCGGCGACAGAGGCCCAGTCCCGTCCGTCCGTCATCCATCATCCATCCACCAGAACGCTGCCTCCTCTCTCCACCTGCGGTGGTAAACGAATGGGCCTCGCCGCCCTTGTTTCGTTTGGACTTGTTCCGGTTCGCTGTCGCCAGGGTGTCGCCGGGTCCGGGAGCTGGACGCCCGCCCTGCTTCGGGTAGGACAGAAAAGCCTACGCTACGGTCTCAGCGGTGAGCACCTTTGCCGTGAGGGATGGGTTGGTTGCCCTGGCCCATTTCTCGCGTCCAGAGTGGGATGATTTGACGATTGCAGCCACACGTCAGTAGTGACCAGTGGTGAAATGCATCCATCCATCCATCACTGACCATGTCAACCCAACCCAACCCGACCCGACCCGACCCCTTCTGCATCCTGTAGCGCATAGCGACGTGTGAAGCACGGGGACTTGCTGTGTTGTGCTGTGCTGTGCTGTGCTGCATCCCTCAGCGTGGTCACACACGTGGTGGGAAGCTTCTGATGACATCCTCGGGATCACTCATGGCATATGCGCTCGCTCTGTGCGAGTGATGAGATGAAATATGCCCAGCCAAGGTTTTCGTCTGTTATTATTTCATCTATTTTCTTCTTCTTCTTTCGTTCAAACCCTCCCCCTTCTCTCCCCCATCGACAAAAATACTCACTACGCAACCCGTTGCAGTCTCGAGACATGCCGGCGGGTGCTGGACCGCTGAATCGAGCTGAATCACAATCAAGCAGTCGATCCTTTCTTTCTTGGCTCTGGTAGGTTCCTGCCAAGAAGGGCCGGACTTGTGGCTCACCTCACTTCCGGAGCCGGCGGCCTCCTTTTCCTTTTTTATTTTACTTTATTTTGCGTTGCCCAAAGCACTCAAGTCGGGACCGCGCAGGGGAGAATAAAAGTAATGTCTCGGCGTTTGTGTCCCATCCAGTCACAACGTTCAAGGCGGATTGTCAGTCCGTTGGGCTTGGAGCGACCAAAGCTCCGTGGAAGCGACAATCGGGCGCGTAGTGACTAGGGGCGGGATAGCCTATACCCCGTCATCCACCTCTCACCTCGGTGAAACGGTGCTGTGCGGATGCGTCTTCTTGGCGTATGGTTTTGATCAGTCGAAATGAGAGAGTGACATGCGAAGTCAGGTACAAGTGCGCATTCCGGCTTGTCCAGGTAAGGTGTAGGGATCGACGGAGGGCCGATGAGGCGTGGGGAAGGATGAGAATGAACGAGGAGAGGCAGTTAGAGAGAGAGATAGAACGAAGGTCTCCCCATATCCAGGCGACGACCCAGCGGGATGATTTTATTCCCCATATTCAATGCAACTCCACCGTAATTCAAAGACATGGCTTGGCGCTTCACCTCCCCCTTGTTGCTGGCTGAACTCCAATGCATTGCCAACGAGGACGCACCGATGCCAGACGAAGAAACACCCGTGTGTTAAATTGAGCTGAAGGATCTTCCGTCGCTCAGTGTTTGAGTGAGTGAGTAGGTGAATAGCAAGGCAGAGAAGAGCAGCCGGTCAGCCAGTTATCAGCGGTTCCAAGCCTGGGTTCACGATTGTTTGACTGTTCGGCTGTTTGACAGCAGTGGTTACACTGGATGGATGACTACCGGCCGCTGCACCTTTACGTACTGGACGCCAGCAGTTTCTTGGCAAGACTAGAATTTCTTGCCAAGCCAACTCACGGGGGGCTGTGTAGAAAAGCGCATGTCCTCAGTCTCCTGTTATTCACCAGAGCCAAGCCTGACTAGGACTGGGACATTGCCCAAGCCAAGCGAGAGAGGACAGGCGCCCTAAGAGTAAGAGGCGGGAGTGTAATGGCCAGTATCATGTACCACACCGGTGGGTGGCATTGCATGAAGGTGTTTCCTTTCGCCCTCTCTCTCTCTCCCTTATTGTTTTGTTGCTTCCTGTCATCTTGGTTGATCTCGAAACAAGAAAACAGCAGCGCCTTGGGCCTTGTGCGCGCGCTCATTTCGTCACTCTCACTCTTGCCCTCACTCTCATGCTCACTCCTCTCTCACTCACTCACTCATAATATATCTCTCTCATCGCATCATCTGCGTGGCCTGGGAACCGGGTTCTTAACCAAAAGTCTGACCTGCCAACAAAAACCCCCAGACTCAGTCCCACGTATCTTTCTTGTCAGGCAAACTTTATTTTCCCCTTCATATCCCTCGCACCTTGTTGTCATCTTCCCTCGCCTTGTCGAATCGGAATCGCCACACAGATATGGAACACACCACCTAAACGGTATAGACACCCACGACCGAGAGGGAATAACGAAGAAAGAGAGAAAAAAAACTCAACTGCCTACACAGCCCCCCTTCGATAGTCCATATGAGGAGGCAACAACGACATTGAGACTCCATAGTACCCAGCGGGCCCCCTTTCTCCAGGCGCCTACGATCGTCCACGTCCGTGACTGTACCGACACGCCCCTCCCAAAATCGGCAGGCATCGCATCACACATCACGCATCGCGCATCGCTGGCACCAATAATCTCTCCAATATCTCCAGAACCCGACCTAATCAGCCACTTTCTCTCCCTCCCTCTCTCCCTCTCCTCTCACGTCGGGCCCTGACTTCACTTCAACGATATCGCGGTACACTCCATAATTCGTTCCATTGTAATCCATCTCTCCTCCCTCCACGCTCTTCTCTCCGTCCGTTTCAACAACACTAATCTATCTACACAGCCTCCCCCAGAATATGCCTGGTAGGCCTCACGGGTTACACTGATTGCCACCTGCGGGCGTTCATCAGGTCGCACTCGTCGTACCCTATTTTTTTCCACTTCGCCCTCGTGGTATCCCAATCAGCCGTTCTTTGTTTGCACCCGCGCAACCAAATTCCTTTCGGGCCGCAGACTTACAACCAAACAAACTACTTACCGAACGCATCTGCCAAGCAGCACCGGCCGACCGCACATCTCTTTCTTCGAAAAAGGGAAGTGGGAAAAAACAAAAACAAAAAAACAATAGCTAGACGGATTGGGTCTGATTTTTCTTACATTGCTCTATTCCGCTTCGCCACTTCTTGAAACCCACCAAACCAAGAGGACGGCGACCAGACGATAGAAATACCACGACACACAGCCAGACCAAGGCATCAGCATCATGCCAAGGGATAAATCGCCGCGGACGCGGTCACGAGCCCCTACTATCACGCTCGATACATCAGCCGTCAACGAACAAGGTATGACGGCGTGCTACATTCCAACCTAATTCTCAAGATTGGCTCCGGGGTTAGAAAACAAAACTCTGTCGAAATTGCGTCTGGCTGGGCCAGCTAACCATCGCATCTGATTTGTAGGAGAAGAAATTCACAACACTTCGTCAACACCGTCCTCAGATAACGGCGATGAGGTCAACAATACGTTGTTGGTGCCGACGAGAAAGTCACGCTCCCAGTCGTGGGACTCCAACAACACGACATTGGCCAAATCCAAAACCAACGAGGGGGCTGACAAGGGTTCCCCAACCATCCAGCATTCAGGCTTCCCCAAGGGCTATGGCGGTGACCCCGACGACGCTCTCGCACCGAACCCCGGCGAAGAAGCTTCTTTCCGCGTCGACAACAATCCGTTTGCCTTTACGCCTGGCCAAGTTTCAAAGCTTATCAACCCCAAGAGCCTCGATGCTTTTGTCGCCGTCGGTGGCTTGGTAGGCTTGGAAAAGGGTCTGCGTACCGACCGGCGCGCCGGTCTGAGTCTCGATGAATCAAAGCTCGACGGCGCAGTCAGCTTCGAAGAGGCCGTCGCCGCCGGCAAGAAGCTGCCCTCGTCTTCAGAGGCGGTTCCGACAGATGCCCTGCAGCAGGAGGTGGACCAACATGCAGGGGGCAGCGGCAAGGGATTCGACGACCGGAAGAGGGTGTTTGGCCAAAACCTCTTGCCCGAGAGGAAGTCGCTGTCGCTTCTGCAGCTCGCCTGGATTGCTATGAAGGACAAGGTTCTGATCTTGTTGAGCGTGGCAGCCGTCGTCTCCCTGGCTTTGGGATTGTACCAGACCTTCGGCGCGACACATCATGGGGACGAAACGGCCAGGCTTGAATGGGTTGAGGGCGTGGCCATCATTGTCGCCATCACCATCGTCGTGGTCGTTGGTTCCCTCAACGATTGGCAAAAGGAACGCCAGTTCCGCAAACTCAACCAGAAGAAGGAGGACCGCGTCGTCAAGGTCATTCGATCCGGAAAGCCTGCCAATCTCTCGGTGCACGAAGTCCTGGTCGGAGACGTCATGCTCTTGGAACAGGGAGACATCATTCCCGTGGACGGCGTTTTCATCGACGGCCACAACGTCAGCTGCGACGAGTCGTCCGCCACCGGGGAGTCGGACCTTATCAAGAAGGTGCCCGCGGATGCAGTCATGAAGTCGCTGTACGAGGAGGAAGCGAACCCTAAGAAGCTGGACCCATTCATCATTTCTGGAGCAAGAGTCCTGGACGGCGTTGGTACATTCTTGGTCACTGCCGTTGGACAGAACTCTAGCCACGGCAAGACCATGATGTCCCTCCGTGACGACCCTGGGATGACTCCTCTGCAGCTCAAGCTAAACATTCTTGCGGGTATGTTTATTCCGTTCCGCGTCGAGAGCATCCGTAATTAAAATGATATCCAGGTTACATTGCAAAGCTCGGCAGCGCTGCCGGTCTGCTGCTTCTCGGCGTCCTAACAATCGAGTTTCTGGCCCATCTCCCCCAGAATAATGACAGCCCGGACGAAAAGGGTCAACGGTTCTTGCAGATTCTCATCACCTCGATCACCATCATCGTCGTTGCAGTTCCCGAAGGTTTGCCCTTGGCCGTCACGCTGGCTCTGGCTTACGCCACCAAGCGAATGACGAAGGAGAACAACCTCGTTCGCCATTTGCAATCTTGCGAGACTATGGGCAATGCCACCGTCATTTGCTCTGACAAGACTGGTACTCTCACGGAGAACGTCATGACTGTCGTCGCCGGAACTCTGGGTACAGGCAAGTTCCGTTTCGCCGCCGGCGACGATCGTGCCGATGCCAGCGAGGACGAAGTCCAAGTGCATGTCACCGGAGGAGATCAGAAGACGAAGAGCGCGCCCGTCAGCGAAGTCACCATGTCGAAGCTCTCATCAGCCCTCGACGACGGGTTCAGAGACCTTATCAAGCAGTCCGTGGCCATGAATACCACTGCATTTGAAACGGAAGAGAACGGCAAGCAGGTTTTCGTAGGAACCAAGACCGAAACTGCGCTGCTCGACTGGGCCCGCAAGTGCTTCGCCCTCCAACCGATTGCCATCGAACGCGAGAATTGCCCTGTTGAGCAGCTATTCCCTTTCAACTCGAAGCGAAAGGCCATGGGTGCTGTCGTGCGTCTGCCCAACAAGAAGTACCGCTTCTTCGTCAAGGGTGCTCCCGAAATCCTTCTGGGGCAGTGCTCCCACGCCGTCATCGACCCGACTAAGCCCTCCAGCACCACATCGATGGCTGCGGAACAGCAGGATGCTATCCGACAGATCATCACCGACTACGCCCGCCGATCCCTCCGCACGATTGCCCTCGCCTACCGCGACTTTGAACAATGGCCGCCAGAGCATGCTCGCAAGGAGGAAGGTTCTGAAAACGTCGAGTTCTCGAGCATCTTCAAGAACCTCAAATGGTTGGGTGTTGTGGGCATTCAGGATCCCGTCCGAGCCGGTGTCCCCAAGGCTGTGGAGGACTGTCGCACCGCTTCCGTGTCTGTAAAGATGGTCACGGGTGACAATGTAGAGACCGCGAGAGCCATTGCAAGGGACTGTGGCATCTTGACAGAGAAGGGCAAGGTCATGGAGGGTATCGAATTCCGCCGTATGGATGATCGTGAGCGGGTCGCCGTTGTCCGGGAGCTCTGTGTGTTGGCTCGCTCCAGCCCCGAGGACAAGAGAATCTTGGTCAAGGCTCTGAGAAGCTTGGGCGAAGTTGTCGCGGTCACCGGAGACGGAACAAATGACGCACCTGCTCTCAAGTCTGCCGACGTTGGCTTCTCCATGGGGATCACCGGAACGGAAGTCGCCAAGGAGGCTTCCGACATTATCTTGATGGACGACAACTTCTCGTCCATCGTCAAGGCCATGGCCTGGGGCCGCGCCATCAACGACGCCGTCAAGAAGTTCCTGCAGTTCCAGATCACCGTCAACATCACCGCCGTCGTCTTGACTTTTGTCACCGCTGTGGGGAGCGAATCCCAGGCGCCCGTCTTAAATGGTAAGTTTCACTGTCCACAAAATCTTCGCCCCGAACACCTCATTCTAACTTTTTTCGCAGCTGTCCAACTGCTTTGGGTCAATCTTATCATGGATACATTCGCCGCCCTCGCGCTTGCGACCGACCCTCCTACCGAGAGCATGCTTCACCGAAAGCCCGAGGCCAAGACGGCTGCTCTGATCAGCACACCCATGTGGAAGATGATTATCGGCCAGTCCATTTACCAACTCATCGTCACCCTCATCCTGCATTTCGCTCGCCCGGCTGGTATCAATAACTACCCCGAGGCCCAGCGCAGGACGCTCGTCTTCAACGTCTTCGTCTTTATGCAGATCTTTAAGCTCATCAACAGCAGACGCATCGACAACAAACTTAACATCTTTGAGGGAATCACCAAGAACTCGCTCTTCGCCGTCATGATGGCCATCATGGCCGGCGGCCAGGTCCTCATCGTCTTTGTTGGAGGTGCCGCTTTCAAGGTCGAGCCCCTCAACGGACCGCAGTGGGGAATTTCCATCGTCTTGGGTTTCCTTTCGGTCCCCGTCGGTGTGCTTATCCGTCTCTTCCCCGATGCTGCCTTTGAGGCTATTGTTAGGCCTTTCGCTTGGTGCTGGTCCAAGATCCCCAGATGGCATCGCAAGAAGAAGACGGAAGACGAGGATGCCGAGGCCTTGGGTGGCGTCAAGGATGCTCTGATGGAGATCAGAGACGACTTGGCGTTCCTGAAGCGCATCAAGGGAGGACGAATCAGCCAGATCAGCGAGGTGATCATGAAGCCTCGCGAGTACCGCGAGAGAACGCGCAGCCGGAGCGGCTCCAGGTCTTCCAGCCGGCATAACAACACGGCGATGAAGGCCGCTCTAGGCATGCCCGGTATCTTGGCTGCCAGTGTCGGCGGGCTGTCACCCGTTGACCGACCGGTGTCGAACGAGAGCCGGCCAGCCGAGAGAGGAAACGAACTCGATGTGCCGCCCCGGACTTGAGATGTCCGGACCGCCCAATCATTTACGGGTCAAAACAGTCCCTCCCCCCATTACGCATCCCACCTAGCCACATAAGGAAGGGTCGGGCCCATGTTCTTGTTTACCAGAATCGAGCGTCTGTGTGCTTTTCTTTCCCCCAACTCAGCCATTGCTCATGTTATGACTTACCCAGGATCGGCCAGTTGAACCAATGCCGAATTGTATTCTCTTGTTTTTCTGCTGCTGTTTGGCCCGGCCGATCAAACAATACGGAACCTTTCCCATTTTTGAGCGAAGATAAGAACATTTCTTCTGCTGCATGTGCAGCTTTTGTACGATATTCATAAAATAAGACACAAACAACCAATGTATAGACCGCCGATCGCTTGCCAGGCTGAAAATATCAAAAGCTAGCAGTAGTCAATTCCAAGCATACCAAGTCTTTTCCCAACGGTACTGTTCCTTTGTGCGTGACCAAGTGATGATCCCAGCTACCGGGGTTAGTGGAAGGCGAGACGGATAGGAGCTGGGCTGAAAACGTTGCTTTGGGAGTTGTCGAATGGTATCTAGTTACGTCTTTGGTGCTGACCGGCGTGCACTCCTGGCTTCGAGTGGCCTGGGCAATGGATAGGAGAAGGGCCGGCGAGACGTCGTCTTGAGCTGAAGCGAACACCAGCAGTATATGTGGTCCATCACGCCATCTCTTATCATGCGTCTATATGTCACATGGCACCCTGCCAACGGCGAGGAACGATTATTTTGATGGGGAGTGTGAGGCGCTGGTGTGGCGAGAATAAGATTGCTTTGATTTGATCACTTTGGTTCCCTTTTACGGATCTCGTCCAACAACTGAATATCGACGACAACCCAGTCAGTACATGAAGAGCTGGCTGGGTATGTAGAGCTGGCTCAAGATTCCAGGGCGATCTATAAATGCCGATTCTGAGCGGTTATGCATGTTACTTCCGTCTAGGGATGACACGTATTCTGAGGGGCGGCACGGCAAAGTTTGAGTTAAGCAGAGGGTGCATTGCATTATAACGGGACTCGGCGCGAGTTTCTGCAATACTGGCTAGAGATATGGTACAGACGTCTGGGTTCCGGCTTTGCCTGAACGCCTCAAGATGGTATTGTTTTCTCCCCCACCTCTTTTTTTTTTTCTTTTCTTTTTTCTTTTTCGCAAACGTCGCCACAGACACAGGAGAAAAGGGCTCTACCTGTGCCTCCTCGCCTCGCCGGCCTCCTTGCCCAGCGCCTCGAGCGCGTCCTCGTACTGGCGCACCCTCTCGTCGCCGAAGCCGCCGGCGTCGGGGTCGCCGATGCGCAGGCGGTCGACGCGGCCGGCGCGGCGGATGCCGCTGCTCGGCTTGGCGATCTTGCCCCAGAACCAGCCGCTCTCGCCGTCCTCGACGAGGGTCCACGCGGCGCCGGCGCGGCCGGCGCGGGCGGTGCGGCCGACGCGGTGGACGTAGCCGGCGGCGCTGGCGGGCAGGTCGTAGTTGACGACGTTGTCGAGCAGGGGCAGGTCGACGCCGCGGGCGACGAGGTCGGAGGCGACGAGCAGGCGGAGGCGGCGGCCGGCGAAGGCGCGGAGGGCGCGGCGGCGGTCCGACGTCTTCTGGGTCGAGGTGAGGGTCGCGATGGAGGGCGCCAGGGACGGCTCGAGGAGGGCGATGAGGCGGGAGAGGCGGAGGGCCGACTCGTTGGACTTTGTGAAGATGAGGGCCGTCGTCGTGAAGAGGGTGCGGGCGGTTTTTGTCTTGGGCGTGGCGGCGGCGGCGGCGTCTGAGTCGTCGTCGTCGTCCGAGGAACTGTCAGAATCGGAGTCGGAGCTTGTGTCTGAGTTCGAGTCGGAGCCGGCGTCGGATGAGGTGTCTGACGAGGCGTCTGACGAGGACGTGTCGTCGTTGTCCTCGTTGTCCTCGTCGTGCTCGGCGGCGGGCGCGGACAGCGCCTTGGTGGCGGTCTCGGACATGAGGTGGCCGCCGAGGAGGAGATCGATGAGGTAGAGCGGCTTGAGGTTGGCGTCGTGCACTCTGATGGCGGACTCCTTGAGAAGGGTTGGCAGGGTGTGCTCGGCGATGGGCGCGGAGCCGTCGGCCTGGCTGCCCTCGAGCACGATGAGCTGCGGCCGGCGGAGCTGGAGCCCGCTCAGCAGACTCAGGTCCCGCGTGAGAGTGGCGCTAAGGACGATTTTGCGGACGACGCCGCTGAGGTTGGAATCGGGGAAGTCGCGGGCGCTGAACTTGTTGGTGCGGAGCTTGGGCATCACGACGTCGAGCCAGCCCTGGAAGCTCTGCGCGAGGAGCTTGTCGGCCTCGTCGACGACCAGCCAGCGCACGTGGTCGAGCGAGAAGCCGGGGGTGAGATTGATGTGCTCGACGAGCCTGCCGGGGGTGCAGATGAGGACGTCCACCTTGGAGGTGTAGTCCACGACGTGGTCCGGCAGGGAGCCGGCAGCCGCCGCGTCCTCGGGGCCGGCCAGTGCTGTTGGCTCCTCGACGTCCATCCACGCCTCGAGTTCCCGCCGGCGCGCCGCGCGGTAGGCTTCCGGGTCGTACCTCTCCCCCCTCTCGACCAGGGCGGCCTGCTCGTGCCTCAGCTGCTGGCTTCCGATGGAGATGCCGATGCGCACCCTCTTCTGGTCGCGGCCGTCAAAGGCGCCGGCGCAGAGCTCAAACACCTCCTGCGCCTGCTTGACCAGCTCGCGCGTGGGCAGGACGACGAGCGCGCGCAGCCGCGTGACGGCGCCCTGGCTGATGTCCCGCACGACGGGGAGGGCGTACGCCAGCGTCTTGCCGGAGCCGGTGGCCGCCGCGACGAGGAGGTCGCCCTGGCGGTGCTTGCAGGACGGGAGAAGCAGGGGCACGGCGGCCGTCTGGACGGCGAACGCGTCACTGAAGCCCTTGGACTCGAGCGCCCGAGCGGCCTTTGGGTTGATACCGATGTCGGCGAACGGCGTCCGCGTGTCCGGGGCGACGCGGATCGGGGCGGCGAGCCAGTGCGGCAGCGTCTCGTACGAGGGCTTGGAGGTGTCGAGGGAGGCGGGCTCGGGCTGCGGCAGCGGCTCGAGCCCGTGCTCCTCCACCTCTTCCGCCGCTTCTTCGTCCACGTCCATCTTCTCGGGGGCGCCGGCCGGGGCCGACTCGGCGGCCTTTTTCAAGTACTTGGTGGCCTTGGCGAGGACGGCCTTGTGCCGCGCATCGACTTGGTCTTCCTCGCCGTCTCCGCTCCCGGCGTCGTTGCGGCCCTTCTTCTTTTTCGACTTGTCCTTTTTGGGTCTGGGCCCTTCTGCGCCGTCTTCCTGCGCTGCGGTTTCGGATTTAGAGCCTTCTGACGCGCCCTTCTTCATCTTCTTCTTTCCATCTTCTCCCGTCTCTTGTGATTCCGTTTCCCGATCTGCCTCGTCGCGAGTGTCCATTTCGTCACCGTTGGCTGGCTCGCCTCCTGTGGGTTCGTCGTCTTGCCTCGAGGTCTTGTTCTTCTTGTCTTTCTTGGACTTCTTGGGTGTGGCCGCATCTTCATCCGGCGCAGTTCCATCTTCGGATTTCCTAGACTTCTTCTTCTTGACTTGCGTCCCCTCCTCCTCGGCCTCGGCCGAGACCTGGTGCTTGCGCTTGGTCGCCGGAGATAGGCCGTCGGTGTCCGCCGTGATTACATTCGCGAGGGAAGAGCGGGGTTTCGAGCTTTTTGAAGGGACGAATCGTGCGTAGGGGCTGGCTGTCGAGCCTCCGGATACGAGGCCGTCGTCAGCCGGGGCCGAGGAGGATTCCGGCGCCGATGGTGGTGGCGGAGGCGGAGGTGACAGCCCGGCAGGCTTCGGTGCCTCCTTGGTCTTCTTCGAGGGAACGTAACGGGCGTACATTTTGTCGATTGGGCACTCGCGACCCGGAAAAAGGAAAAAAGAAGAAGCACAGTCACCTCTTTTGCGCAAGCGGTTTCTTACAAAGCGAGGCTTGCATGGTCCATATTGGAGGGGCAGCTGGCGCATCCAGAAAAAAAGTTGGCCGGCTTTCCTTATCGTGTTTCTGCCCGTCTCCACCGCCTGCACTTTCTACCTTATCGCACCTAGTGACAGAGCTCCTCCAGCTCAGGTCATCTTGTCCGTACCGTTGCGACGAAGCAACATCGATCGCGTGATACCGTGGCAGGTCGACGAACAATGCCCCAGCGCCACTTTCTGACGTGACAATTGCTCGCGCAGAGCAAGCCTGCAAAATGAGTCGAACTTACAACATTGCCATGGTCAGCGACTTCTTCTTCCCGCAGCCAGGAGGAGTCGAGAGCCACATCTACCAGCTCTCTACGAAGCTCATCGACCGCGGACACAAGGTCATCATCATCACTCACGCCTACGAAGGCCGCAGCGGTGTGCGCAATCTGACCAATGGCTTGCGCGTCTATCACGTTCCCTTCCTCGTCATCTTCCGATCGGCCACCTTCCCGACCGTCTTCTCCTTCTTCCCGATCCTTCGCAACATCCTGATCCGAGAGCAGATCGAAATTGTCCATGGCCACGCGAGTCTAAGTAGTTTCTGCCACGAAGCTATCTTGCACGCGAGGACCATGGGCCTCCGGACCGTCTTTACGGACCACTCCCTCTTCGGATTCGCGGATGCTGCCAGTATCCTTACAAATAAGATCTTGAAGTTCTCTCTCAGCGACGTGGACCATGTCATTTGCGTTAGCCATACATGGTATGTTTGCGCCCTGTTCTACCCGTCGAGAGAAACGACTGACTTCGCGTCGCAGCAAAGAAAATACAGTCCTCCGAGCATCCCTCGACCCCTTGATGGTCTCGGTCATCCCCAACGCCGTCGTCGCCGAGAACTTCCGCCCACTCGATTACCCGTCTACTGACGCAGCTGGACAAGCCTTTGGCCAGAACCCCCCGCCCGCGCATCATCTCGGACCGAACGACGTGATCACCATCGTAGTGATATCCCGCTTGTTCTACAATAAGGGCACTGATCTTCTGACGGCGGCGATCCCTCGGATCCTGGAGAATCACCCAAACACGAGATTTATCATCGCCGGGTCGGGCCCAAAGGCCATCGATCTCGAGCAAATGATTGAGCAGAACGTTCTGCAAGACCGAGTCGAGATGCTAGGCCCTATCCGTCACGAAGAGGTGCGAGACGTCATGGTCCGAGGCCACATCTATCTGCATCCAAGCTTGACGGAGGCATTCGGAACAGTCATCGTGGAGGCAGCTAGTTGTGGGCTATACGTCGTGTGCACGCAGGTCGGTGGCATCCCCGAGGTTCTACCGTCACACATGACTGTCTTTGCAAAGCCGGAGGAGGACGATTTGGTCCTTGCGACAGGCAGGGCAATTGCCGCGCTGAGGGCAAACAAGGTCCGAACGGAACGCTTCCACGAGCAGGTCCAAAAGATGTATTCGTGGACCAACGTCGCTATCCGCACGGAGCGAGTTTACCACGGCATCACCGGCGAGCTTAGCGAAGCCGAGTTCTACGGGTTCGATGCGGCTACTCCCTCGACCTTTGGCAACAGTCGGGTGCGGTCCTTTGCCCTCATCGACCGGCTCAAACGCTACTACGGTTGCGGCATTTGGGCGGGCAAGCTCTTCTGTCTCTGTGTCGTCGTCGACTATCTTCTGTTTCTATTTCTGGAGCTGTGTTTTCCACGGGAGCAGATTGACATCTGCCCTGAGTGGCCGCGGAAAATTGCCGATGATGCGGAAGATTCCAAGGAGGATTGAGGGAACCTCCATGTCCCAACATCATATTTGCAAGAATGCATTATTCGGAGCAGGCCGATGGCCACGACAGAGGACGAACGGTCATGGGCCTTTGGGATCCTCATAAAGGGGTCTCTTTTATGGCTGGGCGTGTCCAAAAAGTCGCGAATTGCAGAACCAGGAACCGTCTTCAATTGCCCACCTGGACCCCGGCGGTGACCGGCGGAAATAGCAGGATACTCAAGACAGGCCAGGCCCCTGGCTCGCGTGCGCGATGAAGACAGTCGCTCGTAAGTATTCCTCCAATGGGAGAAGCCTAAATGGAAATCGGAACGGGATCTTGCCATCAGCCCTCCCGGAGAGCGCCGACAGACAGGCGGGATTGGTCGAAATTGCCTACATCTTTAACGGCTTGGTCGGTCCAAAGCTGCCTGTTGCGGTCAAGCGCCCGGGTGGGCCATGCGACCCTCTTAGTTTCTAAACCCCCACCACGCGCGCATCTCGAAGAGCTCACATGTGCCACGGAGCAAGACACAAAGTCCAAACATTTCCGCCCTTCGACACGACTCCGAATCACTCTGTCACTTCTCTGTTACACGACTGCGACTGTGTTAACTTTTCCCTACAAGCATCAGCGGCAACGGGCTCTTCACAACTGCATCCCCTTCCTTCATCTTATCCTGCGCTCAGACGTCGACGTCTTACCCCTCCAAACTCCTCTATTGCTAAGAAATCCGCGTATACGCTTGCCCACGATGGCCGCTGCGCAAGATCTCCCGATGGACCTTCCCATAATCGACCTCGATGTCTTCCTCAACGAGCCGCGCGACTCGCCCGCCGTCCGCGACGAGTGTGCAAAGGCCGCCAGTGCCCTCATCACCTACGGCGCTCTCGTACTGCACGACTCTCGCGTCGCGGAATCCGACAACACCACCTTCCTCGACCTCCTCGAGGACTATTTCGCACTGCCGACCGAAGAACTCAAGAAGGACGAACGCCCGGAGCTCAGCTACCAGATCGGTGTGACACTCGAGAACACAGAGAAGCCCAAGTGCGCCGTCGACGAGCCCTGCCTGCGGGTCATCGAGCGCCTTGCCCCTGCAGAGCGCCCGCTCGATATCGGCGGTCACCAACCCGACCCGAAGTGCCGCTTCTTCTGGCGCATGGGCGAGAACCCGCCGTACGAGACCGAGTTCCCCGGGCTCAACGCCCCCAACGTTATCCCCGAAGCCCCTCACATTCGCGAGCGCTGGCCGTCGGCTATGGACAAGTGGGGGACGTCCATGAAGCAGGCCGTCACTGGCCTGGCTGAGATGGCGGCCGTCGGTCTCGGTCTTCCGGCCGACACTTTCAGCAACGCCGCCAAGTACGGACCGCACCTGCTGGCACCGACAGCCTCGGATCTGGTCAAGTACGGCAAGCAAGACACCATCCTTGCCGGCTTCCACACGGATCTCAACTTCCTCACCATCCACGGCCGCTCCCGATACCCAGGGCTTCACATTTGGGCCCGCAACACTGGCAAGAAGATTTCGGTCAAGATCCCAGAGGGCAACTACCTCTTGGTTCAGGCGGGCAAGCAGTTGGAGCACTTCACGGGGGGCCTCATCAAGGCGGGCTTCCACGAGGTCGTGGTGAACGAGAAGACGCTCGACGTGATTGAGCGCCGCAAGACCCAGTTCCCCGACCGCCCGCTGGTCCGCATCTCGTCGACCTTCTTTTACCACTTGTCGTCCGACCATGACATCACACCGATTCCTCAATTGGCGGAGCAGGCGCAGAAGTTCAGGGCCGAACAGTTCAACCTGGGCAAGGATGAAGGTGAGGAGGTTGTGTATCAGCCGATGAAGGTCGGGCAACAGGTGCAAGAGTAAGTCAACCATGCCGATGATATGCAGTGGGCCAAGCTGACCATTTCCCCTTTCCTTTTACAGAGAGCTAAAGCACATCGCCCTGATGGCATGATGAACATGAAACGGCGTATTAGTGTAGTATTATAAATGACATGCTAAGAATAAAAACCCCGATTATGACGTTCAAGCCTCGTAGAATTCCTCGCCCTCTGCGACGTCCACCTTCTCCTTGACGACACTGTCCACAGCCGCCTTGGGATCCTCGTCGCCGTCCAAGTGGTCGACCCACGACGTCGCGAAGCCGTCGTTCTCTGCGATGAGGGCGGCGACCTCGGCGACGGATTCCCTGCTCGAGGAGCCCTTGGACTCCTTGGTCCTGCCGAGCTCGACCCGGCCGGCGGGCGCGTCGGTCAGGGTGCCGGGCCGCAGGCTGACGCCGGCAAAGTCGGGGCGCGTCTTGGACTCGCGCCAGAGGACCTCGTCGGCGGCGACCTTGGCCTTGAAGTAGTTGGCCAGCTTCTGGTTGACCGCCTGGGCGTCGGCCCAGGCCTGGTCGGACCACCAGACCGGCTTGGTCTTGCGGGAGGCGAGGTAGGAGATGAGGATGAACTTCTTGATCGAGGGGGTGGCGACGGCGGCCTTGACGAAGTGGATGGCCGCGTCGCGGTCAATGGCGAAGGTCTGGAAAGGGGGGAGGGGTCCAGGGTCAGTAACGCCCGGGTACTGCGTTTTTGTTGTGTTGGGGGGGAGGTCCGGGGGTTAAACTCACTCTTTCGGGATTTCCCTTTCCACCGGCACCTTTTATGACGATTGCGTTAACATCTGATTTAACTTTGTCCTTTCTGCAGGACTCCCTCCCTGCTCCTCGTCTGATGATGGCTTTGGAGATATGGCGCCCAAGCGTCACGAACTCGTGGAGAAGAAAGAGCCAAGGGGAAAACGACTTACCGGCGCTCCATACGATGGTGTCGGGCTTCACCTCATCCAGGATAGCCTGGGCCTTGGACTGGTCGGTGACATCCTCGATGCTGCGCACGAGCACGTTGAGCTTGCCGGCGCGGCCGGCGCCGAGCTTCTCGATGGCGGGGACCTGCTCGTGGGCGCGGATGACGCTCGTGACGGTCCACGACTTGTTGAGGAGCAGCGGGGTGAGGAGCTGCGAGACCTTGCCGTGGCCGCCGAGGATGAGGACGTGTCTGCTCATGATGGGTGTGTCGGTGTGTGTGTGGGTGTGTGTGTGTTGGTCTGGCTTCGACTAGTGTAGGGCTGTGATTTATCTTGTCGTTGTTACTGCTGGTGTTGATGCGTGCGTGTAAAAGCCACTTCTCAATACCCGACACTGTAGCGGCAGACAGACGGCGTGGGCTCAAATAGTTTTCGGGGAGGATCACGCCATGGCTTTCTGGAATCATAACCTGGGATTGGCGCTTCCCCGCTTCGCTGGCCCCATTGACAGACCGGCGACAAAAGACTCGTTCGTTGGAATGAGGGGGAGGGTGGGTTTGTCCAAAAGCCCGTCCGGCGCGGGCTGTCCGAGCGAAGCATGTTCAGGGTCCCGAGGTCACGTCACCGGGGCGTCAATGACGTAAAACCCGCGAGTTTATTTGGACTCCCTCCCCGCATCTCGTTGTATTGGTTACGTTACAGATATGGTGGGCAAAAATCGCCTAACGCCGAGTACTGCAGTACCGGCGACATCAATTGAGTTTTGCTCTGATGGATAAGATCGTCTTTTTTTTTTTTTTTTCCTGCCTTTATTTCTTGCTGTTGTTTGGTAATTACTCAGCCGTCCCGTCGCTAATAGATGGTTGTTGAGCGCTTCAGTAATAGAACTTCGTCCTCGTCGACCGCAGCTCAGGGAGTCAAGGTTTCTTTCGGGCGAGGGATGAGATTCTCAGTACAGACGCTTGAATTATAAGATGAACAAAGAGGATTAGATTCATCAACAATATGTATTGATATCGTGGCACTCTGCTAAGGTCTAATACAGCCACTGCAGAATACAGTATAGGCCGTATGTCCTGTCTTAATAGATAAGACGTAATTTATCATTGTTTCTATTGCAGCTTCCAACTCGCATCACTAGTTCTCATTGCGTCTGTTTATATAACCCCAACTGGGCAACTGTTGCGTCTGGCCGGAAAAGCACAATTGCAAGTCCGGTCAAAATGACATTGCGCGAGGCAAACCGTCTGCTACATACAGCCTATGCAGTTCCAAGGAGACTCAACACCGTGTCATCTAAGCAATAGACGTATAGACAGCAGCCCATATGCTGCTCTCTTAGCGCCATTGCCGATGGTTTGGAAAGAAGGCTTTGGATTCATATTGATTGAGTCGATGTAGCGCTACTAGTTTTCACAATATTACTGGAACTCAGATTGCTACACAAGGCAGTCCGTCAAAAAGTAGAGATATGTCCATGGAGAAGGCTTTTTAAAGTCCTGCTTTCATTTCCAGGAGGAGAAACTGTATTGCGGGTTTGTGCTTCCTAGTCTGTGATGGATCATGGTTATACAGTCGTCGTATCATACAGTACTGGGTCAAAAGGCTGGCATCAGCAATAAGAACAACCCAATTAGGAGTCACAGAAGGAACCTTCAGCTTGGGGTCACTTCACAGTGCACCACCAAAAGACGCATGTCTCACCACCCTACTGTCGCTGTTCATTGGGCTATCTTTATTGCTGTTGCTAGACTCTTGACCTAGTACTGTGTGTCGTCGAGCGTTAGATCGCCATCTCCAGATCAGTTCTTTTGTTAGAGGTGATATAAGCGGCTGGTCTAACTGCAGAGGGGAAAAGAGACGCGCAACAATCCTTCTGCTTCCTCTGTAAGGCCAATAAGGTGTTCAACGCTTACTGGCAGTGGCTACGCACTCCCATTAGTCCACCTGAAGTATGAGTACGAGACATCAACAGCTCACCGTAGCAAACAATAAGTCTGCAGGGCACCTCATCTTGGTAACTTTCGACACTGGTGACTCGGATGGAAACAGAGCGTTCCAAGGCGACGGATACACCAACCACGACCCCTGCTCTGATTCCTCGACACGGAACAATGCCCTGCCGTGTCTCACAGGTGAACAGTTTCGCAGGAGTGTCCAACAAATGAGTAGCTTGACTACACTGGACACCCGAGCGCACAAGTCGGGCAGCTGTGAGTTGAGCAGCTTAACAATACACAGGATTCATTGGCATCTCGGTTTCTCTCAGTTCCACCAATAGACAGAAGCCGGCGACATGGAACAGTGTGCTACTGGTCGCGCGCCGCACTCGTCTCGATTCTTCTACTCGCCAGAGTGCATATTGTGCGGCGTCGTCCTAAAAGAGGCAGCTGCGCGAAGCGGTTGCATTCGAAAAGAAAGCGTTGAACTTGATGCAATACAATCCCCTATCTCTCCCCCTCCATCTCAGATCGAAACATCGTACGTCAGCCCTATCCAGGGGGGAGCCAACAGCCAGCCCGATACACCTGGCTGGGAACGCCACGAGAGAGGTGCGTTTCTCCAACAGCGCGATGTCACCCCAAACAAGCCTAGCAGGCATGCCGATGGGCCGAACTCTTGGAGAATTCCCAGTTTAACCCGCAAGCTGCACCCAGAAGGGACTGGGCCGACGAGATATATTCATGGATGGCAAGGTGAAACTCGATGTTTCTTGGAACTGGCGGGAAACCCTTGGGATCCGGAAGGTCGGCACTGGCTTGTTGCACCTCGTCATGCGTCCCTCATGGCTTAACGACGGGTGGCAATGGATCTTTTTCTTTTTTTCTTTTCTTTTTTCCGATGGACATCTTTCCAGCAGCAAGCAATTGGCTAATTTTTTCATTTATATATATGTATATATATATACCTTCTGGGGTGGGGAGGCTCTCGAGTTTACCAAATGAGAATTCGTCGTGGTAGCGAGAGGTTTCAGAGTAGATCTAGTGATGCATTCGGCCAAAATACCGAGAACCACCCGTTCAACATCGGCGGTGCGGCATAAGGGCCATGATATTGGATCGATGCCCCCGCAGCTCGGCGGCTCCTGGGATTCGGACAAGGTCACGTGGAGGCATCATCATCTGGTCATGATCGTTGGTTTCCTTCTTGGTTCTCTGGAGCATTTCCTCCTTTGGGGAGATTGTCCCGCGGTCAGGGGGGTGGCGATTTCCACCTCAACCATTTGAAAGCAAGTTAATCGGTGGGGGGATTCATGCTCATCATCACCCATTTCGAAAGATCAAAAGCGTGACAGAGTGTGTGAGGCGAGATGATCTGTCCCAGAAGCTGAGTTGCCGAGTGGATGGTGAAACTGATGAGATACTCGACGCAAGCCTGTCAGCTTTGGGGGTTGGCAGTGGAGCCCCGGTGTGGTGAAGAAGATAGGTAGTTGGGTTAGGATTTCCCGTGGAGGGTTGGGATGCAGGTGCTGTGACCATATCCTGTCTGCTCATCAGACGAAACACAGACTTCTGGGCAGACAGGGGTTTACGAAGACTGGTTTTTTTTTTTTTTTTTTTTTTTTTTTTTTTTTTTTTTTTTTTTTTTTTTTTTGCCTGTACTTGGATGTTGGTACCAGCACGGTCGATGTGGGTACGTCACAGCCAGTTCTGTGCGAGTGGTATACGTACGTGGTAGGCTCTAAGAAAGAAAGATAGTCGTTGAGGACTGTAAGATGCGTCCTCGCGTCTATAACCCATCGGGGAGTTCTAGGTCTCCGCCGACTCTGTATTAGAGGGGTTGCTATTCTTAGGTGCGAGGTCGCTCGGGAGGACTCTTGTCCGACAGCGAGCCGTGTCTTCATGCTGCGTCCGAGGGTGAAAGGAAGAAGCAATTATTCCATGTGGGGGTCAGGTCATAGGAAGGTTGGTATATCGAAGCATCAAGCGGCTTCCAATCTCGTGTACCACCAGTTTTCTTACCGGCCGACGCATCCGTCTTGGGCCATTACAATTATTTCCTCCCTATTTGGGCTGGGCCGAATAGTTCGGACGGCCATATGATGCACTTGTGTAGGATCGCGGAAAAGGCGTTTCTATAACCTGCCAAGAATAAGACTCTTGGCGACCTGGAACACATAGCTTCGAAGCCGGGCTGCTCGTCGTCCGAAGTAAGGGCCTGCCTTGGTGATATAGGACTTCGGCGGACCGCCGAGCCGCTCGCCCACCCGCAAGAGCGTTTCGACAGTGACCGAGAGAGCCCGCTCAGGTGAACAATCCGACAGCGTCCTGAGTCGACTGACGCCGTCGCATGGAAATTGGCAGGCCGGCGGCAAGGTAGATCAGAAGGTGGTGCAAAGCCAGCCCAGTAATATTAGGCCTCGCGTGGGGGGGGGGGGGGGGGGGGGGTTTACACGGGACAGCAGCGCAACCAACAATGATAGCAAAGCCCAAGTCAGCGAGAAATTTCCCCGTCGCCGAGGCTGCCAGCGGAGCCGCAGAGATCACCAAGGAGCGACAACACCCCCTTGATGGGGTGGTGCCTGCGACTGAAGAGTATCAGGAAAGAGTTCTATCCCGCCTGTCAGAAACCCCGAGGAGTGTTGGATCGCCGGGAGCCGGGGGAAATGTTGTGAAGCGGGGATCATGCATTCTCTATGAATGCTGTATCAAGGCCCTGGTTAACAGCTGACGGCGTGGATGTGGGAACTCGGGCGTGAAAGGGGACGAAGAGGCCAGGGATAGGAGGAAGAGGTAGAAGAATGAACAGAAGAAGAATACGAGACTATCGAGAGGTTGCAATCGGTCGCTTCCCAATAGTCTGGTCTCTGGGAACGAGGAGTCGATACCCAGTTTACCTTATTCCATGTTGAATAGGTTTGAGTGGTAGCGAGACTGCCCTTGCAACTTGGAGAATGCAACGCCAGTATTTTTTTTTTCTTTCTTTTCTTTTCCCTTCCCTCTCTTCTGAGGGCTGACGTCGTATGACAGACGGTAGACCGCACCTAGATGCTAAAGAGGCTGATCTGCAATAACGGGGTAACAAAGGGATGAACCTGGAACTGAGGGGTTTTGACCGCAGGGGAGGTAGCGAAAGGTGGGACGGCGTTGGGAATCCAGGGCCTCATTGGCCTCGCGAGTATCAACCCAAACGTTCCACGTCTGACATGGTCTGGCGATAGCCCTGCGGGGATGCGGGACCAACACCACCCAGAGGGTTGTTCTCGTGCTTGCACCGGAGCCGCGCTTGAGCCTCCGGCTGGCGTGCAGGGACCAATACCATTGTGAGACGGACACGACCCCCCTGTAGATCCCCCGTCCCTCTTCGCTGCCGTTGTTTGGTGGCGGGCTGCTCTGGGTGATGGCTGTCCCAGCTCTGTGTCACGTCAGCGTAAACTCTCCAAGCAAGGTTCCTCGGGAGATTGGTTGAGAGCATGGAATCTCGAGGGACCGAAGCAATGCGGGAGAGAGCATCGTCCGATTATGTGAGAGGGAGTGTAAGAGAGAGGGTGTGTGTGTGTGTGTGTGTGTGTGAGTGAGAGAGAGAGAGAGAGTGAGAGAGAGTGAGAGAGAGAGAGAGAGTGAGAGAGTGAGTGAGAGAGAATGAGAGAGAGCGGGAGAGGGAGCGGGTACGCGTGCATCACACGGCAAGGGAAACCCCCGGGGGGGGGGGGGGGGGGAAGGAGGTGACCACACATTGTTTAAAGATGTGTCGCAGCCCTCTTTTCTCCCGGACAGGTGAACCGTGGCTCCTTTGTTGTATTTTCGGGACCATCACTGCGTTATGTTTATTGCTTGTTTAATTTGTATTGTTTGAACAGAAAAATCCCGACGGTGACAGCCTAGCTTTCCCTTGACTTGGTCGGCAGGAAGAACGAAAAAAAAAAAAAAAGGTACAGGCAAGATTGTTTGAGCCGCTGGACGACTTACATCGACGACCTGACCTCCTCTCATTCTACCATATCAACCACCTCTCCGCCTTTATACGCTCGATACTGGACCGCTTAATTCCGCCTCGGCCTTCATCAAGAGATTGCAGGAAAGAAAAAAAAAAGGGACTCTTCTTACGGACGTCTCTCTAATGCTGGCTTCACCAACAACAAAACGTAACAACTGAGATACCCCCTTCTTCCTACGACGCTGCGATACCAACATTCAAGTCCGGGATATACCATACACTCGTCTCGTCTTTATACCAACTTTCTCCACGTAGTACAACACCCGCTCTCCGTCGTGCAAGACGCTTGAGCTGCATCATGTCCGGCCTTCTTCCAGGGATCAGACTCGACCTCGGCCTTGGGGACGGTGACGCGCCTTCCTCGGAATCCGTCACCAGAACGGGGACGCCAAGCACAGCCAGCGCAGAGGCAACAGAACCGGCGACGACGTCTCTGAGACAGGCGAGATCAACCGCTTCACCATCGTCGTCATCGTCAGCATCACCACCATCACCGCCGGCCCCGTCATCTCTAGCATCATCCTCGACATCATCAGCGGCAGCAGTGGCCGCATCGTCAACTGCACCCGCGCGGCAGAACACCTCGGCGGCGCCTCAACCCCCATCACAGGCACCGACACAGCCGCTGGCATCGCTCGCGCCCTCCAGCTCCGCCCGGCCGCTGACCACCTTCATCATCTCCTCGGTGGCCACGCCGCCACCGCCCTCGCCGACCTCGATCCCGGCGGCGCTGACGCCCTCCTTCGCCCCGGTGCCGCCGCCTCCAGCACTGCCGGAAAGCAGCAGCAGCAGCAGCAGCAGCATCGGCAACGACATCATCATCAGCAGCATCCTTCTCTCGTCCGCCGCCGTCCCGACAACGCTGGCCACGTCGTTCTTAACGCTGACGCCGACGCCGACGCCGACACCGACGCCGTTCCCCGGCGGCATCGCCGAGCCGAGCCAGGCGGAGATGTCGGGGGGCGGCGGCGGCGTGAAGCTGATGCCGGCGCTGCCCATCGCCCTGGGCTCCGTCGGCGGCATAGCCATCTTCGGGCTCGCCATCGGCATGCTCTACCGCAAGGGCCGGTGGCCCTTTGCCGGGCGGCGCGACTTTGCGCATCTCGACGAGCTCGAGGCCGAGCGGCAGCAGGAGATGGAGAGGAAGAACAAGATGAAGTGGGACCCGCGCGTCACGAGGACGTTCAAGACGCAGGGCGGCGGCGCCGGCGCCGGCGCCGGCGTGAATTTCTAATTCCCGAGGGGGGATCGGGGTTTGGTGGTGGCAACTTTTTTTTCTTCTTTTTTTTCTATCATTCATATTCTTTTTTTGGAAGACTCGAGAAATAAAAAGAGAAATACCAAAAAGCGTAGCTCCAAAAACTCAATTTGAATGACTTTTTTTTTATTTTTTATATCATTCACATCTTTTTGCTGTAATCATCTACTTGATGCCGCTGCGACTGTGGAGAGAGGCGGTGAGAGACACAACTGTAGCTCAACAGATAGGGGATATCCGGGTACCATTTCGCCATCACAATGAAGTGATTCCCGTCCCCCCCCTCCCTCTGGCTGAGTGTTTCAAGTCAGCTTGTTAGCCGAGACGGGTCTGACGAAACTTGTCACGACAAAAAAAAAAAAGGCATCGGACAACTAGTCAGTGACGAGTCGTCTGAACGTTTCAAGACGGCTGTGTACGTGGCCCCGTCAGCCCTCAGCCCCTGTCCCCCGGGTACCCTTCCTCCCCCCCTTTTTACGAACTGGCTCTTTTGCGTGACTTCACGTCTAAAAGAGCTTATTTTTCCTTCCCCGTGCGGCAATTCTCTCATGGCATGATGGCTGTGAGTATTTAGACTCTGGCTGAATAAACTTTCGAGACCTCTCCGCCTCGGCACCGGTTGTACGACCATGATTCGGGGTCCACGGCGGCACCGAGGGTTTAAAAAAAGAACGATGAATCGGCTCGGCAAAGGCCGATGGACCCCCCCCCCCGAGAAAGTGTTTGTCTCCCGCACATGCAAATCCCCGTGGAAAGGCGGGGGTGGCGCACTCGTGTCCCTGGTGTTGTCAGCCTGTTTCGTTTAGAACGTTTATTACCCTGCGGCCAAAAAAGAGGGCATGACAAAGAAGGCCGAGCCCGGGCCCGACGCACGCTGGCCGAAAGCGGCCCGCCAGGCCATCCAAGGGTGGCCCCGGAGGCTCGGATCCTTCGCGGTGTGCTCCGGCCCAGAGTCCTGAATTTCCAGCAGGCTACACGAATTTGGGGAAGTAGGAGGATTTTGGGGGAGGGGGGTTATAGTCTTCTTAGTCACGATGGAAGCTATCTAGGTACTCTACCTACTCGCCGCCCACAGTGCCGTGGATACCGTATGGTTTAGACGCCCGCCACTCTGGCACCCAACCCCCCGGCGACGAGTGTTTACTCAGTGGGTTCCGCGGTCGGATTATGCCGCGGAGCCGGGGGAGCCGAGGGGGAGGGAAAGGGTCACGAGCAGGCGGCGGCCACTGCACTCTATATGACGCCGGGTTAATGGTTCGGCGACAAGGTCACATCCTGGACGCGATACATTGTCAATTCCAAGAGACTCTGCCCGGGAAGAATGACGGACCCATCGGAAGGTGGAGAGCTGTCTTGCGTCAGATGTATATTTTTATTTTTGTTTCTTCAGAAGATGTAGGGTTCGATGGTAGGTGGCTGGTTCATTGGTAAATCAAGCCGACGCTCTTGTTGCACGGCATTTGCAGCATATGTCCCGCATATCTGGGCCTGAATTGAAGTAGCTTGGCACTCAAGAGCGGAACATATCCGCCGTGTCAACCGAACTAGACCCCCAGGACACCCCTCCCCCCGGAACGATGATGCCGTCGCTGACGGCGACAGCCGCCGAGCCGTGGCGCGGGCGTCTCATGGGCTCCAGGCTCGCCCAGGCTCCCGTCGCCGGGTCCAACACCTCTGTCTCGCTGAACACCCCCGAGGCCGCCTGAAGGTTTCCCTCCCCGCCGAATGTGTAGATACGATCGCTAAACACGGCCGTGCCGTGCCAGGCCCTGGCGGTCGGGAGCGGCGAGGTGCTCGCAGTCTGCCACCCGGCGTCGCCGGCGTCGAGGGCGTCGAGGCCGAGGACGTATACGGAGTCGCTTGCGAAGAGCCCCCCGGCAACGTGCCTGCCGCCAATCACATAGAACACATTGGCGACAACGGCTCCGCCAGCGTGGTCTCTGGGCTGTGGCAAGGGGTGAGTCCCGAGAGAGGTCCAGGTGTCTGTCGCCGTGTCGTACACCGATACATCGTCGACTGTGGCGATCGTGCCGCCGGGGACTGTTTCCATGGACCGAAGGCCGCCGGCCAGGTAGATCTTGGTGCCGGAGACGCCGACGGCCGCGCTGCCCCGTTCCGTGCCAGGAGGGAAGCGGGCGACGGGCTCCCAGCGGTCTCGCGCCGGGTCGTAGACCCAGCTGTCCGGGACCGCCCTCCAGGTCCCGTTCTGATCGAACTTCTCGGCGAGGCCGCCGAGGAGGTAGATCCTGCCGTCGACCACCGCGGTGTTGGGGTGATTGAGGGCCACGGGCAAAGAAGCGGCGGGGTCCATGTGTCCAAGGGGACGTCGTACAGGGTGACGAGATCGGTGTTGTTCCACACGCCCGTCGCCGAGGACCCCGTGATGCCTCCAAAGACGGCGATGGCCGTCGAGTTGATCGCCACGGCGGCATGCTCCTGTCGTGGGAGAAGCGGGATCCGTGACAAGTCATGCCAGGCACTTGCTGCGCGAGGGCCGGTGAAGCTTCTGCCCTGGGCGAGCACGGCGCAAACGGTCGCGAAGGCGGTCGCGATAGTCGGGATCCTCATGATGGCAGGCTCATTTGTGTCGGGATATCTAGCGGGTACACAATCGACACAGAGGCCACGGGACCCAGGATACAATCGGGATGGGAAATAAACGTGTTCTTATACCTGTCTCCCATTGCCTGGAAAGAAAAAAGCAGACAGGTTTAGTCTGGGCAAAAGTACCCTTTTCTCTCCGGTCAAGGCTGATGGGGAAAAAAAGTTCGCCCAGTCCACGATCGGAAGATCAGATCTGACCCCTGTCCCGGACGGCCTCTTGCTATCGTCCGCGTAACATAGAGCCGAGAAGAGATATTATCCATCTTGGCATGGTAAGCGTTAAAGCCAGGTAATGAGCATCTAGGACAGAGCTGCGTAGACGACTTCTTCATACGACGTGTTATTAGCATCGCAAAAGGGGCTGCTTGACTGAATTTTGACCGTGTTTATGTACCCAGGGTCGTCCATATAAACATCATCTATACATCAATCGCGCGAGGGTCCTCAGCGCAAAGCATATGGCACTCGAGACATGAGCTGTAGAGGGGAGCCAGCCATTGTCAAGGTGAAAAGTATCGCCCATATTCGCGCTCAGGCGTCCACAAACTCGAACTTGACAAGGATGGAGCACTTGGTCTCCCTTCCCTTCAGATCCAGCAGCCGGATAAAGACCCAACCAGGAACGGTATAGAGCAACCGCACCGCGCCAACAGCCAGGATCGGGTTCCTCGAGAAGCTGTCATCGCTCTTGACGAGCATCCGCAGGAAGACGAGCTCGTTGTCCTGGTACTCCCACTCCAACACCTCGTCCCACAGCGGGTCGGTGGGCGGGGGGTTCTCTCCCTTGTGCAAGAAGCCGGTGAGCTTGTGCTGCCTGTATCCCGCCGTCTTCCTCTTGGGAGGCTCCATATCCAGGTCGTGAGGATGAACAAGCGTACAGGTGAGGTAGGGCTTGATCGTCTCGTCGTCGTCGCGGTCGGAGGGTATGGGGATATCCGTTGCGCCGGCGACGTGCAATCGAAGCTTCTTCTTTCTGCCGTTGCCCAGCGTGCCTGACCCGCCGGACCGGAGCTCGGCGGGCTTGAGGACGAAACCTTGGGAGCCGCTGAAGAGGGCCTCGTTGATCTGCATCGAAGCACCGAAAGTCTGCCAGTTGAGGGCGCAGATCTGGGCGCCCACGCCCCAGAAGGGAACGGGATGCAGGTTTTTGGACGAGATACGCGTGCCCTTGGGGAAGATGCGCATGAGATGGTGGGCGTTGTGGCGGGCGATCTTGACGGCCGCCTCGGGCATATGGGAGGCCAGGCCGGACTCGGAAACGTTGATGAGGTGGTGGTGCGGCGCGCCTTGCAGCGTGTCCTCGTACCACGAGTTGTCAACAGGCTTGACGGACTGGGCGTAGACGCCAAGCTCCTCGAGCTCCGGGATGATGAGAGAAGGAGGCGCCTCCTTCTTCTTGGCGCTGTAGTCGCGGCGGGCCTTCTTTTCCTCGTCTTCATCGTCGTCGCTCGAGCTCGAGCTGCTGTCGTCAGGTTCACCTGGGAAGTGGTATTCGACGATGACGACGATCTTGTTGCCTAGATCTTCCAGACGGACGTGGTCGCCCTGGCCGTCTTGCTCGGCGTGGCCTTTCTCGCGCACGGCTCGGCTGAGGAGGCGGTCTCCGAAGACCTCTCTCATGATCTGGACCAGACGAAGCTGGCCCTCGGGGTTACAATGGTTCTCCAAGGATAGAAGAATGGGTGCTGCGGGCTCGGGCGCTTTGGCCTCCTCGTCGACGACATTGCGGATGGTCTCGCACACGGCGCGGAAGGGGATATTAGAGACCAGTGTGTAGCCGTGGGTGACTTTTGGCTCGTCCTTGTTGTCGGGATTGTCCCAGGCATCGATCTCGACGCAGCGCGCACCAGCGTGCAAAGTCTCGTTGTAGGCCTCGGCCGAGGAGCTTCCAAAAAGCTGGTGGGCCAAGAGGTAAGTGTTGTGACTGGAGCTGATAAAGTACTCGGGGAGGGGATGCGACCTGTCAATGAGCTCGGACGGCACACTGATGTGAGGCTTGTTGACGAGGGCCTGCAGGGCGGGGCTGGCGCGGTCGGAATCGAGGTTTGCATCCTCGGACGAGATGGCGTGTTGGTTGACAAGAAAGGAGCGGAGAGCACGGCTCACGCGGAGGCGGTGCTTGAGTTCCGAGTCGCGGGCGGCGTGGCCACCACCGGCGAGGGTTGTGTTGTCGGTGGCATCGCCAAGCTCCTCCTCATCCTCGGGGGCCGACTTGGAGAAGGGATTCAGGTTGGCGAACTTGGATGTGAGAGAAGCCATCTAGAAAGAAGCGAAGCGATGCGTTTCAGAGGTCGAGAGGCGGCGCAATGCTTGTCGTGTGAGTTGTGTCAGTCTTTGGCGGTCGTGTCAGTAGCGTAGGACGGCCGGTTGCGTCGTGCAGCTCTGGGGATAAATAAAGGCGTTTGTCGGAAAAGAGGAGGAGTGAGACGAGCGCAAACAGGGAATGAATATGGATTGCATGGAGAATGCGACACCAGCCAAGAAAGACAGCGAAAGTAGTGAGGGAGATGTTGGTGTGAGAGAGAGGAAGAAACGACGTCAGTCTTGGCTGATGTGCGCCGCGCAAGGTCGCAGTCGCTGTGGCGCCCCGTCTTTCTATGCTTGCTCCCACTCCCCTCTTTCCCAGTGCAGCTGAGCTGAGCTGGAGCTCCTGCTCGCCGTTGCGATGCGATGGAGGGGTCATGTTGTGGAGATATATTATGGAGACGTCGGACTAGATAAGCGGATAAGTCGGCCGGCTCAGGCCAATCATACATGCTGAAGTGATCCTCTTTCGGCTAGACTGGGTCTTAGCGCTGGTACTTGTATACGTGTACAGCACATAAACCGGTACAAGGTACATGAGACGACAAGTGGGGGGGTTTGAGCATATCGTGTCTCTCCCAGGTCGAGTCTTCAGCTCATCTTACTATGCTCAGGAACACATAGCAATGCTGAATGGGACCGTGTAATGTGCATTGAATATCATCATGCCGAATCCAACCAGATTTCCTACTGTCGCATAAATGCGTTGGTTGGAATGTTATAGGTCGAAAGTGGTGAAGTTTCCACCTCACCGGGTTCGATCAGCGCGCTCTCTAGGTTCTACACTACCCACCTACCGGTACCTATCTATCTGGTCAAGTAAACTAGGTAGCAGCAGCCGTCGAGGCCAAGAATGCCAAATGCCGAATCCCCGGCGCGCCATTGGCAGCGTAGTCAGCTTTCGGGTCTTGGGCGGCATGTTTTACCGGCTGGGCATCTTGAGCCGGAACGGCTTGCTGGGGGACGGGACCCTCTCAGCCTTGTGGGTCCTGTCACGGGGCGAGTTGTAGCTGCGTGCGTCCACCTAGATCCATCCTTGACATTCGTTGCCACAACATGCAAACCGAATCACCTCAGGTCAGGTATTGTCTACCGGCCATGCATCGTACGTACACTTGATACCCAGCCCTACGAAAATCCCCGGTTATCTGCCTTTGCCATGTTAATGCAAAAGGGAGTCAGAGCCAGGCCCATCGCTAATCGACTCTTCCGCTAGTCAAGCCATCCGCGTAGCAAAGCGCCTCGGAGGCACAGACAATCCAAACCATCGACGCAAAGTGTGCGCTCGTCCACCCCACCGTTGATTTCCTGACTCGTCCAGATCGAGTGATGTGCCGCGGACGAGGAGCGGGTGGGGAGGATAATGTCGACGGACTGACGAGGGCATTCGAGATGTTTCGGTTTCTGGCCGCAACGGAACCCGCGCCCGCAAAACAAAACCCCCTCCCACATCGTCATGCACCACCGCACGGTCCGTCTCATTGGCGAGCACGACATGCATTCGGCAGCATGGGCATTGCAGGCCAAGACATCTACCTAGACCACCGGGCGGAAAGACAAGCAGCAAGCGAATGGGGGGCCAGCTGATACACCAATACAAACACGTCCGATGTCATTACATGGAATTTACACAGGAATTATTGCGGCACACAAAAATAGTGCGGATAAGCAATTCAGCTGCACCATCTCGATGCCGGAATCGGGACGCCTTCCGAAGAACCCGTCGCCCTCACCGTCGTCATCACTAGCTTACCCACCCGTCCAGTGATGGCAAAGAACCAAAAAAGCGACGATGAATCTGTCGGCGTCTACAAGCACACGTAAGTAGCTCGCTCCCTCCCGGATCCGTCGATAATTGGGCTTACACACTGCCGGAAGATCATCGGGTCGCCGTTCTGGACAATGGCAACGCTACCGCACCGCACCCGCACTGCCAAATGCGGGTACGGCGTCCGATACGTGGACAACGCACGCGTACCCACGCAACGAGGCATTGGATCGATACGACAAGACCCAGGGTCCGACAACTAAGCCCTCAAGAGAGGAACGGGTGGCCGCAGCTGGAGCAAGCAAGGGTCGGTCGACACACCGACATGCCTCCCCCACCCTTTCCTTTGAGGATGCCGACTGACTGGTTGAACGACTGCCAGCCTGTCAAACCGCCAGCGGCCTCCGGCAGCGGCGGGCGCGTTGGCAGCCAAGGATGTCGGTGTCAGCCTGAGGTTTCTGTCTGTCTGCTTGCCTGCCTGCCTGCCTGTCTGGGCGGCTCACGGTGTATAGGTACGTACAGTAGTACCCAGTAGCACGATACGTGTGTAACCGCGACAATGCTCAGCATGCTGGAGCAGATTGAGGTAAGTACACGTACCAATTGTATCGTGCAAATATGGCCTGCTGGGTTGAAAAAGTAAATAAGCTTCTCGGGGAGCTTGTTCATGACGTTGACTTTTGCCAGGGTTCATGGCGCTAAGGGAGAAAAGCAGCTTCGGTGGTGTGGACTGGGGGGCTCAAGGGGAGCTTGGGGGAGCTAGGGCAGCTCAGGCGGCTTGGGGGTGCTAGGATGGATGCTCCGATTAGTTTGCCCCCAGCAGCTTTCCGCCCTAGCACAGTGATCGAAAAGTTACTTGGGGGAGCCCTGTTTGATTGACCTTTTTGGGGGCGACGGCCAGCGCCACACCTTCTTCCTCCCTTCTCCTGTCCTCCTCCTCCTCCTCCTCGTCTGCTTCATATCACAACTTACCGCGCAATCTGATGTGCTCCTCCTTTGCACTATTTACACGTGCAGCTGGACGCTCATCATTGATCTCCCCCCTCGTCTCGTTCTTTCGTCCTTCTGACTTTCTTGATCTCATTCGACGTCCAGCTTTGTTCCCTCGACATTAATCCAACACCCGCGACCAAATCCCCCTCCAGTGTCTGCTACCGAGTTCAGCATCCACCATGTTGATCAATCCGGGCATAGTGTTCCTCTTGGTAAGCGCCAACACATTCAGAGCCATCTTCGGTTTTTAGAAGTAAGAAAAAAAAGGCATTCATTCCATATGTCTGACGTGTGTACTGTCATATAGATCTCCGCCGGGCTCGTCACGACGGCCATGTAAGTCCCCATGCCGAGCATCCCCTACACCCTCCGTTACCTTTACTCTAGGCTGACCACTTTTCGCAGCATCGTCCATGTCTCGAGCACAAGACTCTCCCTCCCCATCGCACCCTTCTTGTCTTTTCTCCCCATCCTGTTACCCGTTTTCGGCACCATAAACGCCTTCTACTACCCACGCCTCCTCTTCAAAGCCCGACACTCCATGGCCGCTCGCACCGAACAGCTCTTCCCGACAATTATACAGGCTCTGCAGGGCATCCTGACCACAGCCATCGCCGTCCTCTTGTTGCAGTCCGCCATTCCCCACGATACCCTCAACTGCGCCCTCTCTACCGCCTGGCAGCGCATGTTTGCCGCCAAGGACGCCTCCTCTATCCGCCGCATCCAGGACAGCCTCGATTGCTGCGGCATGAACAGCGTCAAAGACCGTGCCTGGCCCTTCACCGGTAACATACAGTGCGCCCAACGCTTCGGTCGCGACACCTCTTGTGTCGGCCCGTGGCGCGATGCCACCTTGACCAACTCGGCCATTGATCTGGCCGTCGTACTCGCCGTCGGCGTTTTGCAGGTGCGACCTCCCCCTTCATCCTCTCCAGACCTCTGGCACTATCACCATACCCCAAAACTGACCTCACACGAACCCAGGTTCTCACCTTGCTCTTCATGCAGAGCGCCAGCAACTGGAGACATGCCTGGTGGGCGCAGAGCTGGAGCCGCCTGTCTGATCGCCCTATCGAGGAGCGCGAGCGTACTCGTCCTCTCCTCACGGGTTCCGCCGCATCTCCTGCTGTCAACGCTGCCAGCCCTGCCAACGACAGCGGCGAAGAGTCGGATCTGCCCGTCACCTACAGCGACCTCAACCCGCACTACGGTACCACCGGCGACGGTCGTCGGGGTTGGACACGCACCGGTACCAGTCGCATTGAGCCCTCGTCGCTGCGGAACGAATGGGACGGCGAGTGAGCCTATCTTCGCGCGCAACTGGTGCGGCGACGTTTGACTGCGCTGCGCTGCCCTGCGGTACTGCACGACATGACGACGAGACGACAAGACTTGGAACTGTTTGGGCATTGCGAGCGAGAATATATATCTATCCCGGGTGGTCTGATTGGCTGTTTTGAGTTTTGTTCTTGGTGACGGAGTTTGAGAGGAATCGGCAAGGCTTGGGAGAGGCTCTCTGGTACTGGTAGATTGTTTCTGAGGCTAAAATCAGTATCCGCGTTTCCCGTTTCCGTCTTGCTGTTTCCCGTCCTCGAATATCGTTCTCGGTGATATCTCACTACTCTCTCATTAATCGGCCGTCGTTGACGCCCAGCCGCGACGGCCACGACAGCCACGATTGTGCAGATGGCCGCTACTGCTAACGCCTGACGATTCCTCGACCCGGCAGCCGCATTGACGGGCGCCAAAGGCCGCGCTAGCGAGGAATAGTCTGGTAATAGTACCATGTCCGGCCTATGGGGCAGCCGTTCATCGGGAAGCCAGCGGGGGTACGATGGAGTCGGCGCTAGAGACCACGGCCGCGCCGGCAGAATGCTACACGTTGAATAGTACTGAGCAGTGGTTAATCGGACCATTGTGTCAGCCATACACGGGCTGCTCACGTAAGACCCTCGAAGATGAATAGGGCAACCAAGCTGCTACAGTCTGCATGCCAAGCACCTATCAAAACTCCTCGGAAGGAAGGGTCGCCAGTGGGACGTGCAACCGTGGTTCATCCCGCAGCTGCTGGCATTATCCACAGCCGCGCTCTCGTGGTGGAGGGCCGTTGGATACGGCTGTATGCGAAGGAAACGGCAATATTGCCCAAAACTGAAGGGTCCGGTCTGGGCGAGCATGCGCTGCGACGCTGCAGGCTGAACAAGAGTGGCGAACACGAGCAGTGCCGATCGCACATGCTCTCGGGCTGCATCAGAATAGATACTCGAGAAATCTCTCGAAAATGGGCATTGGAGGGCATCGGTTATGCGCGTCCAATAAAGGGTAGCAAATCGTCACCACCGGGGTTTCCTCACATCGCCGTCCGTAGCAAAGTGCGTTCCACGACATCGAAGCGAGAGGCACGAAGTGCGGGGACGAGAGTCCTAGGCGTCTTACCATACATCGGTTATACACGTCATGTTACCGAGGCCAAGATGACTGGCATAGACAAGGTGCGAAACTGCCTCGGGTAAAACGCATCTAGTATTTCTCCTCTCTTCCTATTGCCTGTGTCTCTTTCATGTAGCCAGCAAAGACACGTTATCGGCCTTTACACAAGCCCAACTGACTTCGGAAACAATGGAAGGCCTTGCGGGACATCGCGAAACATCGCATTCCAGAACACTGCCCGTCCTCTCCGTCTTATTCCTCGTAGCCTCTGTCGGTGTCTACCTGCTCGCGTCTCGTATCCGTCGTGGTCGCCAGCGGTACTCGAAGCTGCCTCTGCCACCGGGACCGCCGAGACTCCCCATCATCGGGAACCTCTTCAATAGCCCTACCCATTACAGCTGGCTGACCCATCTCCAATGGAAACATGTCTACGGCCCGGTAGCCTACTACGAGGTTGGAGGGCAGCCCACGGTTGTCTTGACCACCGTGGAAGCGGCCCACGAGCTCCTCAACAAGCGGGCCAGCAACTACTCGAACCGGTCTTTCAGCTACACTGCCTCCGAGCTCGTGGTCAAGGGCTACAACATGCTCTTTCGTCAATACGATGCTCGGCTCCGCCTACACCAGCGCCTACACGTCCACGGGTTAAACCCCCGGTCCTCGGTGCTCTACCATCCCATTGAGGAGATGGAGTCTCTCCAGCTTCTGAACGACATGCTTGCGGAGGGCAAACCGAAACCGGGCCAAGGCACCGGGGAGAAGCAGACGGCGGCTGTGGTGCCCCAAAACCCTCACTGGGATTTCCGACGTGCGTCCGCGAGCGCCATGAGCTTGATCGTCTGGGGGTACCGTCTGCGAAAGGGAGAGCCCGGCACAGAGTACGAGATGGACTTTTTCAACAACACCTCAACGCTGGAGGTCCTGAACGCCCCCCCCTGGTGGATCGACACATTCACATGGCTCAGGCACATCCCGCGCTGCGTCTCCCCCTGGAAGCGGGCCGGGGAGAAGCTGTACGAGCGCGAGGTCTCGCACCATCTGGCGAACTTCCGCAGGGCGCTGAAGCAGCCCGGATACAACATCAGCAAGCAGGTCGCCCGCGGCGCGGACCGTCTCGGAGAGGAGGATGTGTGCGAGGCGGAGCTGGCCTTCGTGGCGGCGGCGCTGACGCTGGCCAACGGCGAGACGACGGTGACGATCCTCTGCTGGCTCGTCGTCGCCATGGTGACCTACCCGCGCGTCATGCGCGAGGCGCAGGCGGAGCTGGACGAGGTCGTCGGCCGCGCGAGGATGCCGACGTACGCCGACGGCGCGGCGCTGCCGTACGTCAACGCCGTCATCGACGAGGTGATGCGCTGGCGGCCCCTCATACCCGAGGGGATGGTCCACGCGGCGGCCGAGGAGGACGAGTTCATGGGCTACCGGATCCCGAGAGGCGCCGCCGTCGTGGCCTCCCAGTGGGCCATCACGCGGGACCGGGAGGCCTTCGGCGCCGACGCCGACGACTTCCGGCCGGAGCGGTGGCTCGAGCGGGACGACCTGCCGAGGACTTCGTTCGGCTACGGGAGGCGGCTGTGTCCCGGCAGGCACGTGGGGCGGGACGGCCTGTGGATCATGGCCGCGCGGCTGCTGTGGGCGTTCGACATGGAGGCGCCGCCGGTCGACGACGACCCGGCCACCTCGACGAAGAAGAAGAGGGTGATTGACCCGATGGCCATGCCCCCTTTCGGCATCATCATCGGCCCGCAGCCCTTCGAGGCTCTGTTCAGGCCCAGAGGGGAGTGGGTCGAGGCGCTGGTTCGCAAGGGAATGGAGAATGTTGAGGGCGATGTCGGGAGCCTAATGGAGCAGATTAGGATTGCGAAAGACTTCCAGTAAAGGTCTTGATGTATTACGATGACGAGCAAATGGAAGGTCTTTGGTGCTGGGAACGAAGAACTCGATGAATCACAACTTTCCTTAAACGGCGGTCTCAGCTGCCGTGACAGAACTGGCCCAGAAGTGATTCCACAACCATCTGTATGGACTCGTCGTTAACCGTTCGGGCTACATACATAGCAATCAGGACACGCTCCCAACGATACGGCCTTTCTAGCGGAACGCCATGGTATTGGTAGCATCGGCGATGCTATCACAGTCAAGCGGCGTGAGGGACAAGATGGCTTCCGCGTTGCCTCTGCCTTCTCTATGATATGGAGATGCCCAGGAGGTGATTGGCGCCCCCCGCTTTCTAGGATGCGAGACGCTGATCATAAAAAGTACAAGGTGCTTGCTGGAGAGGGCCTGCTTGATGCTATTGGCGCCATTACCTATAACGTAGCTTAGACAAATCTCATCAAACCGAGTCTATGAGCCGTAGCAGTTGAACTATAAGATCACCTCATTGATACATTCAGGCTGAAAGCGAGTGGCATGATAACTGGAAGACGAGACTCGAGCTGCGGTTCAATATAACGCGCATGAAGAATAACCTGACTGGTTCTTCGTCTTGGACAAAATGGAGGCTTATCATGGGTATTCCGAACGTAGGAAGTCCTCCAAGATCCATTGCCCAATCTTGGCGTTTGGCCAAGCTCGCTGCACCCGGATCTCGGGGAATGTTGCTTGTAAGACTGATCGTGAGGGGGCCATGAGGCCGCTTCCCAAGCGACGCGCAATGATGGCAGGGAAACCCCCTGAGAGGGGAGAATGAATGGATCGGCATTGATAAATTGATCAATCATTTCGACATTGCCATGAGCTTGACGGTGTAAAGCGTCGGTCTCTTGGAACCGATTGCCCAGCAAAGTTGACTTTCAAACCGGCACCTCACGCCAGAGCAAGCCTGTAACAATGCCAGCACAACCGTCCAACCCGCTGATCACGACGCTGCGCGTCAGCGGTATAAAGATTGTTGACGAAAATGACAAAGAGATACTCCTCAAGGGGGCTAGCATCAGCAGCATGCTGAGCATGGAAAGCTTCACCACCGGCTACGCCGGCCACGGGCATGAGCACTGAGCGGCCATGATGGAGGTCCTCGGCAAGGAGAAGGCCGACTTCTTCTTCGCCCGTCTCATACACCACACTTTCACAGGACGACGCCGCGCTGTACGCCTCACTGGGCCTCGAATGCCCGAGACCCCTTCGACCACCGCTATTTCATGGACGACAACAACCCCAGCGTGATCAAGAAGTCTGGCTTTGAGCTCCTCGACCGCATCGTCGACATCTATGCCAAGTACACCATCTAAGTCAACCTTGACCTACACGCTATACCACGCAGACGGAGCAGGGACTAGCACTGCAACTCAGGTATTAGCAGGGTCTGTTCTGGCTGGGAGTTCAAAGACTTCCAAGACCGCGCAATCCAGCTGTAGGAAGCGCTTGCTTGCCACTAAGTTGGCAAGAAGGTCGTCGCCAGATGCAACCCGCTTAATAAGCCAGCGGACCCTGAGAACATCCGCCTATCGACCGGGAGATCATGCTGTTTTCCAATAGAAACACTTACGCCATAGACCTCTCGGAAACTCCCCAGGAAAGACACTGCCTAACAGCGTCTACAGCTGCCATGACTACAGCATGATAGGGTTCCCTCTCCCAGAGCGGTACAAGGACACAGAGGAGCAGAAGCAGAGGCTCCAGCGCAGCCTCCTGTGCAAGGTGGCGTTCATGTAAAAGGCCGGCGTGCCTATCTAGAACAGCAAATAACGCCTAGTATACCAGGATCTCAGGACAGGCCTGGACGCGGCGGCAACCGACGTGAAGCGCTTCGCCCGGCTCAAGGAGCAGCTCGCTATCTACCGCGAGATCGGCCGAGCAACTGCCTGCACAAGGACATCGGCTACCAGGGCATGGTCTATCTGGAACCAGAGAGCCCCTACATACGGCTGGTCCGGCCGTTCGTCGAGAAGAAGCAGCGCGACGGCCTCGACTTCTGGGTCTGCACCGACAAGAGCGGCGTCGATGGCGCCGTGTACACGCCATTCATCGTGGAGCTCAAGGAGGCGGTGCCGGAGCCCTTGCGGAGGAGGAAGTACCCGGCTGGGAGCTCGCCGAGCTATTCCGCGATAAGACGGAGGCGGATTTAGAGGAACTGGCGGCGAGCTTCGCGCTGGGATACTGGAGGATGCCGTCGCGGCGAACAGGGGCGTCAATGGGCGGGACTGATGGTGCGTGATGATTACCATGATGATTAAGAGGTTAGGAGGAGCAGGGATTTGTGTTCCCTGGGACGGGTATGTAGGGCTATTTGTTGTTTATTGGCGAATATAAGCTAAACTACACAAGATAGTCATGAAATCGCCAGTCATCATCATGTCATGACTTCAATGCAAAGGTATATTCGTCAGTGTACCGAAGTATGTATGTGTAAGTATGTTTTATCTGGCTTGCTCAAGTTCTGGCAGTACAAAATCAAAGAAATCCTAGGGAAATGAGTACTTACATCTTCAACATCAGATTAACCGCGTTTAGTTACTTTGCCTTTGGAACTGTGACGGTAACCCAAAAGTAACAGGGGCAGCATATCATGCTAACCTAACGGCCTCTCTGGGACTCTAAGAAAGGACTAATCAATTCTTCCTTATATCTTCAAAGGGGTGACTGCTTGAGAGCAAATTATGTACTCTAGTTGTGTAAGCGAGCGCCAACAGTGAGAGATACAAATGTAGAATAGTTTTCATACATTTCCCCCAGTCGTTATCGAGTCCTTAAACACTAGCGCAATTATGAACGATGCCAACAATGAGGCATAACTACTGATCCACCCGTTGTCTGTTGTCGAGATCATAGCCAGCAGAGGAGTAAACACTTCATCTCGCTCAGCATTGAACATCAGCGCATATCAAATCGCAATAAGCCCTGCGTTTCACCACAAAACGCAATTAGCCTTGTGTGATGAACCGCAGCGTCTTGTCATATGAGAGAAAAGTAGTTGTCCTATTAAGAAACTACGTATGAACCGGAGAAGCGGTAGAAATACCTTTTCTACACGGTCCGTGCGGGTGGTACGCCACATCCTGTGGCGGCGCTGCTGGCACTAGCCACACGAAGCTATTCCAGCTTCACGACACCTTGTGAACAATGGCTCATAAGTTACCTGGAACCGTATCAGTCTCTGAACGGCGTCTGTTCGGGTTCGGTACCAGTAACGGAACGTGGTTGTGGATTTTCTCACATTTCTCTTGGCAGCCATCAAGGTTCTCATTCTGGAAATGTACAGTCGCTCAAAATACCTCAAAAAACAGCCTCGTTTCCTACCCGTACATTGATTGCTGTCAGCCTTGTAATCCTCAGTCTTTACAGTTTGGTCTTTGGTCTAGACGTTGCAGAGCCTGGTGCAGGGCGTAGACGGCTCAGGTCCCACCCATCGTCGACCGCACACTCGTCAACTTGTCTGCCCCTCCCGAGTTACTCACTTGCCCCAAATCATCCGCCGACATCCTCAACTCGACCATCAACCCAACAAGTGACCATGAGGTTGTCTCGCCCGGTCGCGTGGCTTGTCTTGGTCTTCGCATGCGGTGTTCCGTCAACAGCAAGCAAAGTGGAAGTTAGCAATGAAAATGCGGACAAGAAGATTGCCGCCGATGGGATGCTCAAAGAAAACACGATCCTAGCATCAGTACGTGCACCCAATAAAGTGAAATAACGACAGCCATGTGACCGGCTTCACCGATGCCGCCAGCCGCTATATCGGAAAAGTCCTAGCTAATGAACCGTTCAGATACCAATTGACTCGCTCATAGAGTTGCACGAAGTGACGATCACTGTTGAAGAAACTCGAGAGAAGCCAAGCCCTCGCCATGAACAGGAGAAGAAGAATCTGCTGAAACGTATGAGCAAGTCCCACGGTAAATGGGACACGAACCACCCACGCCACCGACTGTTAGAAGCTCTTTTTGGCTTCAGCCGGTACAAGGCACGACAGATGGCCGAGATTGATCGTTGGAAGGGTTTTTACAAGCAAGTATCCAAGGCTCAGAAAGCAGTACGTCCCAGCCGACGAAGTCCGCAATTTCACGAAGGCGTGACTAAACTGGCGGCTAGGTTCTCGAAAAGACCATTGGATACTCGCGCAAGTTCGAAATTACGGAGCAGCTTCTTGGTCTCAACCAGGAGCTGTGCAACGAGATTGTTGAGACGGCGCTCAAGTTCTACGGGATCACGCAGAAGGAGCTTGCGGACCACAGCAAAGCCAAGGATGATGCAGGTCAGCCAGCTGACCGGGTCAGCGCATCACAAGCGCTAAAGCACTTTGTCCGAGATTGGTCCACAGCAGGTACCGGTGAGCGCGGAGATGCGTTCCCGTGTATCCTCGATGAGCTAACGGCCTTGTTCCCTGACCGGTCCTCCCGCAATATCAAGGCTCTCTTCCCGGGCTCGGGAGTGGGGCGACTCGGCCACGAGGTTGCGGCTCTGGGCGGATTCGAAGTCACCGTCAACGAGTGGTCAATGTTCATGAACCTCGCATACCGTTTCCTCGAAGCGCATCCACAACCGAGAAGCAAAGCCCTCCATCCATTCGTCGATAGTTGGTCCCACCACGCAACAACGGCCGATCTGTTTCGTGGCGTCTCGTTTCCCGATCAGAGGGTCAATACCAGCTCTGTACTGTTGGTCGAGGGCGACTTCACGACGGCCTTCAAGGCGGAGAAAGGGCGGTATGACGTCGTCGTCACCCACTTCTTCATCGACACTGCTCGCAACGTCATGAGCTACTTCGATGCCATCCATGCTTCACTCAAGCCGGGCGGGTACTGGATCAATTTCGGCCCCCTTCTCTGGGGAACGGGACCCTTTGTCCAGCTCTCTTTGGACGAGATTGTTGCTATCACGAAGAGCATGGGGTTCGAGTACATGGATATCAGCGAGCATTGCGGTGCTGTGACACTGCAGGGAGAGAAGGTTCGCGGAAAAGAGGCCGTGTACGAATTCAACGAGAAGGCTCTCACCAAGAACGCCTACTTGGCTCAGGGTTGGGTTGCCAGGAAAGTCAAATGATTCTTTTCTTGACCAATATCACTTGAATCCTACTTGATCGAAGTATATTAAAATATATCCACTATTATCCATATTTCAGTCACAATTGAGCAAGCACAGTCCCGAAACATATGGCGGTGAACAGAAGTATTTTACGCCCTAGTTTTCACTACTGTCGTTGGTGAAAAGACTGGTAAATGGTTTCAAGTTGTTCCGTACTATAAGGGTTAGGAAAGTAACCACGGATGCCAACGTTTTGTGTAATAAGCTTTGATTGAGAGTGCTTCCTGCATGCAGGCCGCCCGCACTAAGTTACTTGGGCACGTATCACCAAGTCGTGGCGGGAATCAATTGGCTCAACAGTTGTGTTTGCACGTGTTTTTGAGACCTATCTCTCACCGCTTTCCTGAGAAGTAGCAAACATCGACTACTTGCTTGCATTGTGCTGCTGGACTGAAAGACATGCAAGTAACAAGGCGATCAGATACCGTGTCGCTGTAGTAGAGTGCCCGGATTCCGCCAGAAGCCAGGCTATGCTTAAGGGGTAATCTAGAAAGGAAACAGAGAGTGGCGTCTCCAAACTGTTAAGGTAACAAATGCTAAGTACGGTCAGACCAACCATGTACACTCCCCAAGCCCGAAAGACGGCAAAGGTGCATCGCTTAAAATGAATGGCGGGATGAGTAGCGGGATGCAGCATCAGACATGGTCCCTCCAGCCGGGAGGGGGTATGAACAAACATGGTCGCCTGGGCTAAAACCACTCCTGTTTTGTTACCGAAACCACAAAACCAATAAATACATTTCAATCTTGCATGGCTATAGGATCGTCACATCTCACATCAGTGAACCAAGATTGACCCTTGTCTTGCGCATGACACCCGTTGAAGAAGGTCTAAAAAGCTTTGGATTACACTTGTAGCTCGTCTTTAATTCTGTAACTGTGCGACCTCACGAGGGACCGCCTTGTATCTGTACCTCTGTAGTTTTTCTTAAAGTTGTTCTTCTTCTGACAGTCTAAAATTCATTTGTAAGGTACACTGCTAAGATAGCATCTGTCACGATATATAAGCTACTATTACTGCCCACATAACTAACAGTATTATTTTATTATAAAACAGTTATAAGCCTAGCTCCTACCTACTATATACTATAATAGTATATATATTAATTGTAACTGCAGTAACTAGCTATAGATCTTAAAGCACTATAGGTTTAATTCCTATTAAGGCCCCCTAGTTAAAAATCCTACTAAAGTCTATATAGATCTTTACTACCTATAATTAGCAAGATGTACTTAACTAGGTTTTTATTAAAAGTGTGTTTAAATCTAACTTTCTGGGTTAAATCTAGGAGGTATATTATAATATATAAGCTACTATTACTGCCCACGTAACTGACGATATTGTTTTGTTATATGACAGCATCTCACAGTAAAAACAAAAACAACAACAACAACACAATGTAAAATGCAATATATGTAGCATATGCATTAATGCGTAACCCAATTGTTGGGAAACCCCGCATGGTTCCTAATTACTCCGTACTTAAACTACCAATCCGGTCCGCCTGCTGTGCGCTGGCAAGTGTGAGATTTATTTCGGTTATGTCTTCTAACATCGGTGTTGAACATTTCTGGACCAGATCAGACTATTCTGATCCCGCACCTGCAGTCTGGTCGCCGATCACGAATGACTTCACCAGGCGGCAGTCAGACTCGCAAGGACTATGGGCCCAAAGTTCAAGAAAACTTCTCGACCGAACGGGTAGCTGGAGCAATATATCAAAGAACCCAGGTGATCAATTCCTGGCTGGTTACAAGGATCGGTGCACTTTTGTTCAGGGCAACTCGGAAACCAATGCGGATCGGACACGTCGGGAATGCGTTCAGATAAGTACAGCAAAATCCTAGTGAACCAGTATCATACGTGCGTGCTAAGGTTGTTAAGAGCATGCAGCTGCGTCCGATCTCTATCTTATTCCCGAACTCGATGGCAATGTTCTACGCAATCAGAGCTACTTACACTTTTACAACGCTGCTCTACTTGGACCGTCTCTTTTGAACGAAAATTGGCTCATCCCTGAAGCTGAGGGGCTCGCTGATGATGAGTTGCTCCTCGGCATGTCCTGCGGCTATTACAATGAACGAGGACCAAAGAGAAAACAGGCGTACATCTGGCAATGCGTAAGTGATAGTTCGCAAAGGCGTTTAGCTACTGATTAAGGGTTGAATAGTGTAACTGCGGACAAGGAGGCATATCCATCAAGTCTGAAGCATGCCGAAGCTGTGGATATCCTCGATGCGCGTACTGTCCGGTTTCAAAAGTGCGTATTTAGTGCAGTGGAAGGAAAACACCGGAACAAATGGGTTTCAACCTGCCATTAAAAAGAAGAGTTTGTCCCTAAGCTAATGATGGTTACCTTATGTCCGGACGAATTTACGTTGTCAAATGAAATTGCCCATGGGCCAATGATAGGGGAATCAAACCTAATTATCCGAGAATTCGGGAACTTACTCACCGGGACTCACCGAGCTTAGACTAGCTACAGAGCTTCTGTCATAGCCCTTCCCTCCCTCCCCGGGAGTTAACAATCTTAGACCCAATGGTAGAACTGGGTTCTTTCCAAGCGGGCAAGGGTCATATCGTCATCTTGTCATCTGCAATACTTTACTGACCGATAATACACAGCCCTAATAATCTGATTGGTCTGTCTTGACCGATAATTTACTGCTCTTTTCTGATAGGTTTTAATCATGCAATCAACTGCACCATCTATACCGCCTTCAGCACCGCCACCTGATCTGGTCCAAAAACATGCATACGTTTCATGCACTGATAAGCCTTTGTGGAGTGTTTGAAGGATTCGAAACCAATGCAAAGCCGGACCCAGCCTGCTGAATGAACTCCAAGTGCCAATGATGTAAAGTCCTCATTTGCTTGGATAACTTCATGTGAATGGGAATAAAACCATTCCGATGTCAAGCTAATGATGGTCGAATGGATGATTGTGAGGGTTGCCATCTTTGGGCACAAATACTCTGAATACAGCCTAACAACAACTGATATGTACAATAAAGACAACCCCACATGATCAAAAAAGTTGTGGTCAAGAACATTGCTTGCGTGGCTGCCGCTGACTTGTCCGAACATCAGGCTAGCTTGGTTGCCTACGGCTGCCTCATATGGTCTTTGAAGGATATCCTATCGTTCAGCGCTTGATTCTCGCCTGGCGCATCAGCCTAGTATAATATTAGTGGTTCGAAAAGGAACATGCAAGGAGGGTGGTTGTGCATGTTTATTGGGTATAGATGCCCAAATGTCTTCCTGGAACAAAATGTAACATTTCCCAGAAGCCACTCCTTGCCCTTTTAGGCTTTGAGAGTCGAATTTCAGCCCTATGAAGACGCAGCATTCTGTCTGCTAGACTACAAAATTTCTTCTCACATAGTTCAGGAGGAGTTGGGCAGCAGTTGACAGAGAGACAAGCCCAACAACTTTGGTGGACACTCTAACACAATAGAGTCACCAAGAAGACACTGATACCAACACGACTGCTGTCATATATGAGAAGGTGCCTCCCAGACTCCCATGTTTCTCAATATTGTTATTTCTCTTATCAAAAGTGATAAATTTGACGGATACATAATCATGCATGCGCAATGCAGGAAACAACAACGTGGGCTGACCAGACTTCCGCCTTCGTCTGGGATCGTCCAACAGTGCCGGAGAGCTGGGAAAATACGTCATTCATTGACGGAGAGACTAAAGGCAACACCAATGGCCAAAGCCTTCTTGAGGCTTTCTTGGACATCCCTGACCACTCCTCGAGGTCCAACTACGAGCTCTCTGTCTTTAATCAGATATTTGAGTCGGACAGACTTGAAAAGATCAGCGACGGAGATTATGAAGACACAAAAGGGTTGACAGTTTGGATTCACGACAGAAATATTACAACGGGCGAAACTCGCCCATACAATGGTCCAATTGTAACAAAGAAGTTCGATGAGGTGTTGAAGCGAGAGGTATGTCGTATCCTTGTACTATGGCACCGTCGTCTTGACGATTGAATGCAAGCCGACAATCATATTGAATAGCGTTTGTCGGACCCGGAATTGACAGATGTTCATATACGTCGCATGTAAGTCTGAATTGCTTCAATTGAGAGAGTTTATTGACGACAGCTAATGATATTCAGGTATTTGCCCAATCCATATCCATCGACATTAGGAGTATTGGCTTTGAGCTCCTCGCAGCAACACCGTGTTATGATCAGAGAGATGATTTACAAACATCTCAAGGGAGATACTTCTCTATCTGTCGAGTTTGGTGTATGTGGTATTATAATCAAATCGAGAAGTGCTCTGTATCCGTTGATAGCTAATCTTCATTAATAGCTTGCCGGAAGGACTTTCACTTTCGAGTCCCACATCCCATTCTTCGTGCTTAAGACGAGCACAGCCGCCAAAATGGATAATCGAATGAACTCTAAAAGCAAGCCCTTACGAAAAACTCATGACCTATCCTTCCTATCAAGGTCCCGTAATAGACTCCATAACGATACAACAGCCGCTGCTCTACATGAGTGCCACACCTCAATGGTCATAACTGGATGGAACCTGAACTTCTGGACAGCATGGTGCTTGAATGATACATACTACTACGACGACGATGGCAATGATTGCTGTAATGAAGACATGCTACTGTACTACGTTAAGCCGGACAAAAACGACGATGACAACGACGACGACGACTCTGGCCACGACTTGGATCCGTTGAGCATTGGAAATCTCTCCGCAAATGGCACATCTCCAGAAGATCCACGAGAATACTTCTTGCTTATTCTGAAGTTTAGGATGCAAAAGTACAAAGAAGAGTGGGCCAACATCCTTCACTATGTGAATGATAGTGTCTCTCAGTATGTAAGTACCAGAAGTCTAATGTAGATGTCGCCAAACATGCTTTCAAAGGGTAGCATGGTAGCGTCTTATTTTCCATATGTATTTAATACCTGAGCTTATACAATCTTCCCCTCTTGTAGGCACAGTGCCACTCGCCTACTGACGCTAATTTACGGTTTCTTTGCAGCTCTTGGATACTCATATCTCACTCTTACGAGAGAAAACAACCCTGGGAAATATTGATGACCACTCTGAAGCGGTCCAAAATGATGAAGCTTGGGTGATACAAACCATCAATCTTTTAACCAAGCTTATAGCCGCACTATCCAAGACAATTAGATATTGCCGCAGGTTTCATTCAAGAGACGCACGATCAATCACTATGGAATCGGATACCAATATCCCTAGCCGAACGGGCAATACTCTACATTTAATTTCTCGAATCGTAGATGATTTCGAAGGGTTTCTAGGTGACTTGAACGATTTGAGAATCAAAGTAGAGAACTTTAAATCACAGGTACGTCTCAGTTATCATGAGTGAGAATAAACTTCAAAAATGCCTATTCCACCAATTGACATACAAGAATTTCTAGATTGGGCTACATGTAGCTGTCGACGGCGGCCGAGCAATTGGCCTCCAATACTGGAATGTAACAATAGTATGTGAAAGCAGCTTTTTAATTTACAACGTGCCATGTCCAGCGGTTCTAATGAATTGGCTCTATACTAACATACATATGAACCATCTTTGATGTATTCCGAACTGCTTGCTAATCCTTGTGTTCTCTTAACTAGCTCTATTTTGTGTCTCCTCTGGCCCTATCCGGCACTATGATGCAGGCTGGGATCAGATTCGATCCTCCTGTTTTATGTTTCATTGTTTTTGCTTTCGGGATTGGGATTCTAACATGGGCACTCAAACCATTGTTGAGATTTTTTGAGGTGAAGCGACTGCTGCACAGAACCCTGTTCAGATGATTGAGAACAGTATTTACCAGACTAAAAGTGAGGGGGGAAAAATCAAGATTTGACCTGTTTCCTAGGTTACAAAAAACTCTATGCGGGACGCTGCGGCGGATAACAATGGTTGATCTGAATGTCTTTGAAGACGGCCTCGTGTGAATCCTGGACGCGGATGGTTAAAATCAGAATATTATATCCAAAAAGCCCAATAGTCCATGAGCCAGAAACGGCTTCAGGAACACACTGTGACTACTTAGAGACGTACTTATGTATTTCGCGTTCCTAGCCGTACCGGTAGCCTCGAACCAATGCCGAGTGGTGCAGCTACGTATTCGTGATGTGCACTGCACCACGTCTTCGATTCATTCCGCCACCAATTATTAATCGTCCAAGTTATAGGTCTGTTAGCAGTAAGCGGGCGGGATTAGAAAGTTCTACCCCACTATCTTGATGTGTGACACCCAAGGTCACATGCGTCTTGCGCCACATGCAACCAACCTGCCAACGGGGACCATCGTCACTGTCTTCGAACGGTCGTTCTCTTGAACCCTTTACCTGGCAGCAACCACCTCATATTCAAAGTCGAGAAGCTTCAAAATATCCCAGAAATCACGAAAAAAACGCCCCTGATTTGTTAGTCGTCAGCGACAAATCGTTGGTCAGTGCCACCAAATCACTCACTTTGACCGGACATGGCTCAGATACTACTTGCTCTGGCCAGCCCAGCCTCATTATCCCCACCCGACACCATCAGAAACGACACGAATGATTGTCTGACTAGCGTTCTACAGATGTATGAGCTACCCCTTGGTAGAACACATCGTCTTCACCTTCAAGACCGTCGTAAATCGAAAAGGGCCTGCTAGAAACACGTCACGATGCAGATTAGCTCACACGATCCCGGATATGAGCTTATTCGTACTATCGACATCGTTGTCCTCACCGAGCCTGGCCGGCTGGAAATCCCCTATGAGCGAGGCCCGAAAACACCCAAGGTTCTTTGGTCGTGTGTAAGTGCCTCTATTTTCTATATAATGAAACTCCCATAATTTACTGATGATTCGCCTAGTGTAATTGTGGGCAATCAAGCATCTCTATTAATACAGACCCATGTCCAGTTTGCTCGAGCCCTCGATGCGCGTACTGTCCTTTGACGAAGATCAAGAGACCTGTCGGAAAGCAATACCTACCAGGAATGGGGTAAGGGCAACATTAATTCCGAGGTTGCTGTCTGACCGGAGGAGAAACGTCAAACTATGAGCCCAACGCAGCAAGTGACTTGTCGTCTAGGACGCTGAGACGGGCGTTGGGATCGTGCTATGATGGCATGTTTTAGTGGTTAAACAGGACCATCGTTGTTTACGGCTAGGCTACTTCACAGCGTAACCGTTATTTGCAAGGCTTCGCAAAGTGAAAACACGGTGTCCCAGTGCAGTGTTCCAAGGTGCGCTGCACGAAGACTAGCGACCATTGTGAGAATGACTGCTACTGATGGCATTTCCGCACATTACCAGCCCCGCATCTCGAAATGGGGGGAAGGGGGGTGGGGACTCAGGAGGCGCGTCCAAAAGACCAACAGCGAGGCATGGGAGGTTTCGATCTATGGAAACCGAGCAACGGGTAGAACCGGGGTGGTGGGTAAGCGATGCGGGAGGTCACCCTATATTCCGAGATCTCCTCTAGAAGCATCTCACGTCACGCAGGTCGTTTGGCGCTACTTTCAACGTGAGATACCTTTTCCTTTCATCTCTTAATCGTAACATAGAAAAGGGTCTATGCTAATCAATGCTATCATCAGCCAGGACCCTTCCCTTTCAAACTCGAGTTTCACATCTCGTATGATGTGTGGGGAGAAGGAACTGAGATCCTGAGAGAATACGAAAAAAAGCCCAATGAAGATCCTCGGCGTTCCTCGACCGACCTCTCATTTCTTCCCCGCCTCCAAAGCTCCAGTGGAGATGGCGGAACTCCTGACTGTTTGTATGAGGCTCAAACCTCTCTTATTGTTAGCGGACCCAACTCCTCCATATGGACTGCGTGTCTTTTGACAGACACGTATTTCCGGGACCAGATGGACGCCAATGACGAGGAGCTTCTTCCATACCACGAGGCTGCGGGTATCAGCGATGGTCTTTACTATGATCCTTTGACAAGTGGAGATATTGACGCAACTGTGCCAATATGGAATCCGCGTGAGTATTACTGTCTGGTACTCATGATTCGCATAATGCGGATAAAAGAAGAATGGGTCAAGGTAATTTACCATCTACAGAATAGGATGGATGCTTATGTGAGTGGCAGACTCAAAGATTGTGACTTCTATAGAAATAGGTTATTGACAGTTCCAAAGCTCCAGATACCCGGCATCCCAAGATCTAAAGACGTTTCGTCACTTGGATCTGCTCAGGGTCAATCAGGAGCAATCGAAAAGACCTATCACTGGATCAAACAGATGACAGACCTTCTGAATCGATTCATAGATACCCTTTCACAAGTACTGGAGCCATGGACCTGGTTTGCGGACGGGGGTATCTCGCACTTTGCAAATGGTGCATCTAACAAACTGAAACTATCCATCCACAACATCAACACGGTTATGGAAACAGATCTCCACAAAGTCTTGACCGAGCTGGACAGGCTTCGGGGTCGGTTAGACCGGTTCAGAGCTGAGGTAAATTCACCTATACGAGGCAAAAATACATAAGCTAACCAAATACAAACTTTTAGCCAGAACTACATCTGCAAGTTGCAGGTAATCGAGCCATTGTTTTGCAGTACTGGAACATAAATATTGTAAGTTATATCTACCTCTGACTCGCTCTAGTTTAATGACGAGGCTCATTACCCAATAGCTCCACTTCATATCGCCTGTAGCTCTATCTTCTGGCATAATGCAATCAGGAATCATTGTATTTCAGCCAGCACCGGTGTGTTTCATCATTCTGTCGGTCATCTCATATCGTCAGCTCCCAGCGCAGGGCTTCAGCGTACGTGTGCCCTCGATAGATATCATCGATGGTACGCCGGCAGCTGCACGATAGGAACCTATCTTGGCACTACCCCTACCTACCTTCTCCAGGCTGGAAACTAGACGGCAGAAAAGGGATAGCATCAAGACAACATGAAGTAGGGGGCTCATCGGGCTTGTTAACGTGTCTTTTTGACATCGCCTAGAAGAGAAGGCAGATTGAATAAATAAGTTGACTATAACTAGACGCGAAGACGAGCTCAAAAGCGTTCCATTCCCAGAATCAATGGGTACGACTCCAATCATTGCTGAATATCCAAAATGTTCGGGACTGAATGATGTTTGCCGGTAGTTTGACGTTGCTTCTAGACGGAAATTGTAAGAGAATAAGTGGGGTTTCCCTTAATAAGTGTATATGTGGTGCAATGCTGGCACGAAGTGCCAACATTGGTTGATCTTTTGGGTATTTGCCTAAACGGTCTATGGACGGGCTTAGCACACCACCTGAGTTCCCTGACATTATGTTGGCACTTCGTGGGTCTTCTGGCTAAGCGACGACGTGGGTAGCGTAGGTAGTGCGTGTTCGAGTCCCGGTCGCGACGCTTACGTTGGGCTCAGAGGGACTGCAGTGCGTAGGCTAGGCCTAGCGTGGCAGCCGGGAAGATACCGGCTGGCGCCAGGTGCCAGGCGCCCAGGGCCTTCGGGGTTAACATGCACTGATATACTCTAGCGCACAGTTACCGGCGTGCTCCTATAGTAACTTGGGGGCAAGTTACAGTAGGAAGGAGTATAATGTAAGAGAATAAGTGGGGTTTCCCTTAATAAGTGTATGTGTGGTGTAATGCTGGCACGAAGTGCCAACATTGGTTGATCTTTTGGGTATTTGCCTGAACGGTCTATGGACGGGCTTAGCACACCACCTGAGTTCCCTGACAGAAATATACTTCTGACTAGATGCATTTTATTTGTATTCTGTCATAACGGCGGCAGTCGATATCTGATTAAAAACGAGGTAGCTTCGGGCATTCTTTGCAGTTCCGCCCCCCTGTCAGTGCAGGGTTGCGCATTTCCACTCACATGAGGAGGAAAGAGGAGGAAACTATTTCCAAGCGGTATCAAACTACGTCATTCTTTGAGCTCGGTCTTTGACGTATCTGTGTTGGCGGGTAGTTTCGGGATTATGAATTGATGCCTAATCTTACTCTTGTACTTTTGTCAGCTGTCGGGTTGCACTGCGTGCATTTCATGCATGTCATCTCTGTCCGAAGCTGCGTATACATAGTGGTTGGCCTCTCTTGACACCTCCAGCTCACCGAACAAGAAGTCGGAGGGTGGGCGTGTGCTTGGCATTACGCCTTGTTTATAATTTGGTGTGTGACACTGCAGGTACTTATGACGCCGTCAGACGTACGCCGGGTATAATGTGGGATCGTAACCCAATATTCTGGACGCTACGTTGGCTCCCTAGCCTCGTAGATCTCATTTGCGATTATCAGATGACTTGTCAGTTCTTTGGGATAGGTCGCCCAGTGACGGATCGAGTTTAACATCGGATAGAGGCCGCCACTGACGCGAAATCATACTCTCCATTCACATGCATTAAGTAGCTTTTTTTTTTTTTTTTTTTTTTTTTTTTTTTTTACAAAAAAAAGTGGCGTTTTTGTTGGGTTATCGACATGCAGGTTGTTCTACATCTGCTGGGGATCTTTTCTTTTTGTCATTATGCATGGTAGGTTTCTCATCATGAATTCGGTCCTGGGCTAGCAGTAGAGATAGACTGAGCAGGCGCATTGTGCTACCTAGATAGACTAACCAGGCGTTAAATACTCTCATCATCATCATCATCATCATCAGCATCATCATCTCATCATGAATGGATGAAGTGAAATCCCATACGTACCGTATCCTCACATCAGATGCAAAATACGCACAGGCCACACGCTAGCCCTATATAGAAAGCGGTCAACCCACCCATCCACCCACCCAGTTGCCCTCTTGCTAGCCAGCCAGCCCGCCTATCTACGGTCAACTTCGCCAACCCATCAACCAACCCACCAACCCACCAACCCACCAACCCCCCACGTTATTCACGATGCCTGACCGCCCGCCGCTGGGCGAGGTCAACTCGAATATCTCCATCACACCTCCGTTACGCAAGAAAATGACCAGTGGTTAATTAATGAATTTTCCCCCTTGTTAATAGGCAAGACTACCTATTAGTTATGGACGTTGCAACCTTTCACAAGACCCCTTCTATACTATCACGACTTCGCTCTCATCACGTTACGCCTAGCCTTATATCGCCAGGCATAACCTCCCTCCTTCAACCTCTGGATACTGCTATCAACAAGCCCTTCAAGCAGTGGTTATCCGAAGCAACAGACGAATATACGTGGCGAATGGAGCAAGCTGCCGCCTGCCAGCCCAGCCTGCCCATTCAACCCATACCCATCAAGTGGTCAACGTCAATGAAACGCATCATGGTTACCCATACTGTTGCAACAGCTACCCGTCGCCTAGCTGGAAGGAGTAAGATGGTCCGGCAATCCTTTCGTCAGTGTGGGATTAGTGGTAACCCAGATGGAAACGACATTGACAAGATTCGGATTAAGGACATACCAAATAAGAAGATGTTATAGGATAGTTAGGATAACTTCAATTGCAACACCGTCATCAAGAAGGAAATCGCTCAAGGTCGTCAAGAGATAACGAACGTTAATGCAGATAACGACAGTAAAGAATGTATGTCTCTAGTTAAAGACGTCCAGCAACCCATTGAAAGTAGTTCAATAAGGCCGTAGGGGATCTAGAGCTAGGTGGGTGGGTAGGAGGAAATCCAATGCCAACCATAACTTTATATAAGTCTGTTTGCTGGCCCTTGCTACCTAACTTGCTGCTGACGTACATGACTAACCCCTGCTTTTGCCACATCTAGATCCCTGTTTCTGCCAGCCCGCTTACCCCTTTCCAGCAGCCCGTGGCCCGTGCGGATTTTGCATTTGATGAGAGGATACGGGTATACGCGGACTTTCAGAGGTAGGCCGGAGTACGGCAGCATCTTATCGTAGATCCGACTTCAGCGGAGCATCCACCAAAACCTCTCCAGGAAACGGGATCTTGGATAGGCCCCTCGCCCAGTCGAGGGCGATGATGGGAGCCGTCTCAGCGTCTCGAGACCACCGCATCTTCTTAACGAGATTGCCCAACCGTCTCACGGCGTGACGGTTGCAAGTGATGGTTGTATGGCCTGTCTTCCAGCCGAACAGGAACGAGGAGCAGTTTGTTTCGTTGAGGGTTGGCTCTACCGCAAGGACTACCTTGGGCAGCGTCCCCTTGTGAACTTCCCCTTCCACATGCTTCCTGCGGAAGTCCTCCATGATGCGGATTGGCAGCTGCAAGTCATCTGGTACTTGGTGGCAAGAGAACTTCTGCAACTCGGAGACTAGGCGCCGGCGTCGACCCTCAGTTACCCCGTCGTCCTTTTCCTCCCAAGGCCAGCCGTCTTGCCTCAGAACTCGCTCGAGAAAGGCCAGTTTATCGTCTTGTTTCCCCCTGGTGGTCTCCTGCCCCAAGAGAATTTCCACTCTGGCGACTTCCGATTCCGTAGAAGCATCGTACACCATTCGAAGACACGTCTCTGCAGCCTCACGTGTACAGACGAGCGTGTGGCCACGGAGGACAGGGTACAGAGATTTAGGGAGCCTGGGACCATGCTCCGCCTCATCCGCTACGTCTTCCAGAATCTTGGGGCGCCACTTTCTCTGTGAGCTATGATTGTGAGAGATGTCCGTGGTCAAAGCAACTAAGATGGACGTGTCGATATTAAGAATAGGAGTCAATGGTGGCGCATCTGTATTGTTCCCAAGACTGAGGAGATTTGAGATGGCTATCTCGAGGGGCGGAGGCGGGGTTTGGGTCTCATCGGCGCATTCCAGGTCAAGAGAAATTGCCTCGTCACCCAGATTTGCAATGCCCTTCAAGAACCTGTCTATGGCGGGAACTTTGCCACGACGGATGTTGGGAAGGACAATACGTATCCGATGCCTGTATCCGCCATGGATGTTGCGGGCGGCCGCCAAAAGCTGCTTGGCACATTTCAGGACCTCGATCTGTGTTTCGTCATCGTCGAGAACCTCTGCTAGTTCTACATCGTCATCCTCGTCATCGGGGGCGTCCCAGGGAAAGTCTGCCTCGGCCATCTGAACCAGAAGAGCCTTTTCGGTCGCGCTGAGGACTCGCATCCACTCGTGTCCATTCTCGACAATGGCACTGACAAAGACAGAGTTCTGGACGCCCTGCTTCGAGTAGGGCACGGCGAAACGGAACCAGGTAACTGAACGGCACTTCTTAATCGCCAACCAGTGATTCTCATAGGATGAAAGCTCTCCTTCCAACAGCCTAAAGTCTCGAGACAAGGATCCCTCGGCTTCGGAGCCAGGCTCGGTAGACTCCTGACATCGCTGTAGCAGAGACTTGGCGCGGTGATGTTGGTTCATGTTGGCTTGCCAGAAGGTGCTGAACCCGGGGATGTAGGCGTGCCAGTGGTTATTCACTTTCGTTGCTTGCGCCTCGACGGCATGGCGCAAATGTTCCAGCTCCTCGCATAGCGTCGCGGTCCGCTTTATGAGATCGTGGGCTGTCCTGGTCAGATCTTGGGACTCGGCACCCTCCTCAGACAAAGGCAAGGTTGTGCGGCCCCCATCCTGATCCAGTTCCATGAGCGAGCATAGACCTATTACGGGGGCGTGATGCTGTTTCTTGCCCTCAAAGTGGTTGGCAATGTTTAGCTTGGCGGCAACGTGTGGTGATGTGTCGATGAGCCGAGTGGATGAGGGTGGAATAACCGAGTCGGATGAGTCATGGCGTGGGGAAAAGGGCCACACGGTGGAGGAAACGGAATAAACGACGCCAAATTGGTGAGGCACAGATACAGAGACTCCTAGCAAAGGGTAAGGAGGAAGTCGAGTTGGTTCAAGCTACCAAAAAAGAAGCAATTTTTGATATGTTTAGTTGGTTCGAGTGGGAGTTTGAGGGAAGGAGACAAACGTCACGTGATCCATCACGTGATGCGCCGCGATAGATACTTTGGTACCTGTCATGTCATGTCGACTTCCCTACTACTCCCTCCCATGTACGGATGCCGTGACTTGGACTTCTGCAATACACCAACACAAACACCTGGGCTGATTTTGTCTATGAGTTCGCCATCGTCAAATTAGATTTCTCTGCTCGGTAGCCGAGGTACTGACTGTGGCTTGGTATGCACCCACAGTTATGTATGCTACGCTTGCATCGCTACTAACCAAGTTTGCACCAGGAAAAGACGAGGAGAAACAGCCCGCCAATCAAACAACATTCTCGATCGACCACGACTCAACAACTTCGGCGAGGGTGCTGTCACTGCCAACGTTCCCCGGAAATACGACATACGGCACTCCACGATGCCGACTCGTTTCCTCCTCACACCTCCACAAGGGAACACCAGGTGCAGCTTGGCCCAAGATGCGCGCCCTTCTCATCCTTAATCCCTTGGTCGCCGCATCTGACGAAGTGATGCCACCCTTCGCAATCAGATACCGCGGTCTAACATCGATGTTCTCTACCAGCTGAACCAGGGCACGCGCCACCCTGGATCCGATCTGGAGCGAGCTGAGCGCATCGTCTCCCTTGATCAGCTTTCGTGATGTCATGACAAGAACATCCTCGCCCGCCGCCAGCCTCGACGCCGTTTCGGCTGCCGCTGCCGTAACCACCTTTTCCGCCGCCTCGGCAGACGCGATCAGTTCAGCAACGTCAAGCTCAATGACACTGAGCTTGTCGCCTCGCCTCTCCCGGAGGACCTTGAGCTGTGCTGTCGTCTTCGGAACATACGAGCCAGCAACTATCAACCCCCCCGGCTGCTTGGTTCCCTCTTTGACCGACACTCCGAGGTCGGCCATCGTTAGAGGCGGGATTCCTGTGATTCCCAGCCGAGAAGAGACAAAGGCGGCACCTGTGCGGTAAAGGTACCGTCTTCCCTCCTTCTCCGCCTCAAGCAGACCCGCCACAAAGACATGCATGTCAGACTCGGCAGCGGCGTTGACAATGACAACCGTGTTTGAGCCGGGCGCTACCGAGAGGAGCTTCTTCGTGACGCCTGCGGGTCCTCCGATCCGGATATCATCTAGCGTGACGGAAAGGAATGACGAATCGTCAAACCGCGAACCGCACTTCTCCAGCACGTATTTCCGCAAGTTAGAGTTCTTGTAACCGAAAGTCGCGTCTTGGGCAAATGGTGTTTGGCTTGCAGGAACCAACACGTCGTTCTCCTTGACGTAGTGCACATCGTCGATGGTGTATCTGCCACCCTGGTAAAAGAACGGTGTGATTACCCACGCATCAAACTTGCCGAGCGCTTCCTCGGCTGCCTCGGGCTCCTCAGGAAGGTGTCCTCGCAAGGTCGAGTCTCCGCGAAGGACAATCTCGAATGCCTTGTTGGACCTCTCGGCCGCTTCCTTGACGTTCTGGCAGATCTCAAGGATAAGCTGCTTTGCTTCGGCGGAAGGTAGGGCTCGGGAATTGGTGAGAATGAAGAAACCCGTTGGGTTGAGGCTGAATTCGTACTCCAGTGTTGCCACATCCCAAACGGCCAAGACATCGATGTTGTGGCAAGTCTGCGTACCTGTTGGATCGTCGTCGAGCACCACGAGGACTGGTACTTCGCCGTTGTCGACGACCTTTCGTGTTGAGCTAATTACGTCTCCCGAGAACTCATCGGGCAAAGAATCGATCGTTTTCTGCGCTGGGAGAGCTTCCTCTTGGCCTGCTCCAACCTCGGAGCTTTTGTCGGCCTTTCCATTGGCCTGCTCGGTCTTTGGGCCAGCGTTGCCTGAGACGGAGAGCCCAGCTAACTCCCACAGCCTAACGACGCCTGCATCCGACTCCTTGGTCCATCCGTGAGAAGCCCCTGAGAGGTACAGGGTGTGGGCTGCCGATGATACTGGAGCGAAGTAGGTCAGGCGCTTCGCTTCGTCAAGAACGATGCCGAGGTCCTTGACAAAAATGGCAAGGGCCGAATGCGGCGTCCAGTCGCCGTCAAGCATCTGGGGTACTCTGTTCTCAAACATCCAACTCCATGCTGCCGCACTCCCGAGGATTTCGAACGCACGTCGTGTGTCGAGTCCGAGGCGGGCGGCAAACGCCATCGCTTCGGCGGCAGCAGCGATGTGAACACCAGCCAGCAACTGGTTAATCAACTTGACAGAGGAAGCGGCGCCGACGCCTCCTTGTACATGGCACAGGTTTCTCGGGGTTCCTGTCATGGCCAGCAATGGGCCGTTCGCCTTGGAAAGCACGGCATCGTCGCCAGAGCAAATGATCTACGAACCATTAGCATCCATCGCACCCGTCTTCGCCCAACGTCAAAGGCTGCCTACCGTAAGTGTGCCGTTCGCAGCGCGCACAACGCCGCCACTGACTGGGGCATCAATGAGCTTGATCCCCTTGCCGAGGTTGGCCAGTTTGCTCTCCAGCTCTCGCACAAATGAGGGCGGCACCGTCGAGCTCAGGATGACGATGGCACCGTCGGGCAATGACTCGGCAGCCTTGCCGGAGCCGAAAAGGACATCGTCAGCTTGTGCCGCGTTCTGCACCATCACAACTAGGATGTCTGCACCCTTGGCGGCCACGGCGGGGCTATCGGCCTTCGAAGCGTTGCCTCCGTTGGCCAAGAACTTATCGATGGCGGGCTCGTACACATCATAACCGTGGACAGCGAATCCAGAGCGAAGAAGTGAGGCTGCCATGCCCTGGCCCATTGCTCCCAGGCCAACCATACCGACTTTTGAAATCTCCATAGGTGTGGTGCTCGGTGTCAGCTTCTCTTGTTTGTTGAGTTGAACGGCCTGATCTTTGACGATGTTCTGCTGGCCAGGGAGGAATATCCGGACAAGGCCGGAATCATCCTCGGCGCCATAGCCCTGAGCAGCTCCAGAGATGTATAACTGCTCTGCCACCGAAGCGAGAGGGGCGGGGAATTGCAGAGCTCTTGCGGTAGACACGACGATACCCTGTTCAGACCCGTCAGCTCATGACTCTTACGTCTGACAAGAAGAGGGAGGCTCACCATGTCTTTGACAAAAATATTAAGAGCAGACAGAGGAGTCCAATCCCCATCGAGCATGTGCGGTACGCGATTTTCAAAGGCCCACGAGTTACCCGCGGCGTTTGTGATGATGTTGTATACTTCACGGGTGTTCAGGCCCGCCTTAGCTGCCAGACCCATGGCCTCGGATGCAGCTGCAATATGCGTCCCAACCAGGAGCTGATTGACCATCTTGATCTTGCTGCCAGCCCCTGGTCCACCGGGAATGACGTAGAGCTTTTCGGACATGTCGCGCAAGACTCGATCTGCGCGCTGCAATGCCTCGGGGGCCCCGGAAGCAAAAATGCTAAGTGCACCTTCGGCTGCACGCTTCGTGCCACCGGATACGGGACTGTCAACGACTAGAACATCGTGTCGGCCCATTGCCGCGATGCGGGGTGCTAGCACCTCATGGTATGTAGGCGGCACGGTTGAGCAGATGAGCACGGTGGCATTCTCCGGTAATGCTGCGGGAATGAGGTTAGCAGCCCGGCCCGGCCGAGGGGCTGGTGATGCATGAGAAGACTCACTTTGCACGGCACCCGTCTCATTATTGAAGAGTATATCATCAATTTGCTCAGCATTCACAGCCATGCAGACTAGGATATCGCTGGTTTCCGCCACCTCTCTGGGTGACTGGCCCACGACACCACCCGCTTGCGCAACAAACTTCTTTGCGCTTGGCGGATAGACATCGTAGCCCTGCACTCTATACGAGGGCTTCTTTGCAAGATTACACGCCATGCCGAAGCCCATGGCACCCAGGCCAATGAAGCCGACGCGTGTCGACTGAGTGTCGGGGGAAGCCATCTCGATTTACGGTGGTGGCGTGTTGCCCAGAGTCGTCGGCGATGGTTATTCCGCAACCACGAGTACTTGACTCGAAAATGGGCATTTCGGAGGTCCAGTCGTCTTATAGCACCCAGGTTCCCCAGACAGACGGACAGGGCACATGCTCGGCAAACCAACCGCGAGGGACGGAGATCTGGGGAGAGCCTTGTCGGGTGGAAGATAACAACCGAGGTGGAACACACGCATAGGTACTACGTAGCCACCACACAAAATGTGGAACCCGGGGGGCATGAGACAGAAAGCGGACGGCCGGCCAAGAGAGGGAGGGATGGAGTGTGTAGTTCGTGGGAGGGAGGATCGAGATATCCGTCCACCATGTCACCATGTCACCATGTTGTGCCGCTGGAGCATGTAGAAACTAGTGTTTTTACCCCGCACGGTGAGAAGTCCGCCCCGCTTATAAACATAGCAGATACGCGTGTCTTTTCCCTCTTTTCTCCCCTCGGCCATCTTCCCGCCCTCCATCTTGTCCACCTCGTCCACCTTTTCCCTTTCCAAGGCCCAGAAAAACGCACCCGGACTTCTATCCTGCGGACCCTTTTGGACCATGAAACGTGCCAGAATTGACGGTCCGGACAAGACTCCGTCTTCTTCTGCCTCGGGAGCCGCCTCCGGTCAGCCGGTTCACCTGCCAAAGATCTCGAGAAAAATCCGAGCTTGTGAGTACCAGCATTGCGCGCGATTCTTCTCGGGCTAAACCCTCCATCGATCGACCAACTCCCTTTTCTTGCCTCCCCGGCCATGCCATACAGGAGGGGAATAGCCGCTGATCCAAAGAGAGATAGGCCAAGAATGCCAGAACCGCAAGATCAAGTGCGGCATTGAGCCCGGCCAGAACCAGTGCGCTCGATGCGCCCGCCTTGGCCTGCAGTGTGTTGTCAATAAGAGTCTCCAAACCTTGCTCGACAGCGAGAATGAGTGGAAGACCAAGATGGAGATGCAGCTCCAGACGCTACAAGCGTCCATGGTGGAGGTCAGGCGGGCCTTGAATCTGCCACAGCTTGCCCCCGTCCAGTCTTATCAGCACGACGCTACGGGCATGTCTCAGAGTCCTGTCAACATTACCGTATCACAAAGCAGTCCCGGCACGGGTCCGTCTCCGGTTCGGCCTCCGGACGTCACAGCCATGACGAGGGAGAACTCTCCCGAGCAGACGGCGCCAGACAACGGCGAGGACCAGGCCATAGTAAGCGCGCCAATGGCCAGCCTCTTCGAGGTGACGAAGCTGCGGAACATCCGGAGCGACCCGGGAGCCCGGGTTCGCCTCCCGTCAAGCCGAGCGCAGGAGCCCGACTTCATTGCACAGGGCAAGTTTAGCGTTGAGGAGGCGGAGCAGCTCTTCTCCACCTTCCGCGGGACACTCAATGCGTACCTTTGGGGAGGCATCGCGCTGGTTCACGACAGCCTCACCGCGACGCGCATGTCCTCGCCTCTTCTCACGGCTGCCATCCTCGCCGTGACGGCGCTACACGAGCAAGATGACGGCCGTGCCTTTGACATCTGCTACCCCACCTTTCTCGAGCTAGCCAGCCAGACCATGTTCGACCGATACCATAGCCTTGACGACGTCAGGGGGCTGTGCATCGGCGCCTTCTGGCTCTCGGACATCAGTTGGAAGGTGTCTGGTCTCGCTGTGCGTATCGCTACCGAGTTGAACCTTCACCAGTTCTGCGCCAAGGCTCTCAATAAAGGACCGCAGCATGTCGAGAAGGCAAGGCTGTGGTACTTGCTCTATGTGTGCGACCACCACTTCAGCATCGCGTACGGCAGGCCTCCCGTCATAAACGAGGATGCGACCATTGCCCATCATGAAGCTTTTCTCACGTTGCCAGGCATTACGCAAGCCGACTTCCGTCTACATAGCCAGGTTGGTGTCTTTATTATTTTGAGTCGGGTTTTCCACACATTTGGCCCAGACACATCGAGGCAAGTTGCCAGAGATGAGTTTGAAGCACTGAAGAGATACGACGCCGACCTCGCTCGATGGAAGCTCCAATGGGAAACTCGGCTAGGTAAGAAAGCATCATCAGCCCTGCTCTCTCCCTGACACGACAGGACGTCGGCTAACATTGTGGCAAGTGCCGGACAAGCACATAGCACAGTACCCTGCCAAGGGCGTCATCCTTCACTACCACTTTGCCCGTCTCTTGTTGTTTTCCATCTGTCTGCGAGGTCTCAACCCGTCGAACCCGTCGGACCAATACGCCATGTCTGATGAGCGCCGCGAGTTCATCAACCTCGCCATCGCAAGCGCGTCTGCCGCGTTAGAGCTGATCTTGACAGATGCCGACATGCGCAGGGCCGTCATCGGAGTGCCGCTCTACCTTCTTACCACCATTGCCTATGCTGCCATGTTCCTCATGAAGGTTCACGCTCAGTGGAAGCCCGCGAGGCTAAACGTTCGTTACAACGAAGTAGTCGACCTCATCGAGCGTGTCGTCCAGCTGCTGGAGGAGACGAATCGTTGTGCCCGTCACGTTGCACACTACATCGGACGCGGTCTCAGCACCATGCTTGATAAGTTCAAAGAACGAGGTCCCCAGGAGAGGCAGTACATTGCCGGGAGCCAGCCGGGGCAACCCGCTCAACCGGGCCAGCCTATCTCTCAGGTCTGGAACGAGGGGGATATCGGCCAGGATTGGAACCAATGGATGTTCAGCGGGGAGATGATGAACAACTATGGAATGGGCCCTGAGCAATACCCGCTCAACATGCTAGACTTGCTAAACTCACAAATGCCTGGCTGAATGACAATATTGTCACCCTACTGAGATGACAGACGCCATGGCGCCCTATTCATTTGTGGCTTTTTTTCCCCCATCCCCACCTGATATGCAGCGTTCGTGATGCTTGTGTTGTTGATCGCGGGGAAATCAAATGGTGGGACCAAACCCGGATGCAGATGGCTCGGGCTGAAGGCCGCTGTCCCCTCTTGTCGTTGAGGCTCGGGAAGAAGTCCGCCCTGGGGGGGAGGGGAGCCGTCTCTGCGTGGATCCGGATCATCTCGCGACGTTTGCAGTCCAATCATGCCTCGTTTAGCGCTGCGATGATGGACCATCGGCTGATCTCAACCAGATGGGAGGCCATTCCTTCGCGTCCGCCCCAGACGGACGGCTCCTCACCGCGGGTATCGAACATCCACCTCGAATCCCCCTTCTCGGCTGTCTCCCCTTCACTCTCAACCCATCCTTTACCCCGTGGGGAAGAGAGGGCAAGTCGGAATACCCCGGACGGGTATGAGTCGCGCTTTGACCAACACTTTGAATATATATCCAACTTTCTGTTATTACCACCGTTTTTTGCATGGGGTAGAAGGCTTCATCCCTCAACCTCGCGGTCGACTCTTCGCGACTCCTAAACAAACCTCAAGCCCGTTCCCCATCTGCGACGAAGAGGGCAATTGCGTGACGCATTTTTCGCTCACATCTCCACACAATAGCCAACCCACTGTGGTGGTTAAGCCTCTTGGTTCAGCCGCCGCCGCCGCCGCCGCCGTCACCACCACGAGTCAAGGAGGGGCGGCACAAGGGACGAACGACGGTGACAAAGCGCCCAGCGAGGGTGCATCGCGGAGAAGGAAAAAATGAGTTTCGAGAATGGTCGGAAGCAGTCTCTCGAGATGAAGGAAGACAAACACGCGCCCGTCGTCGACGAGGCGGACGCCGAGCTCGCCGAGGCCCTGAGGAACTACGTTCCCGGCACGCGGGAGGAGAAGCAGCTCGTGAAGAAGATTGACCTGTTTCTGGTGCGTGTCGCGACTCGCTTTGCTTTTTTCTTTTACTGTCGTCGACGGATCCTAACACGGCCGAACCCAGATGCCTATACTTTGGATCATGTATATCCTGAACTACGTGGACCGCACCAACATTGTAAGTTCTCCTTTTCCCCTCCTTTTTTCCTTCTCCCTTCATGAATAGGGGGGTGAGGGAGAAAGATTCTTTGAAAGAGTTTCCGACGACAGAGAGCACAGACCAGACCACTGACGTTTGTCGGCGCGTGAACTACAGGGAAATGCCAAGATTGCGGGGATGCAAAAGGATCTCAGCCTCACCGACGACGGGTACGCCTGGGTGCTATCCATCTTCTTCTTCGGGTACCTCATCTGCGAGGTGCCCTCGAACATGATCCTCAGCCGCAGCCGGCCGTCCGTCTTCCTCCCGGGCATCATGCTCGTCTGGGGCGCGCTGAGCGCCCTCATGTCCATCTCCAAGAGCTACGGCGCGCTGCTGGGGTTCCGCTTCGTCCTCGGGTGCGTCGAGGCCGGTTTCTTCCCCGGCGTCTTGTATCTCCTGAGCTGTTGGTACACCAGGGCTGAGCTGGGTATGTGAAATGTGCCCCCCCAAACCACCCAAACCTCCCCCGCGCGCGCGTCCTGCTACGTATCGACGCAACCTTCACAAAAAAACGGTTCAAGGGGCGCGCAAGGGCTGACCATCTGCAGGCAAGCGTTTCGCTATCTTCTACACGGCCGCCGTCCTCTCCGGCGCCTTCGGCGGCCTGCTCGCCGGCGCCATCACGTCGAACCTCCATGACGCGCACGGCATCGCCGGATGGCGCTGGTTGTTCATCGTCGAAGGTGTGGCCACAGTCGGCGTTGCCCTCGTCGCGTTTTTCGTGCTCCTCGACTACCCCAGCACCGCGCGGCAGCTGACGCCGGCGCAGCGCCAGCTTGCGAGCATCCGCATCGTCGCCGACGGCATCGCCTCGGGCGGGCAGAACCGGAGGCGGCTCTCGCACTGGAACGCCTTCGTGGCGGCGGTGGCGGACCCGCGGACGTACGCCTTCGTGCTGCTCTTCATGCTCGACGTCGGCGCCGGCACCATCTCGTACTTCATCCCGACCATCACGCTGACGCTGGGCTACGACACGGTGACGGCGCAGTACATGACGGTGCCCGTGTACGCCGTGGCGTCCGTGTGCCTCAACGCCGTGGCGTGGAGCTCGGACCGGCGCGCGGAGCGGCGGTGGCACGTGGCGGCGCCGCTGGCGCTGGGGTTCGCGTGCAGCGTCGTGTGCGCCGCCGTGCAGGCGCCCGTGGTGCGGTACGTCATGATCTGCTTCGTGGCGGCGGGCATCTGGTCGGCGCTGCCGCTGGTGCTGTCGTGGGCGAGCGGCGTCGTGAGCCTGCCGCCCGAGAAGCGGGCCATCGTGCTGGCCATGGTCAACGCCTTTGGCAACTTCTCGAGCGTGTACGGCAGCCGGATCTGGCCGAGCCGGGACGCGCCGGCGTACCGCGTCGGCTTCGGCGTCACGGCCGCGTTCCTGGGCGCCGGCATGGTCATCGCCGTGCTGATGCCCGTGTTCATCCGCTGGGTCGACTGGAAGGGGACCAAGGCCGAGAGGGAGGCCCTCGAGGAGGAGGAGGAGGAAGAGGAGGACCGGAGGTGAAGAGAGAGAACAACAACACCCTGGTAAAGCAGGCAGAGAGAGGCGGGGTTATGTATGTGCATACGATGGGTTTTGGGTTGAGGAATAGGTTTCACGATGCTGTGATGGAGCTAGGCTTATCGGCCTGGCTAGTAATACATGACGCCCCGCGCGGCTTTCCCACTGGCTTTGCACGATGATACGATCCCCGGGGCTTGTGTCACGATGATGAGACGGCGGCGTTATTGATCCAAGCGCTGTCCGAGCTGCCGATCAGGTCACAAGCTGTGTTCTGCGCCCATATATCTCAAAAGCCCAAGGCTCGACGCTCCCGTCCGAAGACTTTTGTGGTGTCGTCTCGACAGTGGACAACAATGATCAAAAAGGTCCCCCAGCAGGGTCCCATTCGGCAACTCAATCCCAGGGGTACAAGAAGATTGCCACGGCTCGCAAGCAAAGTTAAGGCTACGGATGCCAGGGAGCCAATCCGTCTGTCGTCTGTAGTATTTTGCGGCATCGATCGTTGCATGCCTGATGTCTGGTACTTTCTTTGTATAGGAGGTAATACTGCTCTATTGGGCACGCCTTACGCGTTGTTGGACGTTGCAGGTCATTATCGGGGTGAACAAGAAACCCAGAACCTGTCGACATATGCACGTTGAGGCTCTTAGCTAACGAGAAAGGCTGTAGTGGCCGCTGAAAAGAGACTGGTGTCACAGAACAAATGGCCTAATACTGGTCGGCCCACCTGGCATCAGTCAATAAGACCAGGTGTCGTCAGCTGTAGCTCTCTAGCTTAGAGGGAAACCAATCCATCACCTAGTTAACCGTGTCAACTGGCGTGCTGGCAGAAACAGGGATCAGATACTGGCAAAAGCATGGGTTAGTTAAGTACAGTATGTCAGTAGGAAGTTTGGGTGTAAGGACCAGTAAGCAAGGTGGATGGGTGGATTGACCGCCTTCTATGAGAGGCTTAGTCTTTCGGCGGCTGCGATACTCGAGTTTGCTTATGCATTAGCTAAAGCCGAATTGACCTAGTGGACACGGTGATGGAAATGCTGTTTACCCAAGTATTAATAGTTCTATCGGTATGAGCGATACTTAGAGTATTACTTTACAAAGACTGACTGATTAGAACATTAGAAAGCATGATTTTGGAAATAACTAGTTTTATATTAAAGAAAGTTAAATCAACGTACATGCATGGCAAGCCGCCAATCATAGTAAGCCGCCAATCATAGCGAGCCGCCCACCTTAAGAATAATGGGGTTGCTCTAGGCTGGCTGCACGCGAAAATACTGTTAGGAAACTGTTGAGGTCCCCTAGAATAACCCCACTTTTCTTAAGGTAGGCGGCTCACTATAATAGTCGGCTCGCCGAACACATACATGATATAAGAATGAATCAAATTATATTAGTACAAAAGTATAAAATACAACCTATTTTGAAATTTTATCTTCTAAACTAATGTAGTGTTTTTAGTATATCAAAGAGAACTGAGTAACTATATAAGTGTGATCCTTAGATCAGGAAGGAGTTCTCTTCTTCAAGCTTTTTGTTTAACACGTCAAGTTTTACCCCGTTTGCACATATCCTATACATTCTATTGTTATACAGTCATCGCTCTTTCACTTCCCAAGATGCGTTTCTCTATTATTCCTCTTGCCCTAGCTATGACTGCTATTGCCTCCCCAGTACCAGACGAGGAAACGTATCTAGCATCCCGCGATGTCATACATCAACTACAGCCCCGATGGTGCCTCGCTAAAGGCGATGGATGTTCTTGGAGAACTAGGCCTTGCTGTCCCCCTAATGTATGCCGAAACAACCGGTGCTCATCACTGATATCAACACCAACTCATCCCTTCCCTAAGAGTGGATAATAGGTATGTATATAAAGTCAGAAGCCAAAGATAACATTCATAACTAACATCCTAGTATTAGGCGGAGGATACTATAGTGCCACGACCCAGCAGGTTATACAAAGGATGCTAGCCCTAAAGAAGGGAAGCTAGCATTGTGAAGCGCAGGGCAATCGTCTTTCAAAGATCAAACAACAATACTAATTCTTGGGTTTGACGCCAAAAGCAATGCGTAATATCTGGTTCTATCGGATTTTGCGTCGGAGAAGATGGATGCGCTGGAACCTGGGACTATGAATTTTTCGACTTCAACGAAATCTGTTAATTACATCATCGGTGTCACGCAAAAGACAACGCCGTTAGTTACATGGGCAGTAATAGTAGCTTATATATTATAACATGCCCCCTAGATTTAACCTAGAAAGTTATTTCTGAACACACTTTTTGATAAAAACCTAGTTAAGTATATCTCGCTAATCATAGATGGTGAGGATCTATTAGACTTTAGTAGGACTTTTGACTAGGGGACCCTAATAGGAATTAAACCCACGGTGCTTAAGATCTATAGCTAGTTACTGCACTTAAATTAACACATATACCGTATCCTCTGACTTAACTAAAAATCCGCACAGACCGCAGGCTACTGAAAAGGGGCTAGCGTAGTGGCAGAAACAGGGATCTAGATGTAGCAAATACAGGGAGTCATTTACGTTAGCAGCAAGTTAGGCGGCAAGGGTTAGGGTTACATAGGTTGGTGTATGTAGAGGTAGGTTGACCGCTTTCTATAAGGGGTCTAGCGTATGGTCTATGCGGTTTTTTAGTTAAGTCAGAGGATATAGTACTATTGTGGTATACTAGCAGGTAGGAGCTGGGCTCATAACTGTCACGCAAAAGACAACGCCGTTAGTTATGTGGGCAGTAATAGTAGCTCATATATCGTGACAATCGGCATCCGCGAGCGTTATGGCGGCGGTAGCCACTTCGACTAGAACTTCAGCATCATCTAATACACCAACACAAGTATGTGTGTGTTTGTATCCTGGTATAGCATACCCACAGAATAGGTATGCGTATCAATCTACCGAGTTTGAAACCCGGCCCTTGATGGATGTTTCTGTATGATTTGCGGCCAAGCTATCACAACTCCAAAGCGATAGCGTATGTTCTTCCGGGTGACAGGGATTACATGTTGCCTGTTCTGACAGCACTCTTGGAAGAATAGAAGCAGCAGCAGCCGTGGCGTCGGTGGCCAAGAGCCCGTCTAGTTACTGGGGCCGTCCTTGAGGGCTACCTCGCGCAGCTCGAGGTCCTCACCCAGGCCCTCGAGCACCCCGAGCACTCCATCCTCGAGATGCCCTTCCACGCGGGTCCCGGAACCGCCTTCATCCTCAAACCCCTCAGCCGTGACTCCGTCGTCCTAAATTCCACGGACCACGATGCCACCCCCGTTGTCAACTATGCCACTGGCGCGAACCCTATTGACTTCGATATCATGGTCACCTACGTTGACTACTTCTACCGCCTGTACTCTGCCGACGCATGGCAGGCGCATGGAGATGTCGAGGTCGCTCCAGGTGTTGATGTCACCGAGCACGACGCCCTCATCGAGTACATCAAGAGGACCGTCATCCAGTCACTTATGCACCCTTGCTGCATAGCTGCAATGCTGCCCCGTGAGAAGGGCTGCGTCGTCGACTCGAGCCTTTCTGTCCACGGTATCTCGGGCCTCCGTGTTGCCGACTGCTCCATCATCCTTACCATCCCTGGTTCCCACACCACCACGACGGCGTACGCCATTGGTAAGAAGGTGATTTAGTCCCAAATCCATCCTAGCCCGGTTCCCGAAGAAAGAGTGATTGCTAATAGATCTGCAGGCTGCTGAGATCATCCACCGCCGGTGGAAGTCGATGTAAGATGTCTAGAATCGGCTACCATCGTCCAGACTGTACGGAATTTTAGATGAAAAAGGATGAAATGACTGCTCGGGTTCATTCAGCGGAACTTGGAACATTACTCATTGCTATTGCTACCGTCATGTGGTTTTGTGGTTCGCCTATCAGCCACCTCTTTTTTGAAAATCAGAAGCCCAATAAAGCCGCGGCATAGCGCAGCAAACAGGCGCAGCCCAACTTTTAGCTTGGCGATCTTCATTGAGATCGGCCAGGCGGCGTTTGATTTGAAACAATTAGCCGTGAAACTTTTTGGAAAGGAGTGTAAAGTTTCGTCAAATCCGCTTACCGCGGTATAGGCTATATAGGCTCACCAAATCGCAACGCTCTCATGCTCTCAGAGGGTTGAAACATGTCACTCTCTAGGAGCTGCCCCTGGAAGGACAGCTAGTGCTGCAAGTGTGAAGGCAGCGTGTTTGGATCTTGTCACTTTGGTGATCGTACAGCAAAGGTGCAAAGGTTGCAGGTCCAAGTGCTGCCATAGTCGTAGCCAATATCTCTGTGTTATATTCATCCAGCCTGTGACTAACAACAAGTCTCCGTTATAAGCTTTTTGCTGCTCGTATGCGGTTCTCCCTTGCTCGTTGAGCCAAGTTGATCATGGGAGCATACAAGTCGAAGACGTGTGGAAGACCCGGATACACATGCAGCTCCATCTGGACGTTCGCCGAGGCAAGCCTACTGGCAAATGCAACCGCCTCAGCACAGAAGAGGTCGACCCCTCCCACTTCGATGTAAGTTGGCGGCAGGTTTGAAACGTCGACGGCCCGCGCAGGCGCCGCGTACGCGGCCGTTTCTGGCCCCCCTGCCTTGCCCTCGCCGAGGTACGCGTTCCAGCTGATCTGGTTCGAGTGGTCTGTCCATGTGAGGAACTGGGAGAGTGGGTTGCCTGGAAGGGCTCTGGTCCTATCGTCGAGCATCGGATAGATGAGTATCTGCTTCGCCAGCGGCGGCGACAGACCCCGGTCGCGGGCCATCATGGCGGCGCCGGCAGCCATGCCGCCGCCGGCACTGAGCGCGTAGAATCCGATACGCGCAGGATCGATGTTGAGGGTCTCCGCGTTCCGGCTCAGCCATGTGAGAGCTGCATAGCAGTCCTCGGTGGGCGCCGGGTACGGGAACTCGGGCGCCAGACGGTACTCGACAGCGAACACGCGAAGCCCGGTCTCCAGGGCCGCCCTCGCGGGGAGCGGCCTGCTGTACGGGTCGATGTCTCCGCCTACGATGCCGCCCCCGTGGACGTAGATGAGTGCCGGCTGCTTTCCGCCGGTGTCTTTGACCTCCGGGGCGAATTCGTACAGCGCGATCGTTTCGCCGTCAAAGGATTGGACGTCATGTCTGGTCTCGACGATGCCGTCTGGCAGGGCGTGCCCGAGAACGGCAGACAGGCCGACGTTGACACTTCTGCGGAGCTCCAAGGCGTTGGTCGGCCTCCGTGGCGGTCGGACTGCGATGAAGGGGCCAGCAACGGCCCAAAATTCCGCGTCGAACTTGAGATTCGTCATCTTTTGCGGCCGATGTGCATAATACAGGACGGACAAGACCCCGAAACCCATCCCCAAGAGCAGGTAACCTGGGCCCATGGTAACCTTTATGCGTTACCCGCGACCCTGGTCGCCCCCCTGGAAGGGTATTCTGTTTCGTGGGGTATGCGGGGTTCGCGCTCAGTTCGTCCGAGCGGCATTAGATTGCGTGGCCCGAACACCTGTTCCGCGTGGTGTCTATCCTCTGGGGCATGACCACAAGGCGATTGCCACGTATTCTGCGCTAGATAGTCTCTCTCACATCTTCCGGCAGAGGGATTTGGTTCAATTGACTCTAGCTTCGCAGAAAATCTGCACATGACGGTTTCAATGCTGCGCCCTCGAACACTATTCATGCGTGCAAAGCGGACGGCGTTAGGCAAGTTCTCGGTGACTTCGCTTGGGGGACTCCATGTGGTTCGGGTTTTCAAACAAAACAAGATAAAAAGAGAAAGTTCTATCCGAGTTGCTAGTCTGAACACAAAAGTCCTGTTTAATACGCCTAATGGTCTTACAAATTTCATACTTCCGGATGTGGAGGCGATGTATCAAGCGGTGCATACCGCTCCATAGAGCTTTTAGTCAAATACATCGGTGGCATACCGCTCGTTTCGGATGCCATTGAACCACTCCTCCAACTCTTCTTCCGTCATCGGCTTGCCGTCGTCGATCTCGCTCCTCTCCTTGGCGGCCCTAAGCAGGACATCCTTGACGCCCTCAGCAACCCTGTTGGAGCCACAGACGTAGACCCTGGCCCCCTGGTCCCAGAGGCCGTATAGCATCTCGCGCTCCTGCCAAATACGGTCCTGAACGTACTTGCAGCCGCTCGACGCACCCGGTTTACGGCTGTATGCCCTGTACACCTTGACAGCGCCGGCGGCCTCCCACTTGTCAAACTCTTCGCGGTACAGGTCGTCGGCGAGGGGATCGCGGCAGCCGAAGAAGAGGATCGCCGGCGCGAGTTGTCGGCCGTTGCTGAGGAGGGTGGCCCTCTCCTGGACGAACGCACGGAAGGGCGCCAGGCCCGTGCCGGCGGCGACACACAGCAGCGGTGTCTTGTCCACGTCGACGGGCAGCTTGAATCCGCCCTGCGCGACACGTATCGAGACCTGGATTCGGTCGCCGGCTGCCAAGCTTGAGAGGTAGGATGAGGTGACACCGATGTGGCGGCCCTGCCCTGACAAGGCGGGCTCGTCGAGGACTCCGTAAGTGATGGTGGCGACACCTGGGTCGACGAGAGGCGACGAGGATATCGAGCTGATTATAACGGTAAGTATAGTCCACGGCAACTGGGAAAGCCCTGCACTTACTACTGGCGGACACGCATGGGTGGGAGCATGAGGAGGAAATGGTTGAACGGGATTGCCAGAGATGGAAATTGCTTGGCAATGTCCAGAACGGAGAGTCTCTTGTTCTTCACCTCTACGTCGTAACCGCCAGTCGCCAGGTGCTGGAGCTTGCGACGGACCTCCTCGTCCTTGGCAAATTGCGATAGTGTCGATACATTCTAGACGCTTCTCGTTAGTGACTGGAATACTAGGCAAATGGGAACGCAGAGCAAACTAACCCTCCTGGAAGCTGTTTGGCACAGCTCGACGTATGAGCTCAAGACATCAGAGACGGGAATGCTGACGTCCGTGGGCAGAGTCGTGGGGCCCGAAGCCTTGATTGTAACATGAGAGTCCCACGTCAGGTGGAAGTGTCGCATCACCCGCGCGACGGTTTCCTTGGGGTTGTGCGGGAGCACAGCCATGTAATCACCCGCCGTGTACCGTACGTTGGACGGCAGCTGCACCTCTAGGTGCCTCTTGACCGGCCCCAGGTCGCCATTTGCAAGCGGGCGAGAGTCGAGCACGAGCGCGTCCCTGACGTCCTGGCGCAAGGTCGAGGTTCTCGGTGTGGAGAAGGAGACCGACAGGCCTGCGTCGGCGATGCTGCTATCTTCGCCTTCGGGCTGCCCGCCGAACTGCTTGACGAGAGCGGGCCACAGAGTGTCGTCCTCCCAAGCCTCAAAGTCGGAGAACATGTCTCTATCTTTGGCGTCGGTTGAAGCAAAGGGGACGATTCGGTGACCACCGCGCTCTTCGATGGAGGCGTCAACTAGTTTGGGGACGCGCTGGTGCGTCTTCACCCAGTCGGCGTGTCCTGTTGACGTGATCAGAGGGCTATAGTTATGGTGAGGAGTTTGAACAACTTACCGCAGCCATATACGGCATACTTCACGTTCTTGAGCTCCTTGCTCTTTAGGTTTATCAACCAGTCGACGAAGAGGGCGGCGTTGTGGGGTGGTTCGCCCTCGTAGGAGGAAGTGATGATGACAACCGGTCTATCTGCTGGCAGGGACTCTCGAGCGGTGTCAAGGGTGTCCACAGTCGCACTGAAGCCATGGGATGCGGCGTCACTGGCGAGCCTCTGGGCCATGAACTCGCAGGTTCCGGAGTTTGAGCCGTAGAAAACGGCCAGCTTTGCCTTCTCCTTGACACCATCGGCCTCTGACGATCCATCAGTAGCCTCATGGGCCGTCGTCTTGGGTTGGGCCCCATGGCCCCCAGAGAAAGAGCCGGCCATCCGTGCCTCCAGAGACGAAGGCGTCAAGCCCTCTCTCAGGATGGCCCGGATGTACAAATCCTTGGGCTTGATCGTGAGCGTCTGCGAGATCTTGAGGTCGTAGTTGGGGTTGTGCATGACAAAGTTGAAGTTCTGTATCAGCAGGGCAAGGGCGAGCACCATCTCCTGCCAGGCAAAGGCACGGCCGATACAGGCGCGCATGCCCGTGCCAAAAGGGCTCCAGCAGTTGGGAAACTCCTTCATCAGGCGGTCAAAGTTCTCGTCGAGCATCCTCTCGGGCTTGAACTCTTCGGCGTCGTCCCCGTAAACCTTGGGGTCAAGGTGGGACTTTGCCAGGAAGCAGATGATCTGCTCTCCAGGCTTGATGCGGTATTTGCCGCCGATAACCTCCTCGCCTTCCAGACACTCCCTTCCGAACGCAGGAATGGGGGCACTGTGGCGCAGTACCTCTCTGATTACCTGTGTTCGGGTTATGTTAGCAGTCGTCCCGTAAATCGATGATTCTACCACAGCTGTCTGGCTTAGGGCAGCACCGAACGGAGAAAGGCCTTGATACTTACCGTTGTCAGATACTTTAACTTGGCAACATGCTCTACGCGGAGTGGCCCATTGGTTACTGTGCTGTCGACTTCCTCTTGGACCTTTCTGTATACCTCTGGATTCTTCAGCAGCCAATACATAGTAAATGTTAATGTTGCGGCGGTTGTCTCGTGGCCAGCCACCAGGAAGGTGATCAGGTTGTCGACGATGCTGTCGTCTGTCATTTTGCGCCCCGTGACGGGATCAACGGTGTTAAACATTGCCGTCAGCACATCCTTGCGCCCAGTCGCGCCGTTCGGATCCAGCCTTCTCGCGTCCAGGACCTCTTTCGCCGTTGACCGTAGCAGTTTGATGTTGGCCCTCATCTTCTTGTCCTGCTTCTTGTAAAACAGCTGAGGCAATACGCGGAAGGCTTTGTCGCCGGCCTCCTTCAAAACGGCGTACATGGCCGTGATGAATGGGTGGGTGTCCTCGCGGTAGTACGAGTTAAATCTGTAGCCCATTGTGCACAATGCCACCGTGTCCATCGTGAGCCTCGTCATGTCTTCGCCAATATGAATGGGGGTAGACGGTCCATGACGAGCCCACTTCATCGCGAGCTGTCCTGCGACGTCATGCATAGGGTCAAACATTTCCCTGATAGCGAGGGGGCCGAAAGCCGACATCAAAACGCGATGGGCAACGCCCCAGTTCTCTTCTTCCATCCCTTTGGACTATCCAAGGCAAGGTTAATCAAAGACGCCCACCGAGATCGAATGAGGGAACGGAGGGTGAGGCTTGGGGCTTACCGTGAACAGACCGTCATGTACTGCCTCGCGTAGCTCCTATATCGACTTGTTAGCAGCGGAACCAACCCCAAACCTTGGCTGGACTTGCACTCACATTAAGGTCTCCCTCGATGCACTTCTTGAAGCGTTTGTCATCACAGCATTCATTGACAAGTTCGTGAGTGTTGACGAACACCCGCTTCTGGCCGAACAAATCAAGCTTGTAGATAGGACCTGGTAAGTTAGCTTAGGTTCACTCCACTTTCTCAACACGGCTGTCTTCACTTCTCGACAGGAACCTCACCTACCAAACTTGTTCGCGAGGTGCACGAAGGAGCCCAAAGAATATTCCGCGTCGATCTCAGTCACATGCCCCAGAACGGGGATGCGAGTGGGCTGCGGGATCTCGGCTTCTCCCGACATAGTGCCAAAGCTTTTGCTCGACGACTGGCGGGACAGGCTGAAGACTCGTCTGCGTTTCTCTTGGGTTGACGATGAATACGATTCCTCAGCGGATGCGGGAGGTTCAGCTTTTTGTAAGGACGGCATCGTGGCGTTGTGGTTGGGGTAATGCGTTGAAGATAAATAGACATTGAGATATAAGGAAAGCTCCCATGACGGTATCTTTATAAGTTGATCTACGGAACGGAGTCTCGGTGGAATAGGAGGTCGTGACGCCCACCGATCCCTGTCTGACCGGCCCGAGCCCCGTCCTTTAGTGCTCCCTCGGTGTCCTCGGAAAGAGACTGGCAGTGGCTGAGCTGACGACTAACGTACGACGAATACTCGGTCAACGGTAGATTAAGGAAGCTCCCATGACGGTAATATCTTGACAAGTTGATCTACGGAACGGAGTCTCGGTGGAATAGGAGGGTCGTGACGCCCACCGATCCCTGTCTGACCGGCCCAAGCCCCGTCCTTTAGTGCTCCCTCGTTGTCCTCGGAAAGAGACTGGCAGTGGCTGAGCTGACGAGTAACGTACGACGAATGTTCGGTCAACGGTAGATTACAAGCCCGCACCTCATGGAATTCGTCCCGTCTGTATCTACCTATGTCAACGGCCGCGGGGGGCCGCGACTGGGGATTTGACGAATTACCCTTGGGCTGGTTTCGAGCGGTGCTCCGCGGGTATCCGTTCTCCACTTCTTTCGGTGCCCACGGGACACATTCACGCAGATAATGTGTACAAGTGTTTGCCCCGGTTCATGCCGTAGTATCGTCCAACACGTAAACCAGGCTGAGCCAAGTAGACATCAAAGGATCCGGTTCTTCGGTCACACTGTTCATCATATATCATGAGGGCCATGTAGGGCTCACCTGTATCAAATCCAAAAAGCCGTTTGTAAACGGCCGTCAGATTACCGGTATCTGGTCCCAGCCCCGCACTCTATCCGCGGCCCGCATCTGAGCGGCAACCTAGAAACAGAACAAAGTGACAGAAGTAAATTACTTGTTAGAGAAACAAGTTGGATCTCGGTTGGAAATCATCAGTCCGCACTGCTGTCCCAGTAGAACCTTTCTCGAGTTGACCCTGCTGAGGTGTGTTGCTACAGACGTAGTCCATGGATCGAGGAATTGTCCATCGCCATACCCAGATTAGAGTTTCGGCCTCCCCGGGATCAATAGCAAACTGCTCACTCAACGGGATATCCACACTGTTTCAATTATGCGGCCGCAGCGTGATCGTCCATCACAGTCTTAGCAGGGGTGTGAATGGGTATTCCAGCCGAGATTGGTCAAGCAGCTTCAAACATTCGTCAACACATAGATCACTTATCAGCCTTACATTTCGAAAACTGCATGGCATTAAACCAATTGTTTCGCTTGGCGATTTGGTAAGCATGAAGTCCTGCCGAAGAATAGCGTAACTCTTGACGAAATCTCCTGCATGCAATACTACTCTGACGCTTTGTCACCACCCCGCGCTGATTGGAGAGAAAGGCAACCCACAGTAACAAAAACGAATCCCAGAGACGGCCTAGTCGTCTTCTGCGTCGCGGGGATCATGGGTTGCCCAGTACTTCTCGTACTCGTCCCAAGATTGCGACGGGAAAACCAGTGGAACCGTGATCGGGCCAAAGGGTATGCCCTTCTCCTCGAACTCGGCAAGACGCGCCTTCGTTGCCGGTCTGGTCTTGTTGATGCTGTACAGCGCGATGCGATGGCACGAGCTGGTGACATGCAGGCCCCAGTTCCAGGCTGTACGGACGTCGGGGGGTTGAGTGTTGAGCGAGTTGTCCCAGCAGCGGCACACGACCTCGATCCAGCCCTCGACGTCGCAGGGGAGATCGAACTCCCACGTGCGCCACGTCCAGCGGCGCTTCTTGGAGAGGTTCTCCACGGGCACCGTGTACCAGTTGAAGCCGCCGTCGGCTGAAAGTTCGACGCGTTCGGGCCACCGGCCGCCCCCAGAGTAGGCCCAGCCCTTGCAGCGGATTCTGCCGTTGTGGATGACGGCCTGCTTGGTCCAAGGCGACATGATAGCTGAGCTGACGGGCATCTCCTGGATCTGGATACCGTCCGTCATCTTGAGGTTGTGTTTCCCCACTTGTTGCGGGAAGTATAGGTACTCCTTGCTCTGCACGGGAGCTCGCGAGGGCTCCTTGATAGCCTTGATGCGGTACAGCCACTTTACGCTCCTGGCCCCGATGTAGCCAAAGACCACGATGCGGAGGGGATAGCCGTGGATCCTCGGCAACACCTCGCCGTTCATCTCCCAAGCCAGCATAACCTCGTTCGCCTTTACCTTGGACCACGGGACGCTGACGAGGTAGTTCATCGTCTCGTTGTCCTTGAAGTAGGTGTCGGCGCCGTAGAATTCTAGGTGCTTGGCGCCGTCGACCAAGCCCCCGCAGGCCTTGATGACTTTCTTGAGGCTGATCCCAACGTACCGAGCAGTCCCGATGGCCCCCTCGGCCCACGGCGCCTGGGGTACCTCGTCACCTTGGCCGGCATATTTGAGGATCTGCTCGATGCGGCGGGTCCCGGAGCACTGCATCGTGACGGTCTTCTCCATGCGCGGGAACTTGGACTCATCCATGATGTCGTCTAGGGTGAAGGATCGGGGGTTCGCGACGAGGCCGTCCAGTAGGAAGCTGTACTCCTCCTTGTCAATTATGGGGATCCCGCCGTGGTTCCTGACAAAGTGGAGCGAATTCGGGGTGATCTCCTTGTCGGTCACCAGCCGCTTGGGCGGCTCTCCGTTGTAGGGGAACTGGAGCAGGTGGAGCATGTCCGGATGCTTCTCCTTCAGGACAATATCCCACGAGTCGTCAGGAACCTTTGTGAGCTCCCCGCCGATGGCGCGGTGCCACATCTTCCAGTTGGTGCCGGGGAGGACAGGGTTACTGGCGGGAATCGGACCCAGTTGGTACTCTGGATTGGGGTGGAACGTCTGGGAAGTGAGAATCTTGTGTGCGATAGCTTTCTTGTCAGGGTAGTTTTCCCATTCAACGTAACTGACGTGGTCGATTCGGATCAGTCGCGGACAACGAACGTATGCTCAACCCCCACCCAGCTCCGTGACTACTGTTTATCCAGAATGAGCAACTTACCCAACCCAGCCCTTACGCTCGGCAGCAAAGAGCTTCTCTTGGTCGCCGATCTCAGCGAGTGCTTTTTCATTCTTGGTAGGTGGCCCGAAGGTCTGAGGAGGAAGGGCCTTCGTCTCGGGGCCCGTCATGTCAAGGACCGGGAGTACGGCCCCTGAAAGGCCCTGCTCAATCTTCCACTCATCGGGACGGTTCGTGGTCTTCATGGTTGCCAGCTATCGGATAGCTGATTCCGTTTGTAAGCCAGATCTGTTCTTGTTATACAGTTGAGCGTTGGGCGTCGGTGAAATGGTGCGAATGAAAGAGATGGGGAGATTCGGTAACTGACCTCAACCGAGGGGTCGTCAACACTTAAATCAGACCTCACTTGGGACCAGACATCCGATGATCCCGATTGCCGAAGAGGAGACGGGCGAAGTCTTGACGTTTGCACAGACATACACAAGGTGCGGTGCCCAAACCCAATTCTTGTTGAGCCGACGCCCCCTCGTAAGACCTGCATATTCGGTTGATAGGTTCCTATCGCCAAACCTGTTTCTGGCGAATGAAGGACCTGCAATTGGCCCTATACATCTGCAGGCGCCGGACCCTTAAGACGTGGTATTCGGAAAGTCTTGTAGGCATGGTGGACTTAGTAAGACCGGCATGATGGGCTTAGTGAGGCGCTCGCTATGTGCTTCGCAAAGCGGGCGGTGAGTGCTCGGTACCACGGAAAGGCGCGCGTGGTGGGCTGAGTGATGTATACGCCCTTGGTCTACCGCATGTCTGCATACCATAGCAGAGGCTGCAAATGTTCAGGTTCTAGGTCTAAAGAAGGCCGTTTCCAACCCTTGGATGGATGCCGGTTGCGTCAAGCTCGAAGACCTTGACCAATCATTAACACAGTTTGGACATCTGGGACTACACCTACCGTTATCGTATTAAAGCAGCTGTTTTGACACCATAACACCCACCTTCTTGCGGCCCCTCCCAAAGAGCAAGGGTGCACTTGGAATGAAACAGCCCGACCGCGGCACCATACGCGGGCCAGTAAGACGCGCGAGGTTTCCCCAAGCTTTCGATCAGTGGTAACAACGGATGAATTAGCGCAAACCAACTTTCGAGGTTACGGTCCAACAGTTACTTACGTTTCCCCGTGTTTTCGGTCTTACGAGTTCTCATGCCATTTTGGCCCCCTCTTCTGCTCAAGATGAGGAAAGCAACCGCCAACTTGTTACGAGAACTACAGGTACTTCTTCCTGTACTAGGGCTCGCGGGAGCGTCGATGGCCTCGATTCAGTACAGCCACTATGAGTCTCAGGTGCGGCCAGATCACCCGTGTCAGGTGCCTGGCAGAGAGGTCACAGGCTAGAACCAGGGTTAGAGCTAGTGGATCCCTATTAGTCAGCCTATAAGGGATAAAACCCTTCCAGCTTGCGATAGTTAAGGGGTTAGATTTGAATGCTGTTACAACACCATACCTACCTTCCGTTAAGTGGCCCTATCGTTGACTTCATCACTCGGACCAGCTGACCTCTGACAACCCGCCGCCAGCGAGCAGGATGAGGCTGATGAGCAGGATGAGGCTGATGAGCAAGGCGAGCAGGTTGCTTGCACAGTAAACGGATAGTTGCAGAACAGAAATCCGTTAGTTAGATAGCAATACTGATCGATGCTGGCTACCTACCCCTTATATAATTGATAATATTCTGACCAAGTGGTCAGCGCGCTAGTTTCCGTCATCCATCTATCCATCCCATATGGTAGGTAGTCTGCAAAATGCACTAGCTCAAAATTCGGAAATTTTCCTCTTTGGGAGTTATTATTCTTAAAAGCGCAAAAGATTCCTAAACATACTCCGTCATACATCCTACAAAGACGTTAATCCCCTCTCCAAGAACCCCCAAATATGTGTTTTATTAATGCTCCATCAGGTATGCTTCCATCGTTCGTACTAGCAGAATGCGGCTGCCCCATGCCAAACCCATCGATGGGTAGAACCAAGGCGTCGCCATATAGTCTTGGTGAATCCATATATGACAGGTTCCTCAGGGTTGTCAAGGTGTCATCGGTCTCTTGCAGGTATGCCCAGACCGCATCTGTCCATGCTGCTGGACCTGTGGTGTTCATAACCTCGAAACTCGTTGGCTTCCATGCAGCACCGTGCAAATTGACCATGTCTTCCCGTGACTGGATCACACGGGCTACCATCTTTTGGAAGACAGGATGACCTGGCGCTGCAGCAATAGTCCACTGGCAAAATTGTACCGGGTGAGATATGTCGGCCCAAGTCCCTCCGTCACGTTGATCAAATTCAATACCAACAATAAGCCGAGTCCGGCTCCGAAACTTTTCTGGAACCCACTTATCAACCGGCTTCAGAGCAATAGTATCAGTATCGGAATAAATGCCACCTTCAATGTCCAGGAGAAGGTAGCGAAGGAGGTCAGACTTCATCCCAACGTTGGGGAGTGAATCGTAGGTTGAAAGAACGGTGTGGTTGAAATGGCGGGAAATAAAATCTCTCCCACCTTCTCCACCCACAAGCGTGCTGGAAAAGAGTTAGTAAGTCCAATCTCAATGAAGTCCAATGCTTTGAGTCTCCAGTAACAGAACATGAAACCCTTACTATATGTAATCCTGGTTCTTAGCCAGCCATGTTGCCGTTTCTTTCAAAGTGTCTGGGTCAACTGCATTCTGAGCATTTTTGCTCCCCTTGGGCAAAATGATTTGCCAGATTTTGGGAGGGATGAGGTGACCAGGGCGCGCATTCATCCATTCTGATGACGTAAAGTTGCCATTCCATGAACCACGGTTCTTTGTGCTTGTAAATTTGTTGTTAAACAGCCGTTGGTCGATGTTGCTAGGAGCGATGTAAAGCAAAAATGCTAACAGCAGGATCAGGCTGATGACCACCCACAAGCGTGGCTGGTAGCGCCTCCGCGAGTTGTTGTAGATGACTTTTTCTAGCATTGTAAAGAGCGAGCTGGTAGAAAAAGCTTTGGCCGTCACACGCCGACGAGAAAGATTGCGAAAGACGCTCGGCAGTACGACGAAACGGGGTTATTGTTGGCTTCGTGTCTAAAAGAGAATGAATGGATGGCCCGAGCCCGTCGAGTCCAGTGGGGGGGCCAAGCAGGATTAAAAAAGGAAATCAGAGAAGAATTACCGTATCCTCTCATCAAACACGAAGTCCGCACAGGCCATACGCTAGTCCCATTATAACAGGCGGTCAACCTACCTACACACACACCCACCCATATAACCCTAACCCTTGCCACCTACCTGCTGCTGACGTAAATGAATTCCTGCATTTGCCACATCTAGATCCCTGTTTCTGCCAGCCCGCTTACCCCTTTCCAGCAGCCTGTGGCCTGTGCGGACTTCGTGTTTGATGAGAGGATACGGTATAACAAGCTCAGCTATCCGCCGCAGGGTTGTGGGAGCCAAGGCAAGGGAGAAACCAAGTATTTGGGATTCCGAGCGTACGGACAAGCCGCCGGAAGGGATAGACACGTCTTCAAGTGAAGAACGCAAGGGACCAACTGGCTCTTAAGACAGCATGGCGTCTCCGTACCTCACGACCCATTTTGTAACGGAGCATTAACCCTTGTGGGGCCAGAAGAATGAGTCGTGACAGAGGTTAGAACACATGCAGCAGACATGAATAGCAGGGGCGCTGCCACCCAATTTCCCTGTCGCCTCTCATTGGTGATCCATATAGAATGGTCATGGGCAAACATTCATTTTGGGACAATAAGGTGGCATGTAGAGGGAGGCCATCAGACACCGTGCGCACCTCTCTCGACAAACAAACATAAACATCCCACCCAACGTCTCTATGTTCGAGCTTTTTACGCGCCCAGGTATTCTGGCTAGCCGCCCGACGCCTCATCCGCCTCATGCTTAAGAACCCAGCACGCCAAGTATTTGAAGATGTCAATCAGTACCAACAGACGAACCAACGAAGGGTTCGGATTGGTTAAGCCCAACACAGCCAACATGGATGCCCGGTCTCTCCTGGCTGGTTGATAACGATAGCCAATAAGAAGTCTTATTGGTATCATATGTGGAGACTCAGTCTTGAGTACACAACCGGATGTAGCGGTGCAGCCTGGCCACCCCTGACACAATTGATATGTTGGTTGGTACAAATGTTGGTGGTGATGGCAACCGAAGACACCTTTGATTCGGCATTATGAAAGCGGTACGAAGTATATTCGTACATATTGATCCTTTGCAAATAATACTGGCTTATGCTCATTTGGAAGTCTAGCAACTAAATATACAGCCAAATAAACCAATTACATACCCACGTGAACTTGGGAGGATGCGGTGTGAAGACAGACCCTTGTCGAAGCCCCTCCACTGATGATGTTGGAACTGTCTTCACGAGCGGCCGCTCCTGCTGCCACGATAGTCACTGGTACATATGTATGTACGATCAGGGGTTGTTGAAACCGGGAAAGGAGACGGCGTTGGAACTTGGGGAATGGCGAAAGACACCCTAGACGAACATAAGTTTTGGATGTAAAGCCACGGCTTGGGTATTCTAAGGCATCCCCTTTGAGGCTCCTGTTCGAGCGTCTCTATCCGTCTTCATCCTTCTGCGACACAATATACCCGCGGCTCCTCAAATACATTTGACTATTCAGTCTTTCAAACCATTGTGTCCTGAAGTTAATCTAATGTCAGGATAAGAGGCAACAAAGGCCAGGTCTCACACATCTAGCATGACGACCACATTCGACATAGACGCTTTACCGACAATCCCGTCATCATGGACCGCCCCGACCACTTGCTTCGCCAGCACGCTCTACTACCGAGTCCTGCTCGGCAACGGCTTCTTTAGCAATCTCTACGGGACGCCTACACCCGTACTGGATGGCAATGCGCCCAACGGGGATTGCGTCCCCCCATCATTCACCATCAACGTGCCCTATCGAACCGACGGCGATTGTCCTACGGGCTACACCCGTGCCTGTGCCACTGCCGGGCCCAATAGGTCGGGAAAGCCCGTCAGCAGTGTTACGTGCTGTCCCAGGTTCGTCAGTCCGCTTGCTCTTTTATTCAAGGAGCCCTAGACTGCATTTTAAGCCGCCGATGGGCAAACACGTCAGAATTTTGGTTGACGACTCCATACAGTGTCACTGGCAACGCCTTTTCATTCATGTGCAGAGATCATCAATACGGCTGCCACGCAACAGCGACTCCCGGCGCTGTGTGGACCGGCTTGGTTACCGATCTTGGTATTGCTGTTCCAACAGAGCAGCCGATAACGCGAACACCGTTTACAGATGAGGGTTTAGAGGCGTGGGGAGTTAAGATGATTTCAGTAAGTTGCGTTCGTTTTCGTTCGAAGACTAGACGAAATTTAACCAGTATTATAGGTAGCGTCGACATCACCTTCAACCTCCACTGCAGCTTCTAGTCTACCTGCGACGATGATAACGCCAACAACAACAACAACAACAACAACAACAACAACAACAACAACAGAAACGGGAACCTCTACAAATCAAGCTTCAGCTACGACAAGCACACAAAGTGGCAGCAATGGCCCTTCTACAGGGCTTTCTTCTGGCCCCGTAGCAGGGATAGCCATCGGTTCCGCCGCATTGATGGGAATCCTCATGCTCATCGCATTTCTCGTGCACCGTAACAAGCGCAAGAGGCTGAGTAACGAAAGCAACTACCTCTCAGCAAATAGTAGCACAAACGGGACCCCTATGGACAGATATGTCTATCCTATGGGCGTCAATGATGGCAAAGTCCATGAGGCTCCTTTGGCTCCAGCCCAGAGGACATGGGAGTTACAGGGTTAGAGCCGACTAAATATAGAAGCGGCAGTGGTACTAGTAGCAGAAGTTGAATCACATAATAGCATGTAATAGGTGTCACTTAGGAGTAGAATACCCAGAGTTAGAACGCAAGTTGGTCATCAGACCAAATGTAGTAAAAGGCTTTATATATGTTTGCTTAGTGTTGAATGGAGAAATGGACAGTCCTGAGGCTTGGTGACTTACTTCCGCAGCTTCGCTTATATACTAACGAAGCTGGCAACAAAAATTACAGTTTTTGCTCAACAACGGTACCCTACCAATATACCATTGTTTACCCATTCTATCGAATGAGCCTCTGATAGGAGCACTTGGAGTTTATCAGCCAGTTGCCTTTCTTGATACACCCGCTCACACTGCCTATCTATATATCTAGTTGATGGAATAGACCTGTTGAAGTAGGTGTATATATTAATGTGTAGGTAATACCATATGTCATCAAATTAGACTCCTACGCTATAGAGACGATATAGCATTTGCCGCTATAGACCTTATAAGTCTACAGGTTTAGATAGACTTACTATATTAAAGACTACAATAAGGCTCTATAATGTATAATTATCTAGTAATTAGTTCTCACCACTAGAAAGCGGTTAAATATATGCGTGCGTGTCTGACATATAACCATGCTCCGGATCTCATTCAAGCTAATTACATGATCCTTCTGCGTTTCCGCTTCGGCGACCTATTCTCTGTTGGCTTCATTCCGTACGAGAGATATCTGCTACCTCATTAGCCATCTTCAACCCAAGCCGATACAGTTGCTTACGCGGGCCAATATGCATGGATGGATCTGCTGTTCAAATCTTTTCGTACGCTCGGGAAGAACGCGTGGACCTCGTCCTTCGTCCACCCAAGTACCCGGGTGGATGGCCCGAAAGTTATCGCCTCAAAATCGTTGTTCTATGCTCCCAACTCCTTAAACTTTGAGTCTTTCGGCCACGAGTTTGAGGGCCATTTGAACAAGCTCAGCTTTACATCAATGAACCCGACGTCCCGCATCACAGCCATAAGCTTGGAAGGACCGCCCGAGTTTCTAGAACGCTTCTTGTAAAAATTTCATACACTTGGATAGAGGAACGTCTGGCGTCAGAGTACCATTGTCTGATCGAGGGTGTACGTCGAGCTCTTGGAACTCGAAATACCCACCAGGTGCCAAGTTGCTAAGACGTCGAAATGTAAGTCACAAAGATTCAAGTAAAATCAGATGCATAGAGGAACTCACTCGAAAGCCTTGTTGAGAAAGAGTTTTCAGTCTGCTATGCAGGCATTCTCCCCTGGGTATGAATGTAGTCAAAGGGCTGCGAATATTCCCACTGTTCATCTTGGTCGTTGATTTTAAAGATGAGATTTCGAGAAACACTTTGCCCGATTAGTAGGGTAGCCTCCACCAGTGGGGTTGGTAGAAAGGCTGTGCCTTTTCTGGTACTTACAACGCTGGCATGGGAATGGAGAGATCCATACCATGATACCAACGACCTGGGGTCATGAGTATTTCACGTTTATGCCAGAACAGGGTGATTAACTCAGCTTCGGGGTGGTCTTCACCCAATTCTATCGCCCACAGTCCTGTACCAGTACCTATTTTGAGAACATGCTTGACCTTTGAGTTAGGTTAGTTTGGCGGAGCGAGCCCTAGCTTGTTGTCAAAGGTCAAGAGGAAGAGATTGTGCTGCAACTCTACATGATTCATCAACAATGCGAAGGGTATCCACAAGCTCGTATCCATAGAACGATACGGGTCTAGAAAGTTGTACCCAGTCTGTCTTGTTTTTGCTCATCGTCGGACAAGATGTATTCTGTTCCTGTTGGTGAGGAAAAGCTTCATCGAGGCTGGTGTGTAATGAGGCGTGAATATCAGAGTTACTGACTTCCGTCGTTGTATGCATGATACCTTCGTCCGTTCTCTTCTCGGAAGTTAAAGATCGCTCTGGAAACGCTCAAGTTTGAGGATGCAACGCTCTAAAATAGTCCCATCAACACGTAAGAAAGGTCCGGCGTCCCAAACGCACGAGGATCTGCGATGACTTACACGTGCAACTTTTGACTCAAAGCCATCGCTGAATGAGAGTGACTCAACGGGTCAGTAAAGCTGCAGCAACTTTTTGCATCGCACTATTATCTCGTCTTGAGTGGGAACGAATGCATTGCTGGGTTGGAATTGGCCTTGGGCATTCGACCTCTCTCGCCAGAATTGAAGGAATAGAACTAACACTGCGCCGAGAGAAATTACGTCTTGAATTCTGTTTGCTGGAGTGGCCTGTAGTTGCGACCCCTCTCATCGGTCCAACATAAACCATGCGGCTTGGCGGCAGGCAATCAAAGGGCATGTTTGGGTTTGCTCAGGGCAGATTTCGGCACGAGTAACCAACGTGCGCGTTGGATCACATAAATCAATGAAACAATGGGTCATTGTGAAATCTGACAGATATAGGTACTAGACGTTGCTGCTACCAAGCGTTTGGTTTCCTCATTCATTTAATCTTATGCATCGCCTTCCAAAAAGGCGATAGCTCACATTTTGGCGCACCTAAAGCCACGGTAATGGTTCTGGCGCGGAGAGAGATGGAAGTAGGATGGATTTTAAATCCAAGCATGTAGCTTAAACAAATAGCTTGAAAATATACGCAAATTATGACGAGTCTTACAAATCCTCGTTTTCGTCCTGAGCTCACCTGGAACCTTACAAGTTCGAAACCCATGTACCTTCGCTCGAGGAGTCGCCTGCAATGTGAGACTGCGGTGTCCGCCGGTAGGCGTCTGGCAAAAAGCCTTCCAGGACTCCTTTGATCTGTTGAGCGATGACCTTGGAGAACCATCTGTGCTGCCCAGTTCCGCCGGCGAACATCCAGAGGTTGTCGACTCCTGCATGTCGTTTCCAAAGCCCGCGGACCTCGCCTTCGGCGTCTGCCCCCCACGTTGGCTCCAGCTTGCTAGCGATGGCTTCGTATCCAGCCCCAAGTTCGCCCGAAAGTCTTGTCCTGCCGTCGAGGTCGCCAAACCCAGTGCACCACACAATGGCGTCGGTCTCCAGCGTGCTGCCGTCCGACAACAGCAACCCCTCGGGCGTGTAGGCTGTGGGCACCACCCCGGAGCGGATGCCAACCTTCTTCTTTGTGATGAGCTCGATGCCGTTGCCCATATCCACGAAGTGGCCTCCGCAACGATCCACGAGATTGATGACTAGATCGCCCGTCAAGGAGTCTTGGACTCTCAGCCCTGCTTTCCTTACCTCATCGTATCGGTGACTGTCGATGGATGAAATCAGTACAGCTAGATAATGGCCTGGGAGAACGATGCTTACGGCTCTGCTTGAGCTTGCATTCGGTGGACCAGCCGAAGTACATTTCCACCAACGGCCAGCGGGCTCCCATTGACAATCGCATCGGCGTCTTCGGTCGGCATAACGTCGTATGCCCCTAACCCCAGGGGGTGAGCAAAGTAGCGCATTGGGACAACATAGGTCTCTGATCTTTGAATCATGGTAGTCTGGAGGCCAGAGTCATGGCAGTCCACCATCACGTCGAATGCGGTATTGGCAGAACCGACGATAACCACAGACTTGCAGGGAGTGTCAGCACGACAACTGTTTCTACTACACGTAGGGATACTGCCATGTGGGACTCACCTTGGCGCCGTCTGCCACGAGCTCTCCGGCGTTACGAAAGTTTCCAGAATGCATGTTGGGACCTTTGAATTGCCCACTGCCTGGTAAGTCCGGCAGAGGTGCAGCGCCGGAGAACCCGGCACCAGTCGCGAGGACCAAGCATGCGCATTCCAGATATCTTTGTCTTTGTCCGGTTTTCAGCTCCACCCTCCAGGTTTTGGTGGTCGAGTCGTACGTCGTAGCAGTCACTGTTGTGCTGCGAAGAACGCGACGTTCTAGGTCGAACTCGTGGGCAAAGGCTCGGACCTGTGCGGCCAGCTGGTCCCGGGTAAGGCCGTCATTGGATGACTGTGGATACGCTGTTGATTTGTTAGTTGTTTTACGACAGCGTGGTTCACTAACCCCTTAAGGCGACGTGTAAAGTCTTCGAGCTGGATAGATGAACGCATCCGGCGGAAGTTTGGGTGAAATCATGTGATACTTCAAGGCCAACGCTTTGACAAGCACATGGGGCTCACTTACGGAGATATGGCATCTCACAAAAGGATTTGTAGACATGGAAGCGCATGCAGTCGTATCGCTGCGACCAGTTCTCCCCCGCCTGTTTGTTTCGGTCGATGACGACAAAATCAACGTTCAAAGCCTTCAAGCGGCCAGCCAGAATCATACCGCTGGGTATTCGCATGTTAACATACGTCGCGCATCTTGGCGAATAGAAAGGATACTCACGCGTTGCCCCCGCCAATGACTAGCACATCTGTGTAGATGCGGTCATTTTCGGTTATTTGACTAGAGGGCATCCTCAGTAGGCTCTCATCTTCAGGGTATTCCTCCCAGTCCTTGAGCCACGTGCTCATGGACCATATCTTCCACTGGCAATGATCAGGTTCCTGAACTTCCGGGACTAGCATCATACTTCCTCGGCATAAAGCTCGTGGTGACCCGGTCGTAAAACTGAAGCTGCAGTTTAGCCATTTCTACCACCTGTTAGCCGCATGATAGGCATAATAAGGTAGCAAGCAGCCTTACCAGGTCTTCAGTCACCGTCACAACTAGCCCGCCGTGAAATTGAAGATCGCCAACCTTTCGTTGGTCGTGCAACTCTAGCAATGCCGATGCAATGGTCTGCCTGCCTTTGAATGTTCTGAGATGAGCCGTCAAGGCCAAGGTGTCCTTCCAGTGCGCGGACGGGGTAGCAAAGACGTTCTCCACGTCTCGGCGACGTCTCTGCTGTAGAGCAGCGGATAGCTCCGTCACGACGCTTTGAGAGATCTCATTTGCGTCCAAATCGTCCCAGCTTGATAGCGCCTTCGCCGTGACTGGCGGCTGCTCGTAGATCTGGGTCTTGATGTCGACCTTGGGAGGGTAATCCGGTAACTCCATTTTTGGTTGAGAAGCTTCAGGATGGCGTTCAGGAACCCGGCTGCCGGCCTAGAATCACGTATAAACTTGTACGTGAGAGGGTGCACGGCTTTCATATTCCAAAACGCTTCGTGGAGGTACATGCACTCGCTGGTTTAGTACCTAGACTAATAGCTCGAGCCGGCCCGCAGATCTTAATCGGCTGATGTCTCAATGCATGTGCGGTTGCTGCTAGTCCCCGGAGCTTGGGGGGGTCCGACGACAGCCCCGACCCTCCTGATCAAATTAGCAAGCCACGTATGCCGACGCCACCCTACTGAGTGTCATGTTGATCCTTGTGCCGAAGTCTGCTTATGCTGTTTGACACAAGTCGGCCTTCTTGACTACCTAACCATGTGGTAGACTTGTGTCAGCTTGAGATATGCTCGTCCGGGGTGTGTTCGCTGACATTGGCCTGATGCACAGTTATAGATCTACTACGCATAGATCGGCAGAAGCCGGTGAATATTCCCAAATAGCGCCGACCACTTAGACTGGATATACGTATGTTCGAGCATGCGTTGTCTCACACCAACGGCCCGCTCATGCTTATGATCCCTGCAGTGAAACTCGACAGTGCGCCTTGGGTTACAATCGCAAAGGTTCCGGGCCACCCAGACCTCGATGTTTAGGTATTCCGTGTACTTATTTCGGGGGTGATCCAACACGCACTCATTTTGTGGCATCCGAATGATTACTTTTCTTGGTACACAGTCTCCGGCGCGTGCCTCTGCCTCGCTTGCGAGCAGACAAAAGACGTTCAAGCGATGAGATTTTTGCCGTTTTGATACGGTTTTTTTCTTCGTCTTTTTTTCTTCTCTCTTTTCGCAGGTGATAAGGGAGTCTGAACCATTAATACTTCCATCGAGAGCTGTGATCCAACACGCACTCATTTTGTGGCATCCCCATGATTACTTTTCGGCTATTTTGTATTGAAGACCGGCGCAACGGCTGCATTGATCCTTCTGCATCGAGGTTGTGTTTGTTGAAGCCACCTGCAATGGATACTTAGCCGACGCAGACATGTGGACAATAGGTATGTCACTGTCATCTCGCGATTACGGACGCCAGCATTGCCCCGCCAATCCCTAGTGCCACCACTAGAGCCGATGAGTGGCAACCGGTAAAAGCTAGTTTTGGGATGTGATGAACCTTAATTCTTGGGGGGGGTTGGTAAACAGAGAATTGACCTTACAGTTGCCCTCCCTCCCCATTAGCTTCAACTTGGTAGCTGGTAGTGATCTATTAGAATGCGAGCATACGATGAGGGAAGAAGACGGCGATTTTACTTGCATCTATCCAAGGGAGCTCTTGAATTTGGAACAGGATTCTACAGACGTAGAGAACTCCTCGGCGAAAGACGCCTGATATCAAAATACTGTCTCTGTAGTCTCTCAATTGAAGCCAACGACAGGTTGGACGATACTACCGGTCTCTCTGACATATACAGGGTCGCCTAGCAACTGGACCCAAGTACTTCTCCATTGTCGTCGCTCTCCTATCAGACTGATGGTCCGTGTAGTAGGCATCATAGATGACGGCGATGGGATCCGCTGACAATTGTGTAATTGAACGAACAGGCTGACAGGGTAGAAATACTGTCGACTGACGACTACCTCCGGCATTCAAAATGTCGTCTTAGAACCAACCTTATTATGATACAGGATGGCAACAATCCTCGTATCAATATCCGTTTTTACACACGTGCTTTCATGCAATGAGATGCCCCAAACTTTGCGGTATGTCATCGAAACAATGATTGGCCTATCAACCTGTAGATACGGGTCTACGAGTGTTTCAATGGGCGTATGCTTCGACTCCAACGACTGTGCCGATCGACGACGACGACGACCACTCCATTTCCCAAACGTCTGATATGTATCTAACCTTTGACGAAATGAACTACTAAACTACTAATTACAAACTGCTTCGAATCAATACAATACAACAGAGCCTTGCGGCATGTTACGGCGCCTCTTATTCCACCCCCCATTTTCTTTCACCATACTATCTTTGGTTTATGTAGGGCACTCTGAGTTGCGTCAAAACCAACTCAGGTAAGAGAAGGATGCATAGCCTGATACATAGCATCCGATAAGTCTGATTGCCTATCGGCCCATCGGCCGGCTCTCTGCGCCAAAATGGTTGTGAGACCCCTTGACGCCCAGGACACCCTGGCTGACGAAGACATGTGGTGGCGCAGCAGCTACCCCTAGCTCTTCGTCCCGAGGATTGACGAATGGCACAACGTCATCGCTGCACAGGGACAACGGCACAGCTCTCGCTTCCCCCAGCCTCTCGTATCCTTTCGCTTCACCATACCATATATGTATACGTCGATCTTTAGGCACTAGCTGAAACCTATAAGCGTCACTCTGTGCGAAGCCAGGCAGTCAGGTAAGCTCAGTTACCACCCATAACCTGAGGCGCGATCGCCTTCCCCGCATCTCAGCTTATCCTAGCTCTGTTGCCCACTTGACTTCATCTCATCTCACCCCATATCATCAAGGGTCGACACCAAGAGACACCTCGGGTCTTATAAGCAGAAGCCAAGATGCCTCCTCTACCCTTGCCTCCGCACGACATCTGGAGCCCTGACGGGTGCCCGGAGTTTGTTCTCGGGCCGACCGCCTTTGAGCGCTTGTCCCGCCGCATCCATCCCCACACGAGCTCTAACGCTCCCCGCACGACGACTCGAGATTCCGAGCCGGGCAACGGCGACAGTGTTACGAAGGAGTACTTTAAGCACTCGAGCGCGAAGCGCGTCAACACCGATGCTTTAGTGTCCAAAGCTCTCAAGGAGCAATACCCCCATCTCGAGCTCGTCGTTGTGCCCGAGGCCGCTGGCTTCAACGATTGTAACCTGCTTGGATTTGCTCAAGCCGGCCACGCTAGCTGCGAGCTCATCGAGGACAAAGGCACCAACCTCCCCTCATCGATCGAATGGCTCATCTACCTAGCTCCAGCCCGGCGTCTCGACGGAGAGCAGGGTGGCCTAGCCAACACAACTAAGTTTGGCAAGTACCTATACAAGTGGCAGGGCCATGAGTTCATTGTGTATCTGATTGATGGCCGCGACGGAACGGTCCCTTACTCGATCAAGAACTACTATATCCTGGCCCCCGAGACCTATCATATTGACCAGCTTGTCCTCGCCGCCGGCAAGTGGAGCAGTGATCTTCATGACGAGGTCTGGGTTTTTGACGAGGGCTACTGGCAAAAGAGCCGCGAGCTCTTTGAGAGCTTCCGAAATGCCTCTTGGGATAGCGTTATCCTCGACGAAGACATGAAGAAGGCCGTCATCGACGACCACCTCTCATTCTTCCATTCCAGGGACACCTACCAGAACCTCAAGGTGCCTTGGAAGCGCGGCCTGATCTACTACGGACCCCCAGGCAACGGCAAGACCATCTCAATCAAGGCCACCATGAACATGCTCCACCAGATAAACATCCCTACGCTGTACGTGCGGACGCTCGTCTCATTCATGGGGCCCGAGTACTCCATCAAGCAGGTCTTCGGCAAGGCGCGCGAGTACGCGCCTTGCTACCTTGTCTTCGAGGACCTTGATACGATCGTGTCCGAGAACGTCAGGAGCTACTTCCTCAACGAGATGGACGGTCTCAAGTCCAACGACGGCATCTTCATCATTGGCAGCACGAACCATCTGGACCGCCTCGACCCCGGCATTTCCGTGAGTACAATCCGGCGGACGGCCGTTGAAGAAAAGCACCTTTACTAACACGTGGTAGAAACGCCCATCTCGATTCGACCGCAAGTACTTGTTCCCGGACCCGAACCTCGAGCAGCGCATCGCCTACTGTCACTTCTGGCAGAAGAAGCTCCAGGCCAACGAGGAAATCGTCTTCCCCGACAAGCTGTGCGAGGCCATCGCCAAGATCACGGACAAGTTCAGCTTCGCCTACATCCAGGAGGCCTTCGTCGCCGCCCTGCTGGCCATCGCGCGCCGTTCGATGCAGCAGGGCAGGCGCGACAGTATTCAGGCCCTCACGGAGCAGCTCGAGGACGACTGGCTCGGGGTGGTCGACGCTTCCGACGACGAGGACTTGAAGAAGCTGGTGTTGTGGGTGGAGATCAAGAAGCAGATTGAGATTCTCCGAGACGGCATGGAGGAGGAGAACTAGATGTATACACACTGTCTGCATTGCATCGTCGAAGATTCATTGGGTGCATGGGGTAGCATGACTTGAGTTGATTGTATGATAGTATCATAATGGGTTACAAGAGGCAATGGCACACTTAGGAATGCCAACATATAAATATGGTTAGATTGCTAGACGAGGCATTTGTTACTGCACCTCTTTGAAACAAAGTGCTTTTTAATCAAACCGGTGGCGGTGAACAAAGAGCTCTCTATGCATGATAAAGCAATAACGATTGCCAGTTGATAAGTCAGGTGAGGCGGACACTTGACCAGTTTGTAGAGACCGTCGAACCCCAGGATCTATGCTATGGCTCACGGGTCATGCTCACAGAGCTGCCCTGCTACAAAAGTATTGAAGAACTACCTATGAAAGTGACCAAGGTCTTTGGGATGCACATAACGCACTCCTCTTGGGGGTGGTACAAGACCGGGAAGCGACATTGAGGCTTCAAGTTGTGGAACATGAGACACTCAATTCGTCGCTGCATTTCTGTCTCCCGATACTATATATGGTTGATGAAATCAATACATGCATGTACATGTGTGGTCAGCAAACAAAGGCACACTGCATGAGCCATGTACAACAACCAATGGTTCACCGCATCAGACTTTCAATGGATCCAAAAATAGCCAAGCCAAGCTCGTGTAACCTCTTTCCCTGCCAGTTACTCGTTCTAGTTCGTTTGAGATGCCCTCATTATCATGCCCCCCCCTCTCAAGAACAGACATGTGCTTGTCTGCAACTGCATGCTGCCTCGATATGCGCGCCAACCGCTCAGGTGTTGTAAAAGCAGTCTACAGACCGCTTTAGAAGGCCCTAAGAAACACCAATGTCAGGTATACGTCTCAATGTGGATTTATGGGTGCATGAAGACCCAAACGGGGTCTTACCTCGCCTGCAGTGACACCGCGGACTTCGCAATAAGCCTTGTCCGGGTTCTTCTCGTCCTTGATGCTCGTCAGCGTCCACCTCTCGGTACTACCTCGTCTATTAGATTCAAGCTCGATCTGGTGCATCTCCCTCATGAACTTGACGTCGAGCCTGCCGCCGTACCGGTCCTCAACCGTCAAAACGCGGGGCAGGTCGACAGGCCCTCCATTCTTGCTGTCGCGCTCGCTGACGAGGATCGTCTCGCTGTTCCCGGAAATGTCGTAGACGGTGACGACGGCTGTGTGGTGGGCCTTGTCGCCGCCGAAGGCCATTTGCTGGGAAATTTGAACAAGACGCCTTGAAGGGGCGTGGCCGGGGTCGGAGCCGGGGAGGGGGTTGGACCTCCTAGCGAATACGATTCTGGGTATATCCGGGATGCCTGGCTCGAATTCAGGGTCATCTGCTGGTGCGGTCGAGGTGGGCTTGGTCCGGCTGGTGACTGTTACTCTAGGAGTGATTGTTACTTTAGGAGTGATTGTTACGATAGGAGTGACCGTACGCCAGACTGTGACCTTGGGCTTGGGCGAAGATGTCTTTGCCTGCAGGGAAGATGAGGTAGATGAACGGATCGAAGATGTACTCGGGGATGCACTCATGGAGGCACCGTTGCTCGCGGCTCTGGTCCCAGGGGCACCTGCACGAGATGGGGTAGATGAAGACCCTGGGCGACTCTCCGCAGAAGCAGAAGCCGGCCCTCGACCACTGGAGGCGGAGGTGGGGATGGAAGCCGAAGCGGACGCAGAAACAGATCTCGAAGCGGGCGCAGAAACGGATCCTGAAGCGGCGACCGAACCACCCGAAGCCGCGGGTGAGGACTGCCCCGGGGCAGAAGGCATCGGGCACGATCCGGCGTGCTCGTTGTCCCGAGCCGCCACGGCACCCGGGGGACACCAAGACTCCTCAAAGACCAGGAACTTCTCGTACCAGACGCGGATCGTGGGCTTGCGGACCTCGGCGCCGTCGGCCGTCGTCGAGACGACGTGGGCCGGGTGGTACTGCCAGTGCAGGAGGCCGTAGGGCGGCGAGTACATGTCCATGGGGCTCAGGGGGTTCCTCTCCTGGGCGTAGGCCGGCCAGTACGAGGGCCCCTTGACGTAGATGTTCTTCCGGATCTTGTCCCGCGGGAAGCCGAGGTCGTCGGCGATGAAGTCGACCCACCGGCCCACGAGCCGGGCGTGCCTGGGGTCGAAGTCGCCGTAGTTGGGGGGGATCTGGGAGGTGCCCGTGAAGGCCATGGAGGAGGGCACGTGGAGGATGACGGCCAGCGTGTCCTCGGCGACGTTGTCAAAGATGTCGGTCTCGCGCCGCAGCTGCTCGATGCCCTTGTAGCCGCCGATGCGGTCGCCGGACCCTCGCTTGAGGAACTGCAGGATGCCCTCGTCGAACTCGGCGTCCCAGTCGAAGGCCGTGGGCTTGTGGGTGCCCTTGTGGAAGTTGGGTATCTCCCACACGTGGCTCGTGTAGATGCCCCTTTTGGTGACGATGATGACGCCGCTGCAGCCCCAAAAGGGCCCGGTGGCGCCGGCGAGCGGCCGGTCCCCGAAGACGTCGGCGTGCATGGTCGAGTAGCCCATCTCGAGGCGCTCGCCGTCCAGGGTGAGGCGCGGCGCCGTGAGGCCGTCACAGTAGTGGTAGACGTACCTCCACATGCGGTCCCACCAGTTCTGGGGGCCCTCGGGCCAGTCGTCGGGGCGCGTGAGGCCTCTGGGCCCGTCGAGGAGGCCGGGGTCCGGGGCGGGGTTCCAGGGGATGAAGCCGTGCTGGCGGGCGACGAGGCCTTTGCCTCCCGGTTTGGCTGCGCAGTTCAGGCACGGCGATTCTCGGTCGCCGCAGAAGTGCTCCGCCGGGGTCGGCGTGGCCGAGTGCGTGGTGAAGGTCGTCGTCGTCGTCGTCGTGTCGAGGGTCTTGCTGCAGACGACGGTCGGCTTGCAGGTGGCCGTGTTGCAGGTGGTGGTGAAGCTTGTCGTCGACCCGGAAGTTGTCACGGGCCTGACGAAGCAGTGCTGGTTACAGTTGGGCGAGACGGTTGTGGTCGCGGTGCAGGAGGCCTCCGATGAAGTCGCGGACGTTGGGCTCTCCTCAGGTTCGTCTTTCGGCTCCTCGGGGTCGGTAGGGTCATCAGGCCTGACCTTGCGAGGCTTACCCCTTGGGTTGTGTGTTGGAGGCTGTACGGCCGCGTTAGTCTGAAGCGGTCCGAGGGCATCTTCTGGAAAGTAAAGTATACCTTGGCCCAGGGAAACCCACGAGGCCCTGGGAGGTTCAGGCCGCCGCAGGAGAGGAAGGGGATTAGACACTTGGGCGCGCAGAGCAGCTGCCCGCCGCCGCAGGACCACGCAGGAAAGATTGTGGGCCAGGCGATGCCATCGCGGGTCGTTGTCTTGGTGACCTCGGTGGAAGTCCAGGTGACGGTGGTCTTGGAGTCGATACCTTCGGGGGGTTTTGATGTGGCGAGCATGAGAACGGTGGCATACTCTATGGTATCGGACGAGGTGGACAAGGCCGTAGAGATAGGGCCGCTTGAATGACTGCTTCCGGGCCCAGCAGTCGATGTCGGAGTCACAGACTGTCCAGTAGGTGAGGCTGTGCTGCTCGACGTTGCACCACTGATCCGTGTGCTACCAGGAGAGGCCGTGGTTGACTTCTTCTCGTCGTTGTCTTCCGGGGTCTTTGTTGACTTGCCTTCGTGGACTTCTGAACCCTCGGAAGACTTGGACGACTGTCGACCTTCGCCAGTGGTAGTCGTTGGTGGCGCATGGGTACTTGCTCCGCCAGACATGGAAAGGGACATGGACGGGGTTCGCACATCGTGATCAGTACCATGAGAACCGGAGACAGATGTGGGAGGCAGGTCGGCAATGGTCGAATCTTCAGCGGTGGCGGAAGAAAAGAACGAGTCCTTTCCCGTCACTTGGGTGCTGCCAGAGGGGAGTCCGACTGCCTGAGAATTGGCGCTTGAGGTTGCGGCTTGACCAGGGGTTGTGGTGACACGAGAGGTCTGGGCTGTACCACCTTCGGACAAAGATGCCTGCATGGCGGAAGTGAAGGACTCATTCTCTCCGCTCTTTGACAGGCCTCCCTGCGTAGAGTTGAGAGGAGACGAAGAGGGAGCGCCCCCGTTGGTGACACTGAGGGAGGTGCTCCATACCCCAGTCGACCTGTTTGCCTGGAGTGAGGTGAAAGATGAGCTGCCCGGGAAGACCGGGATGATGGGTGCCGCAACGGTGGTGTTCCCTCCGGGAAAAGTGGAAGTGTAAGCGTGGGGCAACGTGGAACTGTTCCCGTTCGAGGCGGTAGTCGAGACCCCATTATTGATGGCTGTGGTAGTTCCATTAAAGATGCGGGTTGTGCTAGCAGAGTCGCCGATGGAGGCGCTCTGTTTTATAAGGCTGGAAGAACCGACAGTGTTGATATTAGTCGTGTTCCAGGACTGTTTGTGACTATTCGCAGGGTCTCTGGTCGTGGTGAAGCTATGCAAGGTAGAAGAAGTCACAGGCTGGTGCGTAAGAGAAGAAGGGAGTTCTGAGGCATCGTATGACAGGGTGACGAGGATATGGGTGGTGATGATGCTGGTGACGACCCGTCCTCCTCTAGGTTCGGAGGCTGAAAGCGAGAGTGTTGTCCAGTCGGTGGCGACGGGAGGACTCAGAGCTTGAGACCTTTCGTCTCGCTTCTTGGGATCTGGGATGAGATGCAAACAGTCAGATGGCTAAACCGAATCATGTCTACGGTGGACGGTCACCTCTACGTCGAGCCTGGCTGGTCTCGATCAAGTAGGCGAAGACGATGAGACGGAGTACACCGCGGAGCAAGGCCTTCAACGAAGGCGTGCGGGTGCCCATCTCGACGCTTGCTCTGGTCTCGTGTAGACAATTTATGGGATGTGGGAGTCTGGCGATATACGGCGGAGTAAGACAAGAGTGGAGGGGCGCAGGAGCCAGAACCTGAAGAAGGTTGGTGGTGAAACGCGAGTAATAAATCATCGCAGACATGGACGATGCCAGTGCTGATGAAGAGAAAGGCAGCGAGAAGGAGGGTGGGAGCAAACATCATATTCCCCTGAGACAATGGAGAGAGGAGTGATGAATGTAATCAACCAGCTTAAGCGATGGGCGGCGGTCAACAGGTTTCTTTGTTTTCTTCATCCCCTTGCTTGACGGTGGGAAACTTCAGGCAAGCATGTGAGGGAAAAGCGAAGTGATGGTCGGTCATGAGGCAAGGAACTACTCGGTGGTGACGGGGCGAAGGGACAAACCGGGTTTCAAGTCTTCCGGGAGGGAAACATCGGGGGTATCGCAGAAACCATGGCGTTTAACAGAGACACATACTATCGTAGGCTTCCAAGGGAATTCTCCACTCGGGGGAGTTTGCTGCACATGCATGGAGAACGGATGAAGCGTCAGGTCGGGTCTATGATACAGGGTGAAATCATCTGTAACGATTGAAATTGCCCTTCTTCTCTGTAGATGAACAATCTTACACACGTTGCCAGCTAACACTTGCGGTGTACTGTACAATTGGCTCACAGCCTTGTGATAGGGGACCCTCTGGTTGAACGTTTTGCTGTATGGGTTGACTTCTCTGGATGATACGGCGTAGTGGAAAGGCCTACGTGGTGACGAGTTCGTTGGGACTGTGTGCATCAGCATCAACAGGGCGGAGTGATCAATGGCCCTTGAAAGCATGAAGGAATTGTTACTCATGGTTGTATCTGCCTTGAGAACTTGTACGCATCGTTGCTGTCCGGAATATCTGTTGTCTAGTCTTATGTGGCCATTTTTCAAGGACCGGCTTTTTGGAATGTTTAGCAAAACACAAGTGACGATATCCTTACTTTTAGAAGAAATAATGCTCCTCTCAACCTACCCTATGAGATGCAATGATCTTCTTGAGTACAGATGAACCGCCGCCGTACAACCGACATTGTATGGACGAATCAAGAAAGAGTGCTTCGCAGAAGCCTCGGTGCGATTGAAGCGGACAGACGCCTGTATGATAGGCTGCCTCGGTGAGCTCAGCTTGCGCCAAGTGCCCAAGACGGGCGCGAATATATTGATCCAAAATGTATGCTGTATTTATAAAAAGGTGTATGCATGTTTCGCTCCCCCCCAAGCGCCTCTGGCCGGCCAGATGCCGTGATAAGAGCTCGTTGCTCGAATGCCGCCGTGCTACAACGAATTGTAAGCTCACCGCCGTCTGTTCCTGCTTTCTCCCTCTCTTTTTTGCTTTGATTCATTTATTTATATGTCTCTCTCCCGTGGTTTGCCCAATTGTGCAACGTCGGGAGGCGGTGACGGAAGGACGGACGGCAGGACCCGGGCGGGCCGTCTAACCGCGGCCGCCGTTGTAGTCGGCGCCGCCGGCCTTGCGTAACCGCTTGACGATGTCGTCCTCGTCGAGGTCGGCCTTGTCGCTGGCGTTGACGGTGATGCTGTGGTGGGGCAGAACCCTCTTGACCTCGCTGCTCTCGATGCTGACGCGGGCCTTGCGCATGATCTTTGTGGACTCGCCGATCCAGATGACGAAGGCGAACTTGACGCGCTTGCTCTCGGCGTCGTTGGCGTATTCGACGCGCACGTAGGCGTACTGGACCTGTGAGTCGTCGAGCTCCTTGGCCAGCTCGGCGAGGCCGCCGGTGCCCGTCTTGGTGAGGGTCAGCTTGTTGCCGACGGCGCTGGCGTACGAGATGAGGAGCCAGTTGGTCTCGTCCTTGTCGGAGCGGACGGCGTCGTAAGCCGCGGCGATCTCGGGCGCGTCGAGGCCGGACATTGTGTGTGCCTGGATATGTGTACGGGCGTGGTAGCGGCGGTGGAGGGCCGGGAGTTCGGGACGGGACAGCGAGAGGGGGAGGGGTCCTCTCGTGAGTGGAGACAAAGAGCGGCGAGTATATGCGCGAGGGGAGAGAGAGAGAGAGGGACGGAGAGGGACGGAAGGGTCGGAGTCTCCCTCTTGTCGGTGCAGGGAGCGTTTCGGCCGGAAGAGAGGCGAAGAGAGGGAACCGAGGCCGGAATCGATGGTGGTGTATCCTCGGTGAGTGGTGTGGTATGGAAAAAAGGGAGAGCGAGCGTCTGTCTGTCTGTCTGTCTTTCTTTCTGTCTCGACAGAAAAGGCGAAACGAAGTCGAGTCTCGACTCGCCCGTCTCGCGACCCCCACCTATTCAGGTACCCCTCCACCTAAAAAACACGTTGCAGTACCTGTACACCATTGAATGTCGCTAATAGGTCGCCTAGTGCCCCTCTCCAGCTGACTCAGCATGTGAAACTGACTCAGCAGGTCTTCACCTCGGGATTCTGGCCCCTTCTCACCGAGCATCACCCTCGGTGTAGACAAGGTGTGACACCGGTGTGTGCTCCTCTCTCTCTCTCTCTCTCTCTCTCCGTTTCTCTCCCTTTCTCCCTACTCCATCTATCTATACGTTTACCTCAACGCCCTGACTGACTCGTCGCATCACACCCATTGAAACAACAACACCCGACAGAAAACGTCACTCCCTCGAGCGATGCAGAGAGTGGCTGGATGATCAATCGTCTCTGCCAATGCCAACAGTATCCCATTCCATCCCATTCCATCCCATCCCTACTCTACTCAACTCTTAGGTACGGTAGGTTCGTCCATCCTCCCGTGTGCTGTGCTAAATATAATATGTTCCTCCCAACCATCGAATGCTGACTAACACATCTGCTTCTTTTCTTAGACCTCTCACACTGATCGTCGTGGACCCCTACCAACAAACCCCCCTTGATGCCATATGTGGTCCGTCTTTTTGACGAAACACCTCCTGATGTGCCAAGTCCAACACATTGTCGCGATGCGATGCGATGCGATGCGATGTGATGTGCGCCGCGCTCGGCGTTGCACTCGTCGGCAGCACTCGATAACCTGAGCGTCTAATCCCAAGGCCGACAATATTGTCGTCCTTCCCCCCCGGTCCGCCCGGAGGCACTGGTGCGTCTCAACCTCGGCCGCTCGGTCCTCGATGCACACAGCGCCCCCCGTGGGGGAATCCCGGTCCAAAGTCAAATGTTTCTGCGACACTTTTGCCCGCCTCATGACATCAAAACTGCCGGATCGCCCCCCCGCCCCTGCTTCCCCCTCCAGCCTTACATACAAACAGAATGTTGCGACCAGGGGCCTGGGCAACTTGACGATCGCCGTTTGATGTTTCCATCTCCACATTTTTGCCCGACTAATTGGACGACTATATCATCCGTCAACGGTGCCCCGTCGTTATACGGCATCTCTAGGATCAATCCCACCCAAAGTAGCCAGAGTAGCTGTTGTGTGTGAATCCTATTGCAATCGCCCGACATGTCAAACGATCTGGCCAGCCAGGCCGTCTGGGAAGCTAACCCGCTCTCGTTTCTCTACCGCCAGGCTGTCGTCACCCCGGCCGAGATCCCGGAGGAGTTCGATCTCTCCGACTGCACTCTCATCATGACCGGCGCCAGCAGTGGCCTCGGACTGGAAGCCAGCCGCCAATTCCTGGAGCGCTCGCTCGGCCGCCTCATTATGGGCGTCCGGAACACGGCAAAGGGCGAGGCCCTTGCCGAGGGCCTGCGTAGGGAGTTCCCCATGGCCCAGATCCAGGTCTGGCACCTCGAGATGGAGTCGTACGAGAGTGTGCGGGACTTCGCCGCCCGCTGCAAAAAGGAACTCTCGCGCATCGACATCGTCATCCTCAACGCCGCCGTCGTCGCCCAGTCGTACATCCGCGCCCGTGAGGGCCATGAGCTGATGTTGCAGGTCAACTACCTGTCGACCGTCCTGCTCGCCCTCCTCCTGCTGCCCGCCATGAAGGAGAAGCGGCCCAAGGGTGAGCCCGCGCGTCTAGTCCTCGTCAGCTCCGACTTGTCCTACTGGCACACCCCCGAGGAGGACATGGTGACGGGGTCCATGTTCAAGCCCGCCGACAGCCAGAGGCTCTGGGAGTCGGATAAGAACTACCAACAGTCCAAGTTCCTCGGCCAGCTCTTCGTCGCCAAGCTCGCCACCTTTCTCGACCCCAACGAGGTAATCGTCAACCTGTCCAGCTCCGGTCTCACGGGCGGCACCAGCATTGTCAAGCCCGCAAGCGAGAGCTTCTTCACGGGCCTGGTCAAGAGGACGCTGGGGCGCAGCGTCGAGGTGGGCGCCCGGAGCTACCTCGACGCCGCCATCGTCAAGGGCAAAGAAAGTCATGGAAGCTTCACGTCGGACGGTGTGATCAAGCCGTAAGTCTTGTCGTCTTTGTGTGAATTATGAAAGGCTGTCGTTTCGGATGCTAACGGGTGGGCAGGTGGCCGTCGGTCATGTACACCTCTGAGGGAACTGGGCTCAAGGAGAGGATATGGGCCGAGACCAGGAAGGAGCCTGGTTTCGCAGAGGCGTTTGCTGCAGTCGAAAAGGCTTCGTAGGGACCACGCCCGACATGGTGTTCGCGAGACTCCGAATCAATGCGGACCAAGATGGAGCAACGCTGTGTATCGGTAAAGGGAGTTGTTTGCGTATGCGTGTTTGTTCATGAGGATTGTTTTGGCGGCATTATACCAATATTTCAAGAGGGAGGGAAACAGGATGGAGCACTTGATGAAACGGCCGAATGTTCTGTAGCTAACACAGTTTTATCAACGAAAGCGTTGCAATTTCGCTTTATTCAGGCAAGGTTGAAAGTGTAGGTGCTCACTCATCCACAGATTTCAGATCCCGCTCCAGCCTCCACTTTGGTCCGAACTTCATCTCGATATACATGAGCGGTAGTAGGAGGGCGCAGACTCCGCCCAGCAGGACATACGACCAGCTTATGCGTAGAGCCGAGGTCATCTTGTCAATCAAACCTACCAACAGCGCCGCAAGCAGACACCTCACGAGGTTGGTCTACAACGGGACGATCAGAACGTGCGATTCTAAGCCAGTGCGCGAAGAGAATTCTTTGGACTTACACACGCCGTCGCTGCAGAGCTTCTCGTCTGCAAAATGTCAATCATCAACGTCATGGTCGTGTTGAGAATGGCTATGGAGGTGTATCCCACTGAGACCCGGGGTCAGCTGTCCCGTTCCGGGCCCGATACTATACTCGTCACTACTTTCGGGGAGGGGGGATTGGATACTTACACACGACTTGGAGCACCAACGGGACGGCAATGTGCACGCCCCTGTCGACGCAGAAGCCCCAAGCGACGACGGCTCCGGAGAAGAGCAGGAGGAGGACCGGCATTGTCCTTAGGCGGGCGTACTCCTTTGGGAAGAGGACACCGCTGCCGTCGCCGCCCGAGGCCTCGACCCGCCTCTTGATGCGCGCGTATTCCCAGTCGAGGACCTTGCCGGTCAGCGTGCCACCGACGACCATGCCGAGCCCCGTGGGCAGGTAGCACAGGCCGAGCGCCGTCTCGGACAGCCAGGGGTAGACCCTGGCGAAGGAGGACGCGACGGTCGTGACGACAGTGTTGTTGACGGCGTACACGACCCCCGTGAAGACCAGCGTGATGGCGACGTCCGGGTACACCAGGATGACGAAAGGGTTGGCGGAAGGCCTGGCGGCGCCGGCTGCTTTCGAGCGGGCCGGCGTTCGGTCTCTGCGCCGGGACCGGCCGACGACGGGGACGAGGGGCATGTACACGCCGCCCGGGGAGACGCTGCCGTTGCCGACAAGGCTTCGGAGGGTCTCGGGGAGGAACCTGATGCAGCGGTAAGAGGACGAACGTACCGCACGCGAGACCCGGGGGGGGGGTGCGTTTGGGACAGACGTACAGGAGGATGAAGAGGAGGCAGCAGACGGCCATGATGACGAGGAGCCAGAAGATGGACCGCCACCCGAGCTTATCGGCCAGCGCGCCGCCGACGGCGGGGGCTATACACGGTGAGAACTGTTGGACTATGTCAGCCAGTTCCCCCACAGTGACCGCAGTCTTATCCATCAGGCGAAAGAAGATGCGAGTGCGAGAGGGGGAAGGGGGGAGCTCACCATCGGGCCGACATTGAACATGCCAAAGAAGCCACCCCTCTCCTCGGGTGTCGAGATATCGCCAATGACGCCGGCGCCTGTCTTCCGTGTCAGCGCTGTTGGTTTGACATGCGTATTGCGTATGACTCCGGTGACGGGGCATGTGTGTGTGTGTGTGTGTGTGTGTGTGTGTGTGTGTGAGCCCTTACCCAGCGCGATCGTGCTGGCACAACCTGCCGCCTGCAGGCAGCGGAGGACGATCAGGAGCCAGAAGGCGTCGGTGGGGATGACGGCAATGCCGACGCAGGCCCCGATCAGCACGGCCAGGCATACCAGGAAAACGGGCCGCCTTCCATGGCGATCGGACAGGGGGGCCCAGAGCATCGGGGCTATCCAAAAGGGGGAAACTTATTGTCAGCGGGCATGGTCACATCACCAAGATGCGTTCTCGCCATGTTGTTTTTGGTTCGACACTCACACAGGCCCTGCATCGCGAGGAAAGCCGTCACGGTCAGGTTGAGGTCATCGACCGAGCGGCCAAAGGCCTCGGAGAGCTTCGGGATGGCGGGGAGGTAGATGTTGGCCGGCAGCGGGCTGCGTCTGGCGTGTTAGCGAGTAGAGGACAGAGGGTGGGGGGGAGACTGGACGAAGGGCGGTGGACGCGTGCCTGTAGAAACCCGCGACGGCGACCATGCCGACGATGAACCACTTCTCGGTGCGCGTGAAGACGCTGTAAGGCTCGACGGCGGCGGCGTCCCCGACCGGGGTGGTGAGAGGTTCCGGGCCGGGAGCGGGAGCGGATGCCGGCACCTGGGGGTCGCCGGCTCCGGCTCCGGCGTACTGGATTTCGGGCTTGGGTTCGGCCATTGACGGGGTCAGATGTCGAGGCACCATTGGAGGCTAAAACTTTTTTTCGACTTCAGTGGTAGAGGGAGGGGAGGGCGAGATTAAGAATGAGAAAAGAATGGAATACTTAAACATCCAGTCCGCGAGCCGCGTCACCCCCACGCTCGTCGGTCTATAAGAGAAACTTGCCGAGATAAGACGGGTCCTCCCTCTATTCACACAGACCCAGAAAGTCGGCGAAACACATTCGTTGCCGGTTCGGAAAGAAAGAAAGACTTAATGGGTAGAGGTCTCCGGTAACGGCTATCCGAGATGGGCCGTCCCGTTTTCCTTGATGGGTGGGAGGCAAACCGCATGAGCTCGACTGGATCCCAGGCGATAAGCAGAGACGCACCTCACGGGAATTGGCAAGTGGATCGAGACCGTGATCGGAGAGGTGTTGTACCCGGGGCATTTCCGGGACGACGGCCTTGGAAACGGGATGGCAGACCGTCATGCGAAGCAGGGTTCGGGTTATGACTGGGTCGAGCTGGCTAGTCCGGAACGACCTGGCCAATCCGTACTTTTTGTTGGTCTTCTTATCTCCGGCCAAACCTATACAACAACCCTCGTCTGAGCTTTCGAGTCACTTCTTGCTCGAGCTGCGATGCCAGGTCGCCGCTGATCGGTCGACTTGTGTACAGCCGGGCCAGTCCGAAAGCCCAGCTCCAAAAGCCTCCATGTGGTGTTTCAAAGAGACGATATGACTCAACGATGCCGGGCTCAGCAGGTGCTGTTTGCTTCTGATGCACATGTAAGGCTGATGTGACGTGGCTCTACAAAGGGCAAAATGTCCCGGCGCTGCGCTTGGATTTTGCCATCGCAGCTTACGCAGCGTCGTCCTTCATAATATGTGATCGTTGTTGCATGCTGGACCACCACGTCATACCCGTCAATATATCTCGCGGTCACCCAATGTCACTCATTAATACTTGGCCAGCCCAGGAACAAAGGGGGACGATAGGGGCTAGCTAGACCTGTCGCGTGGTGGTTAGTTCTCGGGAGCTCGACTGTTGCCCTTCCAGCGTCGCAGGTGCGAAAGGGAATCTTCTCCAGAGCAGAGCTCAGACGCATTAGCCGGGCGTATGTGTGTGGGAACGACGGACTGTTCTTTCTGGCGCGTAGACGACATAGCCCGATGCCGCCTCGGCGCTGTATGCTGAGATATAATCCCCAAGCCTACGAATATCGCTGCATGGCATTCTTCTTCTTTTTCTTCTTTTCTTCCAGCACGGCTTCCTTGGCAATGTGTGGATATTTCGCTTCTGGAATTATCTTCCCCTGCATGCCGCATAGTTTAATCTACGGCGCCCGTTGACGGCGGCTAGCATGTCGACTGGAGCTGTGGGCCTTGGTATTGTCATTTGGCTCTCGAGACCTCGGTTCGAATATTAGGACAAGGGACTCGGAGACAACCCCCCCGCATGGCGAGGGCGAGCCTCTCACCACTCGTCGATAGTTACGGCAAAAGGGTTGTGCCACTTGGTGGACCACGGAGGAAGGGCATCCAACGGCGTGGGAGACGAAAGGTGCCAACAGTTGGTCTAAGTAAGGGAAGTACCGAGTGGATATTGAATACTATCCGTACTGTTTGCTTGCCTGAAATAGACCGCGGAACGACGGGAAAGGAGCTTCACCCTTGATTAATTTCCACGTTGCCGTTCCTGCATCGCCGCCGCCGCCCCCTCCCGAGCTACAGACCCTTGGGTTTGGGATTCGGGCCTTTCCTGTCCCGATATACTTGGCGTACGAAAGAAGTCATCCTCGAGCAAACAAAGAAGGCATTCGAGCGTTCGGGTCAATCCCTAGCCCCCCCCCCCCCTCTCTGCCCTGTTGGCCTGCATTTCCCTCCAGGCAGATCTTTTCTCATGTTTGCTCCCGCCGCTGTGGTGGTTCATTGTATTAAGCTCGGCCCATCATCAGGGACATCGGGGTTCTATCTCGCTCCAAGGCATCTTCGCCTCTCTGCGCCTCAAGTGAAGTATTAACCAGCCGGATGATGATAGACAACGGTGAAGGGGGGGGAGAGAGTAGACGAGGGCCACAGCAGGCACCGGGGGCTGCAGGCGTGTGCATGCCAAACAAGCAAACACCACGTTTTCTGCGGTGCTGCACCATCGCACAATATTGCCAATGTTGGGACAACGGCCGGGACGGGGGGTCGGGGGAGGGGTCTGCAGACACCGGGCCCGGCCGGAACCTTGAGAGATGCCAATCACGGAAGTGCCGGTCATGTCTCCAATCTCACGGCGAGAACCTGTTGGTTCTTCCTTGGAGGAGTAACAAACAACCGGCCCATTTGCCTCTCTGCTTGCATACGGGAGCAGGGGGGGAGGGGCAGGGGGGGAGGGGCAGGGGGGCATAAATGGATATGCACGCCTCAGTTTGTGTTACCTGCTAGAACGGGCAGTATTTTCATGAAAAGACCGCATGGAAGAAATGATATATTGGAAGAATCCCGCACCGGCGGACAAGATGATTCGACGAGGACGGGAGGGGGTGCTGATGCGCACGCTTTTTCGTACGAGAGAACGCTGGCAGATGAAGCGACATAGCCTGGGCGGCGGATAGAACCCCCCAATGACAGGCACGGAATGACAGAAATCCCCTCAGTGACGGTTGACGGGCAAACGTGGAGGTGATTGCCGGGTTGCACTGCGAGCCATGTGCTGGTCTCGGACTTTGATGGATAGACTTTGGGTTCCCTCACGACCAGTCAACGCCGGGTGTCGCGGAATGTCGCAGGCATCTTCTCACATCCCGCTTACTTGATTTGGCCTGCGGTGATGAGATTGGTGTGTGTGTGTGTGTGTGTGTGTGTATGTGTGTCAGAAGTTGTCTCCTTCAGGGTTACAGGCTGACGCACCGCCGCATGGAAGCAGATGCTCGTTCCGATAGAATCACCGATGGAACGCGTTTTCAGTGTCGACAGACGCCGTGAAACCATTGTTCCGTTTCCCTACATGACATGGACTGATCGAACATGAGGCGTGCTGCCACACACACACACACACACACACACACACACACACACACACACACACACACACACACACATACACACACCCGAAGGTCGGCTTACAGCGCACCTGTCTCGGGGCCGTTCAAATAGGGTTTCGCCTCGTCCGGGATGCCTCAAATAGCCTGATTGGCCCGTCGTCGCATGCGGATGGCAGCCGTCGCGCGATTCGGGGCAGGCTGGGAGAGGCTTGCGTCGCTGAGGGACTTGGGAGAGGAGGCGCATCGGCCAACGCCGGCGCTAGGGGATTACGATGGAAGCACGGCAAGTGGCTGTCGGTTTGGTGATATCGAAGCTTTCCGGGGGGTTCAACTGACTGCACAAAACCATTCGTTTGGAATATGACCGGTTTCTCAAGTGGCAACCCCCTCCCCCCGTAGATCATCGAGAATCCTTCTTGAGCCGTCGCCAGGGCAAGGGATCATGCATGGCATGCATGCAACAACTGCCCCCCGGCGGGGGTTTACACTGAATGATTCAAAAACGTGGTGACCGGGTGTTTCCCAGTTGCCGGTTTTGCGTTCCTGGTAGGATATGGGTTAATGCCGGCGTCAAAGTCCGGGAGAAAAGATATTTTTCACAAAGCACGATCCAGACTCGATCCAGACTCGATCCAAAGGTTCCCTGCCCCACGAGACCAAGAGACCCAGGCGAAAGAACCAAAGGGGCGCAACGGAGAACAGCTTGGAAGAAAGCCCGTGTTCCACGGTGGCTGCACTAGTTCCAGAGCCACGTTCTCGTGTTGAGCCCACACTGTCAATGGCGACAAAGCTTATCTCGTCGTCCCTCTTGTGATGTTTCCGACGAGGGGAAACCGCGGCTTCTCCCCGACATTGCGCCGGACGAACGAAGAGCCTGGCGGCCACTCCACTGACCTTCCGCCCGGTCGGGGGAAAGGCTCGTGTTGGCAACTTGTCTCTTCGTCAAGCTCCCTTTCGGTTCCAAGACAGAGCCAAGCACGAACTAGGCCGACTTCGAAAAGCGTCAACCCCGGTCAGTTGCCCGCGGCCGCCTCGGCTCCTACGGGGGCGGCGCACCAGAACGGGGAGAAGTCCGCCCGCCTCCACCGCCAACTCTTCCTCCTCTCGACTCCACGCTCGCTCGTCGTGCGGGGAAGTGCCTAGAAAGAGGATTGCGGGGGACGGAGAAGAGGAGAAGACTGAGGAGAGGAGACAAAACAGAGGGGGGGGGCCGTGGAGGGGCACTTTGGTGTGTCTGTGGCCTTGGTCTGGACGGGCGGTTGGAGGTGGCGTGGGATCCCTGTCCTTACAGGCCAACTCCGTCTCGCTCACACTCCGAACAGTCTGTCTTCCGTCCTTATGCTTATTCCGCCCTGGACACCGCCGCAGATTCAGAACGAACGAGCGGAGGTGAGCGCCGTGAGAGGGGGGGACGGGGGGGCCGGGGATGACGCTGTGATGATGAATCGGGTATCAATCAGTACGAGAGGGAGCGAAGTTGGCGTTGGAAACGTAGGTAAGAAGCTTTTCGAAACTTGTCCGCGCTGTACCCGCACGAGAGAGTCCTCAGAATCTGTCTTTGTTGCGCGGGTGGCTAGAACCCAAAACTCGGCGCTCAGTCCAGCCGGGTACGCATATCCTCGAGGAGCCAACGGGCGATTCCGAGATTGGAACATTCCGCGCCTCTCGAGCTTGGCCTTCTATTGTATATCCCTCCTTTGCATTGGGAGCACTGCACCGGAGACAGATCCAGCCCAACGGGTCATCCATCGAGCGATGATCCGTGGGGCGGCGGCTGGCCAGCTAGCTAACACCTAGGACGCGGCCGTAGTGTTGATGTTTATGCTTACTTACTTACTCACTATGGTAGCGCCAGCGTAAGCGCGTGTGTCTGTCTCTTCTCCTGGCTGAGTTAACAGACGAGAGAGAGGGTTGAGACATGCACGACACGAGTCATGAAACAAACTTGTACGTCAAGTCTGGGCCACAAACAGAGGTTTAGCGGACGGCCTTTTCTTCTTCTTCTTCTTCTTCTTCTTCTTCCTCTTCTTCTTCTTGTTATTCTCTCTCGCGTAGGCTTGCGCGGTCTTCTCCGCCCCTCCGTCTCCTCCCCGGCTCTTCTTCTCCCCCTCTTGTCGCCTCCATCCACAATCAGTGTAGCCCCCGTCTTCTACCCTAGTCTCTTCCAAAGCCCCTCCCCCAGTCAACCCATCAGTCGCCCCGGTATTCGCTCTCACGTTGCCATCTTGCCCCTCCACCCAATGGCAAGCAACGAATTAGTGCCGGGGTGGCTCATGGTATGTGCCAAGAGCTGGGCATGCGTGGGAGGATTGGTGGGTGAGAGCAGTAATGTCTGTCTGGTCATGCGGGGAATGGAAATGGTTGATTCTGCTCTGGATGCAACTCCACGAACTGATGGACCTCGAGACCGGCGCCGCCAGCCACATATTATTGTATTGCCTCGAGCACCTCCCCCTGTTATTTGCTCCTTTCAAGATGCAGTCCAGGTGCCCGCCGCCATCAAGCTGGCTGCATCATGCACAACTATTACGCACCATGACCCAAACAAGCCAGAGCAAGCCCTGCAGGCCTTGCAGACGCGGATGAGACCCTGTCTGACTGTCAGTCTCCTCCCACTCTGCCCCCCACCCCTCCCAAAACGAAGGGCAATTATTGCTGTTCCATGTCGTCGAAGTATGGCTGGTAGCAAGGGTCCCGGTGCCAAGCACGATGTACCCCGTGCCCCCTCCCTTCGGAAGCCCGCACGGTGATGTCTACCTGTTCCGAAGCGGTCTCCATTGTAGCCCGCGTGGGTTGGAGAAAACCAGCGAATCTTATCCTCCTAATCAAGGTTTGCAATGGCTACGAAGTGCAAGTGTGAGTGGATCGATGGTAGCATCTCGGCGGCCATGGACGAAGCCCCCCCCCCTGGACATGGCAGATTCTTCCCATGTTGAGTGAGACGGGCCGCCAATATCCCAACTTTTTTCGTCGGATTTATAAACAAGACGGGCCGCTCTCAAGGTTTCATCCCACATCGGCCTTGGACTCTCCTATTCAAGCTCTTTGAAGCGTGTTCGGAGCAGTGAGCGCCCTCTCTCGATCTCTCAGCCTCTTCCCCCGAGCCATCCTCCCTCCCTCACTCTCTCCATCACTCACCCTCTACGCGCTGTGCCACCGCATCTCAAGTGCTCTCTGCCCCTCCCCATTGTGTCCTCTTTTTAGGTTTTTCCGGCATTGGTCATAGACGACCTTTGATACACCGACCAATTCGCCGGTACGACGCACCAAAACTGCGCTTGTCCGCCTGTCCTCCCCCCTTCCCGGCCCCAGCTCCTCTCGAAGACGACAGAAGAGTTCCTGTCCAGGTAGACAAGCAAACTTTCTGTTCCAACAAACATCCCGGGAAAGCAACGCCTCTTGCGCCCGCGCCCGCGCCCGCACTCGCATACCACCCACGCGCCCGTACGCTAGCAGAATCCCAATACCGTAGCCATGGTTCACAACGAGAAGCATGACCAGGAGGTCAACGAGAGTTTGGCGGATGAGAAGCCCATAGACTCGCAGCTCGAGCAGGCCCAGATGCTCGCCGACCTGCCCGACCCAGACGCCGGCAAGACGCTGGAGGAGCGTGCCGCCATCGTACGTGTGCCTCCCGATGAGAAGAGGGCAGCCCTTATGGCCCTTCATCACCACTATGAAACTCCAAAGAAAACCACTCTTTTTGCTAACGTTTTTTGCTTTTTTTGTGTTCAGGACAAGAAGCTCATGTGGAAGGTTGACCTCTGGCTTGTCCCTTGGCTTTCTCTTCTTGTAAGACAAAAGATACCTCCGCGCGGGGGCGCATCTCAACCCTCGCCGACGGCTGCGCGCGCGCGCGCGCGCGCATATCACGGCTGACGGCATACTAACATCGAGTCATAGTACCTCCTCTCGTTCCTCGACCGGACCAACATCGGCAATGCCCGTCTCGCCGGCATGGAGGCCGACCTCCACATGGAGGGCTCCGACTACAACCTGTCCCTCACCATCTTCTTCATCAGCTACGCCGTCTTCGAGCCCGCGACCAACGCCCTCCTCAAGCGCCTGACGCCCCGCATCTTCTTTACCGGCATCATCGTCTGCTGGGGCATCATCATGACCCTCATGGGCCTGTGCTCCAACTTCTCCGGTCTGCTCGCCGCTCGTTGGTTCCTCGGCATTGCCGAGGCCGGACTCTTCCCTGGTATGTCGTGATTTGCAAGAAGAAAAAAGAGACGCGCACGTTTTCTTGGGGGGGGGGGGTTTTTTCCCTGATTTTTTTCTTCGTTTTTTTTCCGTGCTAAACAAAACTCCTCCCGCCCAGGTGTCAACTACTACCTCTCCTGCTGGTACAAGGGCTCCGAGATCGGTGTCCGCTCCGCCGTCTTCTTCTCCGCCGCCGCCCTGGCCGGCTCGTTCGGCGGTCTGCTGGCCGCCGCCATCGCCAAGATGGACACCGTCGGCGGCAGGCCCGGCTGGGCTTGGATCTTCATCATCGAGGGCCTGGCCACCGTCTTCGTCGGCGTCTTCTGCTGGTGGATGGTCTTCGACTGGCCCGAGAACGCCCGCTTCCTCACCGAGGACGAGCGCATCCGCGTGCAGCGCCGCCTCATCGCCGACAAGCAGGGCCGCACCGCCGAGGACTTTGACAAGCGCCACATCTACGCCGCCCTCAAGGACTGGAAGACGTACGGATACATGGTCATCTACATGGGCTGCCTCGTCCCCCTGTACGCCTTCTCCCTCTTTCTGCCCACCATCCTGGGCGCCATGGGCCACAAGGGCACCAAGGCCCAGCTGCTCTCCGTCCCGCCCTACGCCGTCGCCGCCGCCCTCACCGTCACCGTCGGCGTCGTTGCCGACCGCACCCGGTGGCGCGGGTACTGCAACGTCGCCACCGTCACCATCGGGATCGTGGGCTTCGTCCTGCTCCTCGCGTCCAGCGACCCGCAGATCCAGTACGCCGGCACCTTCCTCGGCGCCGCCGGCATCTACCCGACCATCTCCAACACCCTCTCCTGGGTCATCAACAACACCGAGGGCTCCCTCAAGCGCGCCTTCGTGCTCGGCATGGTCGTCGGCTGGGGCAACCTCAACGGCGTCGTCTCCTCCAACATCTACCTCAAGCGCCAGGCCCCCCGGTACTTCACCGGCCACGCCGTTGTCTTGGGCTACCAGGCCCTCTTCCTGCTCGGCGGCTCCATCTTCATGCACGTCGCCCTCCGGATCGCCAACAGGAACCGCAGGGCCGGCAAGATGGATGCAAAGTGGGCTGCCATGACGGACGAGCAGAGGTGGGTTGCCGGCGACGAGCGCCCCGATTTCATGTATACTCTCTAAACGGACCGATGGAAGTTTTCAAGGCGTAAAACTTGCGGCGAAGGAAGGGAGGGGGTCCTCGGGAATCTGTTCCAAGGCTGAACACGCATGTCTGGATCACATGGCGCTCTTACAGCGCTGCTTCTGTACATTGTTTGCCTTTGCGATGTCAATGATACCATTTGTCATCTTTTTTTTGCCAATTGTTACATAACACTTCGTCCCTTGTTGCTTTTTGATCCGCAGTCAGCTGCAAAATTCCGTTCCTTTTTTGTGATATTCATCCCCCAGATACAGGATTGGATCGCCACGGTTGCGGAGACTCCAACACCCCTCTACCTCAAAATGATTTCGTCCGCCGTTGTCAGAAAGGGTACATTTGATAGTCTCCTTCAGAGTGTGTTCATTCGTTGTCGTTGTCGTCGGAAAAGCTCTCGACGTCTCCCTGGAACTCGTTTCGTCCGCCATCGTCAGACAAGCTTCCGAGGTTTGTCATGATGACCATGGAGGAGTAAAACGATGACAAGCATGGCTAGTTTCCGTACTAGAGAAGACCAATCAGCCAAGCTACTCGGGAGGCGATGTTGGGGGGCCGGGGGGTTCGGGTTTCTAAATCCATCTTACCGCCATGTACGTAATTGCGAGCTCCCGGTTGTCCGATCCATCGGGCTTGTGGTTGAGCCATGTCACATGCACAGTCTCGCGCCCGAACTTTCTGATATCTTCTTCTTCTTCCCAGGACTCGTACGCCATCGGAGAGCCCGGCTTCGTGACAAATGCTTCCGCAAGGTTCTCGCGATACTCTTCGCCGTAGCAGTAACTGTTGCTGAGATTGAGGGCTGTCTGGATAAGGACCGCGTTGGCCCCAACAAGACGCTTCAGCGCTTGGTATAGGAGCATGTCAATACCTTTGAGGCCGTGACGGAGGCCTTCGGCTCCCGATCCGGACGAGTGGGGGGAGGCGTGAGTACAAGTGAAGCCCACCCGGCCTCCTGTAGCCGATGTAAGCTACATGTAAGCTCCGGAGTATCGTGGGGAAACGGGGCTTACCATTGGGAAGGAAATCCCGACAGCGTAAAAGCTTTCGAGAGATGAGTAGAAGAGCAGGGATCCTTCCTCCAGACCCACGCTCTGATCTGCCATCGAAGTCGGGCCGTACGGCGTCCAGTACAGGTTGTAGGTGAGAGTGACCCGATGCCCCTCGGTGACCTCTCGCACTTCGTGCTCGCAGTCGGAGAAGAAGGCTGCCCATTGGATCCGTGCAGGGCTGTCGGCTGACCAGTCATATACGACCTCTTGGTCTCGGTGTCGAACGGCGAGCTGGCCGCCCTTGTGCGGGTGCGGGAGGCACACGACCAACGAACCCATCTGCTGTTCCGATCGGGGCGTGTCCACATGGGGCTTGAACTTGCCCGATGGAGCAGAGTATATCTAAAGGGGCGCTGTCAGCTTCGAGAGAGTAGCCAAAGAAACATCGCAAGGCGGACGCACGTTCAGCTTGTACAGCTCGGCTCGTACACCGCGGTTGACGTTGGATGACTTGTCGACGCGGGCCAGGGACTGGAGGACCGTGTCAATGATGCCGTGCTCTTACGGGTTGAAGTTTGTACTGAACGCAGTCTCGTCCATCTTGCCCGCCTTCCGGTACGTCTCGTCAAGGACCTCCTGTTCGTTGCGGCCGAATGTAGCTGGCTGGCAGTCGTCGACGAGGCGGGCGAAGGCGACTTGGGCTTCTTCAGTCTTCTGGACTGGGAAAGCCGCCTTCCGACCGTGGGCCTGGTCTCTCGAGTCCCAACGAACCGTGACTTGAGGTGCGGCGGCGTCTTCGGAATCGGAAGCAAGGCCCTTCACGGTGCCTCCAATGGTGAAGATTGCATTGTCGGACCCCGAGGCGAGGACGGCGCGGACAGAAGCAAAGAGCCGCTCAACTTCCTGAGGCTGAGCCTCGACGGGTGCTGTTTCCTCTGAAAGGCTGTTCATCATGGCTGGACTGAAGTTGATGGGATGTAAAGGTGAGGGACTAGACATGATTGACAGGACATATGTGAAAATTAAAGAAGAGGTCGGATATTTCGTGGGAAGATGTGAAGCTATTTATATCACTTTTGCGCCACCCAGTCGTACTCTAAAGCCCAAAACTACAATGCCGCTGGAAATAATCTACTTGTACAAGGTTATCCACATCCTTGGGTGATATGATGGGTCAAGCCTGTGCAGAATAGTATTTCAATCTTACCATTTAACCGAATAAATCAATGTAAGAGTGCAACGGGGCATAGGCCTGCCGCTCAGGTAGCTCGGCACCTAATCGGTTGGACACACCGTTGTTTTAACTCTTTAATTGTTGCATATTTTGGCTGGTTATTCAAGTCAATGTTAAAGTCCCACGGGAGCGGTACAGTCTATGCCATCTTGTTAGGCGGGAAAACGACGGTTGTATTGGATTATGACCTGAAAGGTAAAACCACGTTGAACGCACACCTAGATACCGGACACACTTAAATCTAGGGAAAGCCGAGATAAGTTAATAAACCTGACAGCTCGAGAAACCGAGAGTACGCCAAGGACGCTGCTGACATTGCGGTGCTGGATGCAGTGGGATGAACACTTCAGTTCCGCTAACTGAAAAGCCAATCGAGGGTCCGGATTGAACATCGTTGTAATACATTGTAATACATTGTAATAATGGATGGGCTCTGGGTCGCAGTCACAGCCACTCGCTGAGAAGTGAGACTGTCTACCTTGTTAAGGACGCAACGCAACGACACATGTCAGCTCTCGAGCTAGAAAAACACTGATGACGGTTCAAGCCACACGAAATCAATAAACTTTTTTGACATGAAGAACTGGTTTTAATTCTATTTGCACAGTCTGGAAGCCATCCGTCCGTCTTTGCTTAGAATTGCTGTCGAAGCCGTCCCTTGCCACCTAAAAGCTGGGTGAATGCTCCTAAGCTGATGGACGACTCTCTTGTTGTGGGCACCGAATGGTAACTCTCAGAGTCAGACGCTGGGTTGAGAAACTCTATTTCTTCTTCTTCTTCTTCCTCCTCTAGATCTCGTTGAGGCCTTTCGGGACGGCGACGAGCAGGCGGACCTTTGATGGGCTGCAGACGGGTGTACTGCGGTTTCGTCTTCCCGATGGAGCGCCTGCGAGCACTGTTTCCGGTCATATCACCAAAGCGACGTTTATTCTGGCGGAGTCCAACGGTGTCTTTGATACTAGTGGCCAGCCTTTGCTCGATCGTTCTTCTTAGGGCCTGCTCGAGCTCGTTTGTGAGAGCCACAAAGGTGCCGTCTTCGTTAAGGCCAAGACCGTCATGCAACGACTCGATTGCCTCGTTGACTTCAACCAGGAAACAACCCTCAGATCGACGAAATTCCATCTTCAAGACGGTTGACCGGGGTGGCCTTACACCAAGACCGCTCTCCGGGACCATCGATTGCTGTAACACAAGACTTCTCTCGTCTGGTCCCATGGAGAGTGAGAGCTTCCAAGTTCCCTTCTCAGGCACAAGAAGGTCGAGAACGTCGTATGTTCTGCTGCAGCTTAGCTTTTTCCCTCTTGGACCTGAGGTCCAGAAGGGATCGCAGATGATCTTGAGTCTATCAGCGCCAGAAAGCTTGACCTCATATGGACGCCCACTCTTCCACGAACGACCCTGTTTTGCTTAGCCTGTTGCAAATCATCTTTTCTTTCCACGGTTGGTCATCTCACCTTGTCAGCCAAGACCACAAATGCGTTCTCGTCCCATTGTCGATCCGGGTTCCCCGAGCCTCGCAGCATCTGAATGCCAAAAGCGGCACCGTTCTCCATAAACTCCATTAGCGTCATCCGACGTGCCGTAGCCAATGCTGCGCCTTTGGCAATATTGAATGACCTGCTCATGGTCAGTAGAGTTTCTTTCGTAGACTATCAAGCAATCAAGCGGAAGATTCCATACTCGTTACTACCAAAGTTCTGATGGACGAAAATCGGCGGGGGGAGGTCGACGTCTTGGCAGAAGCCTTTCAGCTTTCCCTGCACAGTCTCATTCTTGGCAGTGCCTCCCGAGACGACGACCTTTACCCCCACGTCCGCATAACGGCCCATGAAAGCGGCCAGCTCCTTGATTTCGGTCTCTGCCCGCCTGAGCGGTTTGTCCATGGCCTCTCTGAAAAATTGGGCAGACTGTTGCGCGCTGATCGTTGTCCACATATCGCCGGCGCCCGCGGCGTATCCTCTGGGCGGCTTGATGCGCAGCTCAATCTCTTCGAAGCGGTTGCACTCATGCATTCTGATCTCTTCCCGGAACCTCTTCTGGAACCCGTTTCGGACTTCCGGATTGACGACAATCCTGGATCCCCAGCCTGAGAGGGCGTTGTTGGTGCAGAAGTCGCCGACGGCGGCCTCCCATTGCGCACTACCACCCACGACACCTGTGCATGGTGATTTAGTTAACCAAAGGCCATCAAAAAGGAATATTTACCCGTAAGATAATACTTGGCAACCTTGATGTGACGTACCGAATGGTGCCTCGACTCGCATGAACACAAACTTTTCCTCGGCCCTTCGTACGTAGAACAGGCAACCATTCTATCGTGGAGAATCAGTAAGTTGTAGACCGTATATAGAGAGAATGTGTGTGTCCCCAAGTTACCATGCTGTGGCCTCCGAAGTCGAGGAACATGACGTAGTTGTTTTGCTCATCCCCCATGTATCGATCGACAACATCTGCATCGTCGAAGAAGAAATGGGCGAATGCTTCGATCTCCGTCATGAAGTAGATGTACTTCAGACGATTGTTCCAAGACTTCCTGGGGAAAACCTTCCCGATGAGTTCAGAGTACGATTCCTCCTCCTCGAGGGTCCAGTGAGCGGGGATGGTCAAGCCGATTTCCACGATCTCGAGAGGATCGTTCCTCTTCTCGCAGCGTTTTTGCACTTGCGAAGAAAACGCTTTGACAATCTTTTCCAGACCTTCCTGGCATCTTCTGTCAAAGTTGACGTTACCTCGTCTTCGATTGATCTCTGTGAGCAAGGCGTTGCTCTCTTCGATGCCTCTGCCATTGCCCAGAACGAGCTTGGCCGGAATCTGTAAGGCCGCTGGCACGTCGTCGCCGGTGTAAACGGGCCCGTTACCTGAGATGTTGATGTACCCACTCCAGGAGCCTGACTGGTATCGAGTTTCGTCGCACTTGCTCGACGCCTCGAGGTTGGATATCATTTCGGATCGGTGCTCGTCCATGAAGTAGATGGACTGCCGTATAGCGGTGCTCCCCCAATCGATGGCCAGGGTCCTCATCGAGGCGTCAGTATCAGATTCCCAGGTCGAATTGAGCTACTCACACGCGCTTCCTGGGAAAATTTCTGAATGGCGGCATTCTTTACGGGAATGGATATACTCTCAGGTATGTTCAAGGCATAGACCTGAATTGTCTTGGAACCGCTAATCCTTTTGCTCTCGAGGTTTGAGTAAGTCAAGAGGATAAAACTGGCATGTATGTGCAGGGAAGACCGCAAGGACGCGGAGAAGAAAGATTGACGGGACGCGTCCACATCTTGCTCAAACGAACGACATGGCGTCCGCAAACGGGGCCGAGACCGACCGGCATCGCGAGGGCCCTGCTGGTAGAGGAGGATCATGGTTGAGAAGAGTGTGCAAATTGCGCAGGGATCAGAAGCAAACAAAACGATATGCGTCATGCATTGCCCGGGAGTATTCACTCACTCACTAATATCACATTCGGATGCGTCCGGTCTCGGACATTCCGATTGTTTGCTTCCACAAGCAAGCATGTGTCACCAATCAAGTTGCAGTTTTCTTTGTCAAGACGCAACCCCTAGCATTAATGTAGGCTCACAGCTTGAATGCTGGCCTGGGAACCCGGGTCTGCGTCCACATCATCCAGTTTCAAGCATGCAAACAGACTTGGAGAGGAGTCCCTCCCTGGGTTGTGACCATCACCACTCGCCTGCTTTCTCCTTGCGTCTTTTATTTTTTCATCCTTCCACTGGAATAGCATCAAGCATTCCTTTAATTAGCCTTGGGCAAGAAGTAAGCTCCGCACCTGGCAAATACTATCACGAGAACCCTCGGTGTGATCGTTGCTAACAACAATGATACGAAACCTAGGCTTCTCTACTGGCATAAGATGGAGTGTTCAATTGAAGAATTGGAACTTGCAAAGCGAGGATTGGGGGCCCAGATCCAAACCCTCCGTGATGAGATGGAGCGCCAGTTCAAACGCATATTGACACAAACTGTCGAGGCCCACGAGAATGATCGAAAGAACAACTTTGAGCGGTATCTCACCCGAGCCTCTCTAGAGTGCCCCCCAGACATCTTTGAACGACTCAAGAGCTGGATCAGTTGCCAGTTTCCAACCTACATCTCCGGATTCAACTACTCCCAGGGCGGCTCTTTTTCAATCAACTTCACTAACACGCCCCCGCCTGGCACCTGGGAGCCTATTGTGGTTGATATGAACAAGATCTTTGACCAGATGGCTTCCCCAGCAGCGGATTCTCAAAAGGATGTAAGTTTTGCCAACTGGCATTTCGCTTGCCCGACTTCCCGGCTGACGTTTTGAAGACGGCTACATCCACGGGCGTCCATCCCTCCGAGAACAGACCAACCACGCCCTCACGCAGGCCTCTACCGACGAATCGCAGAGCCTCTCCTCGTACCAGGACCCCCCGCCAGGGAAAGACAGTCAAGTTGCCAACAGCTCGAGTCGAAAAAAACAAGCCTTCTAGCCGGAGCCTGCCGCAGACTCCCCGAAAGCAGAAACGTCCTGCTGGGAATTGCAGCCAGCCCGTAGGCGGAGGAGTGATCAAGACTAGTGTTGCGACCAAGGCTGTTTCCGAAAACCCAAGCTTTGCTTTCCCTTACGATCTCGGAGAAGGGTTTCAATATTACATCCTCCGATGTCCAGCACCAGGATGCCAGTTTTCGTTCTCAACGAGTCCCCTCAGGAATAAGCTGGCTGTTTCGCACTTCAAGGAATGCAAGGTCCCCTTTGTGGATGAAGAGGACATCGTTCGTCGATACGCCCGCCAGTGTAAGTCGTCCACGAACCACCCATGCACAGACAAGGCCTCGATGGGATGACTTGTGCGCAAATACTCCCAAAGAAACTCTGCTTATACCCTTCCCCACAGTACAAAGGCAACGGATGGACCAAGAATCCACGGAGATTAGCAAGATGTGGATTGTCAAATACAACGACCTGGTGGCGAAGGAGAGAAAAAAACGCCGCCGCATAGAAGCAAAGTCCGCACCCGAGAGCCACAAGGTACATGTAATCGATGGATCCTCGACGGAGTCATCCGAGATGTCGCCAAGAGATGCAGAGATCCAGCAGATGTGAGCTCAATTCCGTATGCCGTGTTTGCGGCGCTAATCAGACCGCGATACTCACATGGGCCAAACTCACAGATATGACATTGAGAATCTTGCTAAGCCCACTACAGTGCAGGGAGGAGGGTGATTCATTTAGGAGTCATGCACAGAAACGATCGTGCATGTCACAGGCCATGCAAAGCTTTCTGTGACGGGAGGATGGTTGGGCCGGAAATAGAGCAGAAGTAATCAGCATCTGATCTCGCCTTCAAGCCTTGTTCTGCTTAACGTGAAAGCGTACATCAAGGTCATAGTCGATTGATTATTAGATATCTATCTTCGACCCCTTTTTATATCCGCGATTCTAGAACCATCCAATCTTGCCATTGTATGTACCGTTAAGGGAATTGGTATGTTTTCCAGTAAGGTGAAACTCGGTTTACCGGAATTCCTGGCAATGGACAAGCTTGAACCAGAGAAGTCATGATTGGAATGTTGTCTTGGCAAGCCGTCGGTGGCCACGTCTGATGATGCCTTGACACATGATATATTCTCAGCCTGGCTCTTCACATGGGCATGGTGCTAGTTTCATCAATGATTGTACAGGTATTGAAAGAGTCTACATAAATATACATAGATAGCTCATTCTTCTGGGCCATGATTGCATAGTTACACTGCTGAAAAAGCATATGCCACGCCGAAGAGGATCGAAGTGGCGAGACCGGCCTGTTACCGATAGGGGCCCGAGTCCGTCGGGTCCGCGGAGGATGCGGTTGCCGTGAGCCCCCGATCACATATGGCCAAACACGTAGCTCGATTTGCCTCCAGAACAGCCAGAAGAGGCATTATGCCGGGGTTATAAGTCACCTTCTTTCCCTATTTCGGAGAATTATGAGACACGTCTCCGGGAATGCAACTAGTTTCCATACTGTAAACCGAAATCCGACCGGCTGCAAGCCATAGAGACAATATCGAACGCCTTCTTTGTCTGTTCCCCTCAGCCCATGCTTCTTTTCGCCACTAACCCGACTTAACACAAGGTCTATTTTGCCTTTTGCCCCTGGTGAAAACAAACTAATCTTCCTCGCCGTTAGGTGCTGGAGGTGCTCTGCCAGTCATCTTGATTTCATCCATGCCCTGTGTATTTCACCGTCATCACATAGCACTGTAAAATCCCCTGCCTATTGCGAGGTTGTGTTTCACGAATCGCAGGTAGTACGTCCGTATGAACACTAGCAACATACACACACAACTTACAATATTCTCGTCCATGACCACATCCGCTCGACAGACACAGCCGCCACTACTTTTTCGGAAATGGCTCTCTTTCAATTCATTGTCGCGCACACCACGCGCCTCCTTGCGATACTCATTCTGCTCACCGCAGTCCTTGGTCCCCATGCCGTCATCGCTCGGTCCGGCCCCGGCAAGCGACGGCGGGGCGTCCCACTTCCACCGGGCCCCCCGGGTAGGCCGATCCTAGGCCACCTTCATATCCCTTCGACCGAGAACCCCGAAAACGCATATGCCGCGTGGTCCGAGGAATACAAGTCTGACGTGTTATACTTCAATATACTGGGACAAGACGTCGTCGTGCTCAACTCGGTGCGTGCCGCCGTGGACCTTCTAGACAGGCGCGGGGCGAACTACTGCGACCGCCCGCGCTTCGTTCTGTTTGAGGAAATGGATTGGAGGAAGACTTTGACGTTCCTGAGATGGGGCCCTGAATTTCGGATGCACCGAAGTATCTTGCGAAAGAGCTTCTCCCGGACTAACATTGTGGCATACCGCGAGCTGCAACAGAGGGAGGCTTCGACGTTGGTAGAAGGTCTCATGGGGGACCCTACGTCTTGGGAAACCGCCTTACGGAGGTTTGCGACTGCGGTGATGATGAACATTGGATTCGGGGTCGACGTAGAAAGCGACGACGACTCCTATGTTCAGATAGCTGCAGATGCGTCGTATGCCCTTGGCCATGCAGGGGCGCCAGCTGGTACCCCAGTGGACTTCTTCCCCTTCCTAACATATCTGCCAAACTGGCTGGTCAGAGACCGCTCCCTCAGATTTGCGAGGGACTGGAAATGGGCCATCCGGCGCCTCCACGACGTGCCGTACTCGGAAGTAAAGGCACAAAAGAATCCGAAGGAAAGCCTCGTCAAAGTCATGCTCAACTTACAAAGAGACCAAGCCAAAACGGGATCTCTAGAGCTTTCGAGTTTCGATGGACGACATAAAAGGGGCTGCAGGGGCCGTCTACGCCGCGGGGCAGGACACGACATGGGCTACACTGATCGTGCTCGTCCTCAACATGACCCTCCACCCCGAAGTGCAGAAGAAGGCTCAAGTTTTGATCGACGAGGTCACTGGGGACAACAGGCTACCTACTTTCGAGGACAGACCCAGGCTACCTTATACCGACTAATAAATCGTCCAGGAGACTTTACGATGGTGCCCCGTATCTCCTCTCGGGGTGCCGGACCGATCATTGGAAGACGATATATACAACGGCATGTTCATTCCCAAAGGCTCCGTCGTCTACGCCAATGCTCGCGCGATGACGCAAGATGAGCGTGCTTACTTCGATCCCGGGCGTTTCAACCCAGATAGGTATTCCCCTGCGGATCAAGGCGGCTACGGCGAGCCGTTCCCTGTGGGACAATTCGGCTTTGGCAGGAGATTGTGTGTAGGGCAACATCTTGCCGAAGCAAACGTTTGGATTGCAGTCGCTTCTATGATTGCAACGTTAGACATAGGAACAGCACTAGGGCCGACAGGAGAGGAAGTGCTACCCAAGGTGGAGTTAACAGCTGGGCTGACAAGTCACCCAAAGACCTTTCCTTGCCGCATGAGCCGAAGGAGGCGGAATGCTACCGGAAGTCGTATGCCATACGTGCGTGGGGGGGGTTGACGAATCCTAACCCCAGTAGAGCACTTTGCGGTGCTACACTTTGATGATCTCCTCTTCAAGTTTGGCCAAGGCCTTTGCTCCCTCCCCGTCCATCATACGCATATTAGTGTCAAACAAACCAAGCACACAGTACACAGTGTCTTCTTCTCCAGTCTTTCCTCAGCTCAGGACGCAGAACATATTCTCTGCGCCATTAGCATTCTTCAACACGATCCTCTTTGTCATGCAGTCACTTCTGCTGTATCAAATCTTGACATTAATAATTATTTGTCATACTAAAAACGACGCCGTTAGTGGCAGAGCAGCAACTAACGCCTTATATAGGACCTATAAGGTCACAACATTATTATATTTCAAAAACTCTAAAACTTGCTCGGCAATAGCCGGCAATCCAAGCCTCTATCAGGGAGACAAGGGGCCCGACTACGGCGAACTGTCATTCGTCTATGCGCGTCTATGTGCGTCTATCTGATTGAATGGTTTCATTTCCCGGAGAACTTCACGTCGCCTCCCACGCGTCTGCAATAGCGCCCCAGTACTTGTCAGGGAACACGCGCATGTGGCCGACGTGGCCGGTGCCCTCGAAGAGGGCGGCGTTGTATGCATAGCCCTTGGCCTTGGACTCGGCCATGTTTTGTTCAATGTCCTCATAGCCGATGAGGGGGTCTTCTTTGCTGTACAGGAACAGCTTTCGCGAGCGCTTGGAGACGTACTTGGGGTCGCCGATGGCCTTGACGCTGAAGACGGGCGCGCTCTCGCGACCGATGAGATATTCGTAGGCGTGGTTCAGGAGGAGGAAGATGGCCATGATGAACTGGGTCACGACGAAGGGCCAGGGGAACCAGCCGGCTGTCCCCAGCGCCATGGCGAGGGACCAGCGCTTGAGGTTGCCGATCGTCAGGATCACGCTTCCCGGCGTGGAGTCGTACGAGGACAGACGGTGCGGCATGGGACGGCCGTATCTCTGTCGATAGGCGTAGAGGGACCCGGCGTAGTTGATGCCGCCGGTGTTGGACATGACGTGCAGCAAGACCGCGTCCTCGTCGGGTCCCGCTGTGTCCGAGTCGGCCTCCGGGTACGCGAGGTCGATGACGGGGCTCATGTTTGCTGCGCGGGTTTCGAGGTCCTCCCTCATGGCCTTCACAATGGGCGCTAGAACGACGATTTGCCTCGCGTGAGGGAAGAGCTTACGGAAGCCATCGGCGTACTTGGCGACGTGCTTGGGAAGGGCGTCGCCCCAGCTGTAGATGACTACGACCCTCGGGTGGTCGGGCGGCGGGTTTGCGCCGGCAGCCAACTCTTCTCCTTCGCGGACAAAGATCTGGTCTGTGACGGTTTTGAAGCCGGGGAAACGATCCGATTTCACGGCCATTCTTAACGTAACTGGCGGCAAGACGAGGAGAGCTGAGGACCAATCAAGTAAGCGGGATAAGGGTTGGATTTTTGGACATGTAGGCACAAATTGAGTTTGAGATTGACGTCTTCTCAGCCGGGGACGGCGGGCTTCATATTACGTCCACCACAAGGAGATTTTCTGCTGACTGATCTCGTCCCAGCGAAAATGCTACCCAAAAACCAACACCAGGGAGCTGGTAGCCGGTATGCCCCCCTGACGCCTCGTTGGGACGTCATGGATACATGGATCTGGATTGTTGGGACTCTATTGGAGCCTCTTTCTTATGGAGGATCGATGAGTGGCTTATGAGCATGGTTTTCCGAGTGGGCTCTCGATGCCACTCCTCAGCCAATCTCACGTCATCTAAGCCATCACCACGGCTGAGCCGGCAGGACGCGTACAGTACGGAGTAGATGAATAGACAAGAATGGGATTTGTGCCCCACTTGCCGAGGTACAGCTTCTACCGAAACGTTGCCAAGAACTCCAAAGGTCTTTGTGGCCACGTCCAGGAGGCGGCTCAAGCAGCGGCCGGCGAGTCAGGTGACAATACGAAGAGCCGAGGCACAAAGGGCCGCCGAGACAGGACGAATTCCGCCCGACATTCCATGCTAATCTCATAGGAGCATAGCTGCATAGGTAATAAGAGCCGTTCCAGGACGGACACGCTTCGGCAAGGCCCCCTGGGATGAACCGGACCAACTTCTCCAGATCCCCGTGACGAGTGACACACCTCCGCATTCTAACCTCCTGCGAGATTTCTGATAATTGCCCACCGACTTTGGGATTTCTGTTTTGTTGCTTGTCGCAGTCTATCGAGCATCCGCATTGCCGGCGGGTCCGTCCCTTCAAAGTCGTTGGCGTAATGTCAACCTCCGAAGAGCTTGTACCGTTCAGCGAAGCTACAAAGATAACAAGACTACAGCCGGATGTATATAGTGCCAACCTTGTCTCTGGCTGGTGCACTGGCTCCGGTCAGTAGCGGTGAAAACCGTCACAGCAACCCGCGCGGTCGGTCGGCTGACATAGTGCAGTCCCCAATGGCGGCTACGTCGCGTCTGTGATGCTGCGCGCGGCATCTCTGCACCTGACAGAGCGTGGGCAGCCCGACACCATCTCTGCCCATTTCGAGTACGTCAATCGTGCGGAAATAGGGCCTGCGATACTTATCGTTGAGGAGGTCAAGATCGGCCGGAACCTCTCGACATTGCACGTCTCACTTTACCAACACGACCTGCTACCAGCCGCCCCTTGGTTCACGCCTAACTCGCAGAGGAATGTCGTCGGCTACTTTATCAACACGCGCTTAGTTGCCGAGAAGGGGCTCACCCTCGCGACCGGATGGGACATGACCCCTCCGCCCGAGCCGGCCGACTTTGCCCTCCTGTCCCTGGACCAAGACCAGCACTGGGTGAAGAAAGAGAAGCTCAACGCGCGCGCGACGTCCTATGTGCGCGCGCACAACAACGTCGAATACTACGCGCCGCGCGAGGGCACGCGTCGGGGCATCGCGGACCTGTGGCTGCGGTTCAAGTCTGGCGAGAGGTTCACCAACGCATCGGTTGGGTTTGTCGCGGATGCGTATCCGACCGTCATTGAAGCCTGGAGACCGACGCGCGACGAGGAACAGACCCCGTTCCGGTACAACGACATGTTTTGGTATCCGACTCTTGCTCTGAATCTGGACGTGAAGAAAGCGTTGCCCGACGAGGGGGCCGAGTGGCTCTTTATCCGGTCCATGGTCAAAGTGATTCGAAATGGCAGACTCGATCTCGAAGTCACCATCCTAGACCAAAGCGGAGATGTGGTGGCGCTGAGCACCCATGTCAACATGGTCTTATCCGCCGACAGGAATCTGAGCGAACGAAGTCACTCCAAGAGCAAAATATAGAAAATTACACAACATCATCAACAAGGTTGTCACAGCTTACGAGGCAATCCACAGGCTGCACGTCCTTCACAGAGATGCGGACCCACGCGACATTGTGCATGAGCAAGGAAATGGCAACGTTATGATTGTGGGCTTCGAGCGAGCAGAGTTCCGCGGTCGTCTATCTCTCGGCTCACTCGGCCCTAATGCTCGGAACCAGAGGAAGCGAAGGGGAGCAAAGAAGCGACAAAAGGATGATTTTATAAATGTGAGGACAATAGTAGACCCACAGTTGCCGTTGCTACAACTGTTCTTCTATATCGCCACGACAATGAAAGAGGAGGAATCTGTCATCCTGAGTGTCTCGCGGCTGGTATAATGTATCTAGGACGTCTGGGCGTCCGGGCATGCAGCCGGTTGATTGGCTGTCGTTGTGGTCAAGTAGGGCTTCAAAAGGTGAACATTCGCACTTGCAGTAGTGAAGGTGCCAGAGCTCGCAAGGCAAACCGGCACACTCACAGTCATGAGGTTGACGATGCGGTAAGGGGGCAGGGGAGGAAACTAAGAGGAGCTATCTTCCGGACCCTTTTGCTCGCCATGTCGCTTTGAGTCTTCGTATCGTGTTATATAAGCGTCTGCAACGTCGGGAAAGCTTTCTTGTTCCAGCTTCTGCTGCACGCGCCTCCTCCGATTCACACGCTCACTGTGGCGCTCATTAGCGTAGCCAGGAAAGCCGAAGCCCAAAGCAGAGGAAACGCGGAACTTGGTTCTGACCCAGTGGCGCGGTACATATCCGGCCATCTCCCAAGCAATGACACCAACCGAGACATTATTCGTTTGAACCAAGTTGACTATCACATTGTAGGGTCCCATGTCGCTGTGGGATAGTACCAGATCCGAGCAGTCCATGCCAATCTCACTGCAATATGCGAGCTGGGCCTCAGGACTCCGAGTATTTTTTTTTTATTTTTTTTGCCGGGAGGTGACATCCGATTCCCGTTAAGATGTCTGCCATCGACGCCACAAATAGTAGCACTCTTCCCCTCATGGCAGATAAGGTGTTTGCAGATAGTAACAACCTAGTCGACGCAAGAGTGCTTCCCTGATTCCGCCATATGCGGCCACGCACTCTCTATTGTCTGGCCTGGGCGAGTGTGCGATGTCGCTGGTCATCTAACCGAATGGAGGAATTACAGTATGGGAGCGACAGGTGACGGGCACTGGCACTGGCGAGCAAGCAGCATCGACGTATTCATATGATCAAGAGAAATTCTAACGTTGAATTAGGCAGTCCAGGCGCAGGTCTCAAGATGAGTGAAGATATGGCAGTGCAGACCTCTATCTAATGCAGTAGATCAATGTTTCGATGTAGGATGTGGGGGTGATGACAAGCTTCTGTCTTGCTTAACCTCAACAAAATTGAGAAAGGCCATCCTCTACGGCCTCAAAGTAAGCTATAAGTTTTATGCATCTATAGAGCTCAAGTTCCCAGATATGATTAGTCTGGCTTGTGTAGGGTTAAACCTGGAGATGGAGTAAACGCTAAAGCTACAGCTAAATGATAGGCTATTGGGTACAATAGAAGATAGTCTTCAGTTATGCCTAACCTTTTGGTATCATCCCGGCCACAATTGTTAAGAACTGGTAAGTTATACAACTGTTACCTCGCAGATTACGTCAAATATAACGCTAATCTTTTTACAAGGGCACTGCGGTTAAGTAGGCAACGATTTGCTATGCATGTACACCATTTGAGATATTATAGGCTTCAGCAAGTGGCACTCTTTTCTTAGCAACTGTTGATATTTGGTAGACAAGATTTCATCGGTGATAGGCGTTAACAAGGACGGCAAAACCCTCTGCCAATCACCTTGTTTTCCGCGCTCAACGCTGCCGGCGCCGGAGCGGAGGTACAAGAGGGGGGGGGAAAGCCCACGTGGTTCCACTTTGTGCCGCCCCTATCGCCGTTCTCGGCGCCTCGGTCACCTCCGTACGTCCAGCTCACCGTCTCTCCTCCTACCGGTCCGCTGGGAAGCTCAAAGAGTCGCAACAAAAGCCGGGCCTCTATTTGACCTCTTGAACCAATTCTCCTAAAGCATAGCATCGTAGCCAACAACGCCAACCCGCATCTAGCACAATGGACTACTCATTACAGAACCACAGGTCTCTGATCGGCTCCAAGGCGTCAGACCTGCCCTCACCCTCACTGGTTCTGAGCTTGCCGGTCATCAAAAAGAACATCGAGAAGTTGCACCAGGACGTGGAAAAGGCCGGAGTTACTCTCAGGCCTCATGTGAAAACTCTCAAGGTGCATCGCTTGCCTACCTTGTCTTTCTCTATTATCTCTCGTCCAACGACTAACAAGTCTGCAGAGCCTCGAGGTAACCCGTCTGATGCTTGGCAATGGCAAGTTCAAGAAGACAGTGGCATCCACGTTGTCAGAAATCCGTGGCCTTTTACCGCTGGCCGAGGAGGGGACTCTAGATGAGGTAAAAAGGCTTCTTGTCCATGCATATTTCCACCCCGGGTGCTGACAAGCATATCCTAACAGGTTCTTTACGGGCTCCCCCCTGCCCTGGGGGCCATCCCGTTCCTGAGCGACCTACGAAAGTCGGTCAAAATCCTCCTCATGATCGACCACGAGAAGCAGATCGCCCTCCTCGAGGACTTCGCAAAGAAGAACCCCGAGACTTCTGGGGGTGCCTGGGACATTTACATCAAGCTCGACGTGGGCACAAAGCGCGCGGGTCTGCCCCTCGGCGGTGAACGTCTCCAGAAGCTCATCCAGCGCGCCGACGGGTCGTCCGCAGTCTCGTTATACGGTTTCTACTGCCACGCCGGCCACTCGTACGCTTCCCGCACGCAAGAAGAGGCAGAGAGCTTTCTTTCGGACGAGATAAACGGCGTCTTGGGCGCTGCAAAGTTGATTGTGGGCGACCGGAAGCTCACCCTGTCCGTCGGCGCCACTCCGACAGCGCATGTTGTGGGCAGTCTCAAGACGACGATTCCCGACAACGTGACTCTGGAGCTTCACGCCGGTGGGTAATAACTCACTGAGAGCGCTGGTGTAGTCTAGTCGACCGCTGACACCTCGTCCCTTAGGAAACTTCCCCACGAACGATCTGCAACAGGTCGCGACGGGGCTCGTCGGCCCCGAGGACCAAGCCGTCCGCGTCATCGCCGAGGTGTGCAGCGTGTACCCCGAACGCAACGAAGCCCTCATCAACGCCGGCACCATCGCCCTCTCAAAGGAGACCGGGCCGTTCCCGGGCTTCGGCAGCGTGGTGGGGAAGCCGGGCTGGGCGGTGGTGAGGATGTCTCAGGAGCACGGCATTGTGGGGGAGGTCCAGAGCCCCGGCTCGAAGAACGCCGAACCCGAGAAGAGGGACGTGGAGGCCAACTTCGAGATCGGAGACAAGGTCTTCCTCAATATCCAGCATGCGTGTATAACCGCAGCATCCTTCTACGTGTATTATGTCGTGGATGAGGATGATGTTGTCAGGGACACCTGGGTGCCGTGGAAGGGTTGGTAGCCACGCGAGGTTTGGATTTGTTGCGTGTCAAGAAAGAAGGCAAAATGCAGTCAGCTTCCCCCCCCTTTCTTTCGCTTGCTCGCTAAATCGCTCGTTTGCCCGAAAAGAATTCCATATAATTTGGCTCGCGCCTCCCAAACACCCCAATACCAACGAAATATCCCAGTGCAACTAACTGCGTGTTGACGCTCCACCAATCCAGCAACGCCCGTCATTTGAAAGAATCTTCCTTCCATTAGTGTCTCATGCAAAGGATATCCATACTTGTTTCTCGTTCATCACACGACAGACGTTCCACGGCCCTGCGCCGACGTCCGCCGGTGTCACTTCATTGTGGTCCCAGACGTGCTGCAGCAGCACAGAGGTCTGGCGAATGTTACCCAGGCCAATGGTCGCAAACATATGGCCCAGCCTCTCATGCAGGAACGCTTGCTGCCCCTTGTCCGTTACGCAAGAGCCGATGATGGTGATGGGCCAGCATAGGCTTGTGTTGATGCGGACGCTCGGGTCCAGTTGCGCGAGGTGCGATAGAGCCCCGCTGAGGGCGGACTGTACGGCCACCGAATGCAGACTGTCATTGTGTTGAGAAAGAGGGTGTAATGCCGTGTGAAGGTATAAGAGAATAGCCTTCTGGTATATGTACCCCGCCAGGGCTACGTTTTCGCTTACTGTCGGGTTGGGCTGCCAGTTCTGTATCTGGCCCAGGAGCTGAGCAAAGAGGATAAAGTCGTCGGCCGAGGGCTGCCAGTCGGAGTTTCCCGCATGACCCATCATGCGCCGGCCCATATCGAAGACGGATGGGATCAGGAGTATCAGGTCTAGCCAGCAGCCAGTTAGGCTACCAATGTACGAGGACGCAACGAGCTCTGTCGCAAGAAGCAACAGGTCGTTACTAAGGAAGAGTTGGTCGCTTAGACGCGCGTCAATGGATATCATGCTGACCGTTGCCGTGTAAAGATAGTATTCGGTCAGAAAGTCTTTGAGCGACTTGTGGAGAAGCGTACTGTTTGCTGACAAGAAAGGGAGGATGAGAGATTGCGCTGCCATCAGGTGGTCGAGAATAGTGCCGTTCACATCGCCCTTGGCCGTCTATGGAAGTGTCAATATCTGGACACGAGATCCGTCACAGGTTCACAAGGGACGTCCTGCAAGCGAGACAAGAACAGGGCCACCGGCTGCACTAACCTCGACAAGGCATAGAATCAAAGCTCCGATACCTAATATCAACGTTTCTTCGCCGTTTTGCCCGCCCATGAACGTGGAGATGTTGTGCTGGAAGAGTCGCAGTGACTGGTTATAATATTTTGTGGCGACCCTGTCTGCGGAAACCAAAGATTTGGCAGCCCTGTGGACGGCACTCTGGGTGAGGAGCAGTTGAAGCACAAGGTCGCTGCCGAAGGCCAGCGGTATCAGTTGCACGGAAAAGGGGTTTTCCAACGTTGATCCGTTGGCCATACTTATTGTCGTCGCGCTCAGGTAATGGCTCAGCAGCTCCAGGGCGTTCTCGTCGTGGTTCCCGCCGAGCAGACTCATCCCCCTGCTCATGAAACTGCTCGCATCCGAGGCTCTCCGGAGTGGTGAGCACAACATCTGATCGGCCGTCTCATCGTCGTCGAGGTCATCGCCCTCAATCGTTGAGAAGGACAGTGGCTCGTTGCATACCAAGCCTGCGATTGATGCGTCATCTGATGTATCGAACTGGTAAGAGACCCCTGCATCTTGAATATGATGACCCGCGGCCGCGGTGATTGGGGTTACTGTGACGGGGGGCGCAGGAATGGTTCTAGTTGGCTGAGAGCTTGGTCCCGGACTCGAGGCAATCGTGGTAGCAGCGGGGGACTCGGATGATGTGGGCTGCGATGCAAAGTTGAACGGCTCGAGGCCAAGCGAGGAGTCTCGAACGGCTTGCGGACTCTGTGATGCTCCGGTCGAGCTTTCCGGAGACGCCGTTGAACGAGCCGCGGGTTGTCTGGCGGTGTGAGATGCTTTGTCTTGTGAGACCGAGGGCTCGCGAGCTGAACGCGACGCGCCACTACTGGACCCCGTCAACGGCCATTGACATTCCAGCTTATTTCGCTCACAGCCGCGGCAACGCGGCTTCGTCTCGTCACATTTCTTCTTCCGACCGCGACAGGTTAAGCAGCCCGTCCGAACGCGGAAGATCGGACCCGCAAGCGTACGGCGGGGTTTAACAGCATCCGGCGACATGGCGGCCGGAACAACCGCGGTGGAAGCAGCACAGATAAAGATGCCAAGTCAACCGCTCCGCTGCAGAAGTCTGGGGAGGGGGGGGGGAAGCTGCTGTCAAGGGTTGCGCTCAATGGCGAAGGCACATAGAGACAAAATGCTTACGTAGATATCGATGTGATAGATAATAGCCCAGACGCTGGCAAGAAACCCAACCCGTCGGATGCATCTGCGTGGACCAGATAAGGAAAAGTTTGCCGGGGTCAGTCGAGACTCTACCTACTCCTCGTTGTCTCGAGCGCGGTCCGCCGCATGGACAGGCCCACTTGATGCCGGTAATGAGCGCGGTAAAATATTCGATTGGTCAACCCCAGCATCCTCAGAGTTCAGGCCGGGTTACCCCTACGACGAGCCAGTTCCAGCTTTGTCATGTTGCAAACCGACTGGCTGCAATGGGGGCCTCATGACCTCATTGGGGAATAATCATGGAAGCAACGAGACATCCCCGCTGATCCACATGAGTTTCTTGCGCGCTTGGAGTGTGCTGGTGGAGTTGCAAGGATGTTTGGCGGCGTGATGGATATGGCAAGTTGATAAGGGGAGATGGTCAAGAGCTTGAAGCTGCAGTCTCCATCCAGGTGTTCTCAGATTGTATCATGAAAACGACGCCGCTGATCGCGTGCAGTAATTATTACTCTATATGCTTCGTGACACTGCATATAGTTTCCCGCCCCTTTAACAGCGGGGGCGACAAGAATAGCCTTGAAACCATCTCATTGTGTACGTGCCGCCAAACTCTAGGTGGGTTATCTTCCTCCTGCGTGAGTAAGGTGTCGAAGGGCTGGCCAAGTTATCAAGATGACTGTTTATAAGATACAGCGTAGTACTGTCAAGACACACGAGCTACTACATGACTCGGCTCATGACTGTCGCAAATACGATGCGGGTGATCACAGGCTGCGGTTGACGCGTTATGCCTTTATGATAGACTATAATGGCTTGAATTGATGCAGAGAAGACGGAAAGCGATCTGTCAAACTAGTTGTTCTGGTACTTCTCGAATAAAGAAAAAGAAAAAAGGGAAGAAAAAAAAAAGGTAAATTAGTGGATTGGGGTACGCACATGTATTATTCGTAATGTTAGATGATATCTACTCATTGGGACGACCGATTAGACTTCAAGTAGTAAACACCCTCGCTATGGCACTTAATCACAGTTGTAAACTAGTATTATCTAACGAAAGCAGGAGCAAGAGACACCGATATCGTTCGTAGCTATATCATCCAAAACATACCTATCATCAATAATGTGACGCAGCTCAAGGTCGAAAAAATAGAAAGAGATTGAAAACAACCTATTTCGTGTATTACAGATATTCATTGCAACCTGTATAATCAACGTCTTCTTTTCCTTTTTGTTTCATTTTGCACACGTTCGTCAATGGTTGACTATTAAATTAGACATAGCATAGGACGAGTCACAACAGCATGCACATTGAATGCCCGTTGAATCTTGCGGGTCTACCGCGCAAGCAGCAAAGGGGCCAACGAGTATTCACCTGAGTAATATTCTGTGATGAAACAGCTAGTAGTATATTCTCGATTTGCCCTCGGTAAGTGCCGAGCCTCACTGGATGAATGCGCAACAGCGACCGGGTACATTGATCTATAGAAGTGCGGTAACGTAAGTACATGTGTGTATTAATAGAATAAATGCAACAAATCACCTAGTAACAGCTGGCAGCGCAATGATATCAGTTCTCTTCTGATGCATGAACTCTAGTACTGCTGTTCTTGCATGCTATACACGACGTGTCATCGAAGCGTAGGCGTGGTGGCGGCGGTCATGAGACATCAGATGAAAGTCCTATAGGTCTTCCCTAAATAGTACGATAAAGGCTCTGGTAAATTATATGGCGGGGGCGACATCGCTTCCGCGTTGTAGATTTGTGATAGGCTTTCATCGGGTATCAACCTGGCGAGCATTGATGATACCTGTGCGGGACAATTCACCAAAAGGCTTGGAATTGCGTCTCGCTCTACGGTGTGGCGAGCCAATAGACATTGCATTGCTCTTTGTTCCTATCTGATATGAGGTCCAGGTGTTGAGGGCAAGCCCACCAATGAACGCGCCGAGTCTAGCGAACCTGTACTGAGATCTGTGTATTTCCGGTTAGGCATCTAGATAGGTGGCATGCAGCATCCTGCACATCGTCCGTCTTACACACCACCACGTCCCCGAGCTGAGACGTATTGAATCCTATCTGTGGAGAAGGGGGGGAAAACATGAGTAGACCATGGAGGGGCTGTGCTGTCGTAATGTGACTAGGCATCTCTGTGAGCGCCTTCATTCCGAAGGGCTGTCGGAGGGGTAATGGAGGCCTTAGTATTCTGCTTCCTGCAGCACAGGTGCATCGGTAAGACCAGCCACAGGCAAATGCGTGAAGAAGGACACGAAGAGAGTATGGCCAGACACGTGGATGGTACGCCACTCACATACCGTGGGTTAAAAGCGTAGTCTCTTTGCGTTGAATAGAAATATTGGTTTTCATGAAGTAATAGGGGTTTCATAACGCTTACTGCACGCTCGCGCAACAGCCAGCAAGTCTAGTATCACCACCACCCTGCAGGTGTTGTATAACCACAACAGCGATGTCGGTGTCCCGGACGAAACCCGGACGAGAACTGCTTCGTGCCTCACCCAGATATGCTGCTGGCCATAAAGGATTCGACCTCTGCACCGCCGTCGGACAGATACGCCTCCTCACCGCTTACCAACAAACGGCGAGGTGGGCGCCTAAAGCAGCATCGAATCCAACCCCCCCTGGCCTGGCTTATCAAGGGATTCCTCGGTGTGTATGCACTGCAGTCTTGGTTTTGTCTCCAGGCAACTGAGACATTTTGGCTGCGACAATACCTGCTGCCGCACCTCAAGTCCACAGGTCTACTACTAGATATTAATCTTGAATACAAGTTCCCCAAACACGAAAGATGCGGTAACCAAGTCCGCCGCGCATGCCGGTTACACAATGCAGTAACCATACATTAGAATAAGCAATTCATCATCAGGCACGTATGAGGGACGATCTACGCACTGCGTACCTGAGCCGAACCGTCCTCCGTCACACTACGAGTGATACCAGGTACCTAAGCGCGTTGGATGCGGCGCCAACGTCACTTGGGACCGTGCCGGGAGAAACATTACCGCTGGTTGGGATGCCACGCCTGCCAGTCTGTAATATAAAAGAAAAACTAGCGGTAGGAATACCTAGAGGTAGGAATCTCCGACCAGCTCGAAATTCCATGGGCATTCAGGCATGGTGACGGTGTCTTGGCGAAGGCCTTGGCATGCAAGTCATCCACATGCCAGTCCAGCCTGCTCTTACTACGTATAATAACGCCCGAGAGAATGTCACATTCGACGCAGTGTCTCACCCCTCGCTCTTTGTCCTCTCCCATATGTTCTTGACCTCACTTACTAAACATATATGGAGGACTTGTATTACAACTCGACGTCGCAGTTGGTTACAAATCAGAATGGAAAACATACTCATCAACTACCCAGAGTACAAGTCAACGTCCCGCCTGGACAATCTCCGCGCAACAGATTACAGCTACCTCGATAAGCAAGGCCATCTCTACCTAGACTTCACTGGCGCGGGCCTAGCTGCGCAGTCCCAGCTCCGCGCCCACGAGAGCCGGCTCAAGCAGACGCTCTTCGGGAACCCCCACTCCATCAACCCAACAAGCCAGTCGGCCACCGACCTCGTGGAAGACACCAGGGCCCGCGTGCTCGCCCACCTGAACGCCTCCCCGGACGAGTACACCGTCATATTCACCCCGAACGCGACGGGAGCGGCGAGGCTCGTCGCCGAGGCCTACCCCTTCAAGAGGCGGACGAGACTGGTCCTCACATCTGACAACCACAACTCGGTCAACGGGCTGAGGGAGTTCGCGCGCGGGAACCATGCCCAGACCATCTACATCCCCGCCCGCGCGCCGGATCTGAGGGTAGACCCGTCCGATCTGATGTCAGCGCTAAAACCTCGTAGGCGAGGGCTTTTGGGCTCCCCCCACCCCCGCAGGAGCGGCTTGTTTGCATACCCGGCCCAGAGCAACTTTAGTGGTGTGCGTCATCCGCTCTCCTGGGTCGGCGTGGCACAGCAGCAGGGGTACGACGTGCTGCTTGATGCCGCGGCTTACCTGCCTACGGCGAAGCTCGATCTGTCAGCCGCCGGCGGCGTCCAACCAGAGTTCGTCATCGTCAGCTGGTATAAACTGTTTGGGTACCCGACTGGAGTCGGTTGTCTGATTGTGCGGCGCAGCGCGCTGGCCCGGCTGGCCCACACGCGGCCGTGGTTCTCGGGAGGCACCGTCACGGCCGCGTCGGTCGGCGCACACTGGCACGTCATGGCGCCGGACGAAGCGGCGTTCGAAGACGGCACGGTCAACTTTCTGTCGATCCCCGACGTCCATTACGGCCTGGACTGGCTGGACGGCATTGGCATGCCCCTGATCGCGACCAGGGTCCGGTGCTTGACCGGATGGTGCCTCGAGCGTCTACGAGCGCTAGAACACAGCGACGGGTCGCCGGTGGCCAGGATCTATGGCCCGACCAGCATGGTATCACGGGGCGGCACGATATGCTTCAACTTCCTAGATGCGGGCGGCCGGGTGGTTGACGAGAGGCTGGTGGCTGTGGAATCATCGGCGCAGAAGATCTCGTTGCGCACCGGATGTTTCTGCAACCCGGGCGCCGGCGAAGCGGCCTTTGGGCTGAAGAAGAGGCTGCTGGAGACACTAAACAAGGTTCATACCAGCTCCTTGGACGACTACGTGCGTCTACTGGCCCCGGTCGGAGCCGTCCGCGTCTCTTTCGGCTTCGTATCGACGGCGGAGGACGTGGATCGTTTCATTGCATTTGCAGAAAAGACGTATCGGGACAGGCTGACACCTGTCAATGGCCTACCGGTATACGATCATTGCTGAGTCCACGTGTGGGCTGTCCTCCATTGATCGGCGGCCGTTGACGGACGCGGATACCCTCCCGCCCTCTTCTCGCCCGTGCGGCCCCGGAACGGAATGACCCAGACGGGCCGAACCCAGCCTAGCCATGTCGTTCATCCCGTTACCCATATCTCGTCACAAAACGGCGCACGAAGAGGGTTCTTAACGCGCTTAATAACTGATATTCTTCGGTTGGTTTGGGGATTTCTCAACAGGGAAGCATCAGGATCGGCCAGACGCCTGCAGCAAAGACCCGGCAGCACTAAGCTGACCATGGATGAGAATGCAACATTGATGAACTCCGGACCAATCAGCTATCCCAAGCAACCTTCAGCTGAGAACTCGCCTCCGTATCATCACCATGTTTTTTTTACCTCGTGCTGGGTCTGAGTAAGCCGTTGGACGCTGTCTGGTTGCGATAAGCAGCCAAGCCGAGTCAATCGGCATGCTTCGCTTCAACCCTGCCCCTAAATGACCAATAGGTAATAGGCTATCGGCGAGACAAACAAACTCGCATGAACCCGAACGTGTAAAGCAGCTGTTTGCTGGGTCTTCTTAGCCTTCCGGGGTGCCGTTGGACATTGCATTGTCTATTGGCGGTGTCTGTATGATGGAGGAAAATTGCCCCTCGATGCTGCGTGGTGTCCAGGAATCCCCCCCCCTTCTTGTCTACTATGTATGGTGCCCAACTCCCCGGTCCTCGACGGGCCTGCATATGTCGAAATGAACCAGTTCCGTTGGTGTTCAGTGAAGGCAGCCATGATTCGTTTTTTATCGACTGGGCGATCACCTCCCCCTCTATGTGAGGTTTGACTTCTCTGCTTTCTCCCGACTGCCTCTTCTTGTTCTCCCTTCTCGAAAACCACGGAACGCTGCGAGAGTCGGGGCTATACACATAGCGCATCATCATGGAGTTCCTAAAACCGGCCTGGTATCACGAATTCATGCTCCTCGGGGCTCTGTCTGCTCTGTCGGCCTTCCACGAGTCCTATTTGCAGACGATAGCTCGGTACCTCCTCACCATCGCAGTCGCAAGACACCTCGCCAAGGGCGTCTATAATGTCTTCATTTATCCCTACTTCTTCTCGCCTCTGAGACATATTCCTGGACCCAAGGTAAACCCGCGTGGCATCCCTCATGCCAATAATCCGCTTCATTGTGCAAGCTTTCTGACGTATCCGTAGGACCACCATTTCCTGCTTGGCGATCTCATCAACCAAGCGCGTTCCGGGAGTCCCATTGAGCCGTACCTGTCTTGGACGAGAAGATGGGCCGATGAGCCTTTTATCAAGTTTACTGGCTTTGGAAACGCCGACTGTCTGCTCGTCAACAGTCTCGAAGCCTACAGGGAGATCTTCCAGACGAAGAGCTACTCCTTTGTCAAGGCGCAGTTCAACACCAGAGTCGTCGTCCAGCTCGCGGGAGCCGGCATGGCCTTTTCAGAGGGCGATGTGCACAAGTCCCAGAGAAAACTGCTGTCGCGTAGGCCCTACCTCGAATCAAAACCGTCTCATCGGTCATTAGCTAATGACGAATTGTATATATATAGCCCAATTCGCCCTCAGCAACGTCAAGAGAGCAATCCCGCTCTTCCAGAGCAAGGCAAAGGAGCTTATCGAGCACTTCCACCACCAGATCAAGGCCAAAGACGGCATCACAGACGGTAGGCGCTTCCTAGCATATCCGTTACCAGCTGTACCGGCTTGCATGATTTGCTAACGAGTCCGGTGCTTGTGTGTAGTGTCCTCTGCATACGGCCGTGTCACGCTCGACATTGTTGCCTGGTTTACCCTCGGAATCGACCTGGGGAGCACCCTGTCCACGTCGCTGTTCCACGAGGCCTTCCACAAGATGTTTGACCCCTCGGCTTTTGGCGCGTTCCTGATGGTCATGAACGCCTACATCCCAGGAACCCGGGCGCTTCCTTTCGAAGAGAACCGGGAGTTCAACGCCTGTAGCAACCGCGTCCGCACGAGACTGACGGAAATCATCCGGGAGCGAGTCAAGGAGATCGACTCGGGCTCAATCAGCTTCAGCGAGAAGCCCGATCTGCTAACTCACATGATCCTCGAGTCGCGAGCCATCGGCGACCCGTGGTCCGAGAGCAAGATCCTCGAGAACTCCATGAACGTCATGGTTGCAGGGCACGAGACCTCAGCCACGACGCTGACCTGGGCCACGCACACCTTCACTCTCTACCCGCACATGCAGGAGCGGGCCCGGAAAGAAGTCCTCGACCTGCTGGCGAGGAAGCCCAGTCCCGACTACATGGACCTGGACAGCCTGCACTACGTCGACCACATCATCAAGGAGACCCTCCGGCTCTACGCGCCCGGCGTCCTGGTGGCGAGGGAGCCGGTCGACGACATCGACGTCGGCGGGACCGTCTTGCCCAAGGGAACTCTCTGCTACCTCTTCCCGGCCCTGGTAACGCGCAGCAGCCGCATCTGGGGCGACGACGTGGACGAGTTCAACCCGGACCGCTGGGACCGCCTCACCGGCGAGGCCGCCAACCCGCACGCGTTCGCCACGTTCTTGGTCGGGCCCCGCCAGTGCATCGGCAGGGTCTTTGCGCTGTTGAAGATCAAGGTCCTTCTGGTGGAGATGCTGAGCAACTTCAGGTTCGAGGCCGCCGAGAGTCCGAAGGACATTGTGCTCGTGAACCCCAGCCCTGTGCTGAGGCCGCAGGGCGGTTTGAAGATCAAGATTCTCCCCCTCAAGGCAACTGACGTCTAGAGGTGATAGAGTCTGCAGAACAATAGACACAATATACACATTCAGCGTGCTAGATTCGACAGCTGCTGGGTTGGATGCCGTTATATTTCACCTTGTTGTCCCGAAAACCCCAAGATGGTCTTCATCCTAAGCCCTGCATATATCTATTCCCGCCTCTTTCAATGACCTCAGTCCACTGGCCCAGAGTGTTGGCATATGGGTGATGCGGCCGGAGGCGGTAGGTCACATGATACACCGCCTACTGGCAGAATCCCCTACCCTTGCCTATACACAAGGGTGCTACTACACTTATGCTCCTACTTCACCTTGTTAACTAGTTAACTATTAATAACTATAAATTAACTACACTTTCTTACCCTTTATAATATTATAAGATAAGGATCCTTATTAATTAACTAATAAAAACTAATATTAATTAATAGTTAATTATTACTAATAACTAGTAATTAATAAGGCTTACTATTATAGGAGTTTACTTAGCCTACTATAACCTAGTAGACTACTAACTAAGTTAAGTATTATTAAGGCTACTTTACCTCTATAAGAAACACTATAGTATTTATTATACTATTAGAACCCCTTTAATAAGTAAAAATCTTTTTTATACTAACTATAGTATTATTAAAAAAAGACACTTAAGTAGTAATAATTACTACTATATTTAACTTTTTTTTTATTTTTATATTTACTTCTTTAAAAACTATCTTTATTTACCTTATATATATAAAAATAACCTAGTACTATTTAGACTTATAAGTATAAGTTATATTAAAAAGAAACTTACTACTTAATTACTACTATAAAAGTTATATAGTAATTACTACTAATTAACTTTAATAACTAACCTTATAATAAGTTAATCTAGTAGTACTTTATACTCTAAAGTACTTACCTCTATAGTAAAATATATTAACTATAAGAAGTATAACTAAAAGATCCTTTTTAATAAGTAAGACCTTTTTACTATTTACTTTTACTTTACTTATTATATAGCTAAATAGGCTAAGTATACTTTTATAAGTTATAAGCTATAAAAGGACTTTTAGTATTATTTTAATAAATAAGATAAAGACCTCTTTAGTACTACTAGTAAAATATTACTATTAATTTTTTATAACTTCTTTTTTAACTAAGGTATCTTTATACCTAAAGACTATTAATAGATTACCTTATACCTTATTACTATTATTAATAATAATAAGTTTTATATATAAATAAATAAAAAAGTTAAAAAAGTATAGTATAAGTTAGTAATATTTAATAGGCTTATTAAAATATATAATAGCTTCTTAAATAATATTTAATATAGTTATATTAGCCTAAAGTAATATAAATAAAAATAGTAATAGTAACCTATTACCTATATAACTAAATAAAGCCTAGTAATATTTATAAACCTTAAGTAATAACTAGTAATAATATAGGCCTAACTTAATAAATAAGTATAAAAGTTATAGTAGTAAGAGTAGTAAACCTTAGTATTACTATAGTAGACTTAATCTATATAAGATTTACTACTTCTTTTATATAATATAATATAGGGACTATTTTAATAAAGTAATAGTCTATTATCCTTTTTTACTTATTATTAATTATAGTAAGAACCTTTTACTTACTTATATACTAATCTTATAGAACCCTAAGGTATAAGATAGCTACTACTAATTAAGAATAATACTACTAGTAACTATTTTTCTCCTTAGTAATTAGGTACCTTAACTAAGATTATTACTAATAAATCTAAGTATACTAGTAAAATATATAATATATTTAATATTAAGTTAAACTTATTTTATAATAACTATAGTAAAATTAGTATTAAAAGACACTAGATAGTATTAGCCTTTTTATTAATACTTAAAAATAAAGCTTTTACTTTTTATTTTACCTAAATTAGTAATAAGAATATTTAAGACCTTACTACTATAGTTACCTAAATAAAAGCTTACTTTAAGAGCCTTAAAGCTATTTAGATATACTTTACTAAGTAATAAAATACTACTTTTTACTATATTATATATAATAACCTTAAGAAAAGTAAGCTTAAAGTGCTTAAGAAGCTTATTAATAAACTTACTTTTATTTAATAAGTACTACCTAATAGCTACTATAATAATAAAGTCCTTTAATCTTAGCTATTAAATACTTACTCTAGAGTTTATAAGTATAAATTATACTTATTTAATCTAGTATTTATATTAGAAGAAGTCTATAACTAACTATAGTTATTAGTAATTACTATAATAAAATATAATAATAAGGTTAACTAGTACTAAGTAGACCTTAATAATTAATACTAGGTTAACTACACCTACTATAGCTAAAGGTATAACTAGTAATTTAGTAATAACTATAGTAATAGTAACTATTATAGTAATAATAATAGTAACTATAATACTAAAAAGTACTATATTTACTATAAGCTAGGTTATTAGTTAATAAAATATACTACTAATAAGTAATATAATATATATTAATAATTTAAAATTAACTACTAAGTAAAAGACTTTTTACTAACTATATATTAAACCTTTCTTACTAGCTATAAAGGTAGTTACCTATAAAAAGAAAAAGGTAATAAAGATAATAATAAAGACCTTAGTTATTACTTTTAAGGTAACTATACTATTAATAGTAGTAAAAATAAACTAGAAGGTAATACCTTTTATATTTTTACTATATTCTTTAGTAGTACTACCTTTAGTAGTAATAAGCTTGCCTTTAGCCTAGCTAACTAAGCTATTTATTACTAGTTAATAAAGGATAACCTTAATATAGTATTATTAGATCTAGCTACCTCTTTTATATTAGATTATTACTTATTAGGTACTTTTTAAGGTATTTTACTAAATATAGGTATAGTAACTTTCTTTACTACTAGTTACTTATAAGTAACTATATTATAATAGATCTAACTATTAATAACTATTAATACTACTACTACTAGCTAAGTAAAGATCTAGTTTAGTAGTAGTAACACTATTTACTTAAAGGGTACTATTATAGTTAATATACTATTTAGGCCTATTACCTTTTATATAATACTTATAAATATACTTTTCTTACTTTACCTAGTAAATATAGATTAACTATTTATTTACTTTAATAACCTTATTATTATAGGACAAGTGCCTTATATAGTAGATAAGTAAGTAAGACATAGGATTACCTTGTTAGTATATATCTAGGTATATACCTAGGGGTATATATCCTATTGCCTATTTCCTCCTATAAGGAAAAGTAACCTAAATAGATAACTTACACTTATACCTAGCTTTTATCCTATGTTATTTATTTAGCTTTTTATTATTATTTACTTTATTTTACTACTTTACTATTATACTTTACCTTTATACTATATTACTTTATATTACTTATTATAGCCTTACTTCTTTTATTAGATCTATAATAGCTAGTAAAAAGGCTATATTAAGTAGTAGTATAACTACCTTAATCTACACCTTTAATATTTTTCTTTACTAAGATATAGTAAAAATACTCCTCTACTTTAACAAGAATTAGCTTATAGAAATAGTATACTAAGGCTAGTATAACTAGGCTAAATTACTAATATATAGTGTATATATATATAGCTTTAGTAAAATTTAAACTATAAAGTTACTTATTCTTTACTATAGAGCCTTTATAATAATATATATACCTTTATATTTATAGAATTTAATAGTAATAGGCTATTTTATAAGATAATAAATTAGTAAAAAGGGTTTAAACTAGATAGTAGTAATATAGTTAATCTATATTAGATAAGATTAAACATCTAGATAGTAAAAAGAATTATAAAGAATATAAGAGAGTATCTAGACCTATATATATAGCTTTATATAGAAGCTATAAATATCTCTTTATTTTATACTAACTTATAAACCTCTTAGTTATTAAAAAACCTAGTTATACTAGAAAAATATATAACTAAGTAAGTACTAAATACTCCCTAAAAAATCCCTTTTTAATAAACTAACTTAAATAAAGATATTATAATAAGTAAGGCCTTTACTTAAAGTAAAAATATCTTACTAAATAGTATATTACTAAAGTAAATAAAAGATATAGTAATATTATAGTAATTACTAAAAAGTAAAAGACTAGAAATTATAGGCCTACTAGGCTTTTATATTAGCTTACTAGTAGATCTTACTAAGAAAAGTAGACTACTAGTCTACTTTTAATAATACCTATACTTTATACTAAGTTAATTCTTAGCTAGCGTAGGTAGTTACCTATATAGCCTAGACCTACTAAGGTTTTAGCCTATATAAGCCTAGATAATATAAGCCTTTTACTTATCTTATAGAGTATATTAATAACCTTTACTATTAGGGTAAATAATATATATACTACTTATAGCCTAAGGACTACTAGTAAAACTAAGTAGAATATTAATATATAAGGCAGTAGAATAGCTAGTATATATATAACTAATCTAAATAACCCTACCTAAAGGTCTTGTTACTAGTGCACCCTAAGTGCCTATAAACATAAAAGTAACTTACTAACCCTTATCTAAGAAGATAACAACATTAATTAATAGACCTTAGTCTAATTAAGGCTATAGTTTATTAATTAAATATTTATTTTTAGTTAGTAGTTAAACTTAGTTAGTAATACTATTATTACTAAGTAGTATAGAACTATATATAAAAGGTCTTGTTGTTTAGTTATATAGTTATAAGGTAGGTAAAGTACTTAATTAGGCTAAAAAGGCCTAATTAGGCGTATAAGATTAAAAGAATATCTAGAATTAGTTATATTCTTATAATAATAAAGTTATAGTTAAAGGTAAAGGTTAACTTATAAGTATTAAATTCTATATCTTATTTATTTTATTAGTCTTAATTAGTATTTAATATCCTAATTAAGATATTTAAGGCTTTACTAGCTAAAAAAACACTTATAAAAACTACTTAAAAAAAACCCTAAAATTCTACTTTATTTTAATTATCCTTTATTCTTTTTATTCTATATTATATACTTAGTAAAAATAAAAAAATATAAAACCCTAAGAGGTAATAATATAATCCTTAAGCTTTTTATATTCTTTTCTTTTATTCTTTTTTCCTTAATTAGATAT